>NC_080103.1:41525293-41836751 GCF_950005125.1 Chionomys nivalis
ACGGCATGAAAGGATAGTCAAACATTTAATTGAAAAATAACAGCAAGCAGTAATGAGCAATCGGAAGTAAATTCACTGCTCTCTGCTACACCTGGGAGGAGCAGGAAACCATATTCCAAGAGTGTTCCCCTGGTTTGGAGAAACTGAGATTCCACAACCCTTGTCTTGTTTTCTTGGAGTGCTTCTACAAGCACTCAGAGTTCTCCCTGAACCACTGTGTTTCTGCGCCACGTTCCGATAGTCCTGATGACACTAACCTTACCATGTTAAGCAAGTCCTTTGACCTGAGTTTCTCTAGGATGCTATCAGTGTGAGAATGACCCAAATGATGTTCGGGCAGTGTGCTGGCTAGTCTTTTGTCAACTTGAAATAAGCTGTCGTCATTTGGGAAGAGGCACACTTGCTTAAGAAAATGCTGCTACAAGATTGGCCTGGAGCAAACCTATGGAGCATTTTCTTGATTTATGATGGATGTGGGAGGGTCTAGCTCACTATGTGATGGTGGTCCTGTGTGTTACAAGAAAGCAGGATGAGCAAGCTTCGGTAAGCTGACACCCTCCATGACCTCTGCATCGGCTCCTGTCTCCAGGTTCCTGCCTACTAGAGTTCTTGCCCTGACTTCCCTGGATGATGGCTATAGGTTATGCAAGCTGTAAACCCTTCCCTTCCCAAGATGCCTGGTGCTTATCCCAGCAGTAGAAATCATGCTGTGACCGGCAGGAACAGGTTTATTAACTTTATTCACCTTATTAACTTCCAGCTTGGAAAATGAGCCTCCTTATTTGCTACCTGTCTTGCTCTCTTTGTGATTCTTATGCCCTGTCCTTTGAAAGTGGGGTTGCTGTGGAATTTTATTCAGTAAGGTAACAAGTAATTTTTTTTTTAAATGAGAACGGGAGGATATGTGATGAAAGAGCCTGTCATAATAAACAGAAAATTCTTTCTTGAGTTAGAAAGGGGTTTGGCGGGCAGAGACTCAGGTATCCCAGGCTGGCCCTGAACTCCAGGTATCTCTGCCATTCCTCCCAGAGAACTGGATTTGCAAGCCTCCTGCCCTCCGTCCAGCGTAAGATTGGGAAGATTTTATGTTTGAAGTTTTGTCAGTTGTGCTTTTGAAGGAAGATTCAGCAGTGAAAGCCGGGGCTGGAGAGATGTTTTGAAGATGCGAGTTTGGATCCCAGTACCTATTAAAAAATGGGTGTGGGATGGCTATACACACACTGATGACCTAGGCCTGGTGGAGCGTGGAGACAGGAGGATTGCTGTAGGCTGCCAGGTGCCTGGCTCTAGATTCAGGAAGAGACCTTGTCACGGAGGAGTAGGGCAGAGGGCGATAGAGCAGGCCATTCAGCATCCTCTGGCTGCCTTATGCGCATGGCCTTCACCTCCCCATTGGATGCACATACAGCGCAGACAGACAGACAGACACAGGAAGAACAGTGAAGATACCTGAGGGCAGGCGTCTCACTTTAGCAGGCACAGCTGAGCAGCTGGTGGTGTATTCACCCTTTCTTCCACCTTGGGTTCATGGATAAGACATCCCTTACAGAGAGGTTAGTGAAGGAGAGCATGCATATTTATTGATTCAAGTCTTCCATGCCACAAGAGCCTTTAGAAATAAAGATCCGAGGAAGGCAGTGTATCATATGCCTGAATCTGATGAATGGTGGACAGTTGTGCAGGGTGAGTGAAAGAAAGAATATGATTGGCTAGTGATGAATCTGGGGCTTCGAAAGGCCTATTGTTTATGTTCTTCTCTGCTCCCTTCTCTTTAGAGAGAGGTGCATTTCTTTCCCGCATGTGCAGAGAGCCTTTTTACCTACTTTAGAGCAGTTCAGCTGGACTTAGCAGCCTTCTCTCAGGGAGAAGGTGGAAGAAGGGAAGAGCAGCCTTCATGCTTCTGGCCCTGGACTGGCTCTGGCAGGACCTCCCCCGACCTCTGATTGACTCTTGTCACCACCTACAAGAGCAAGTCTAGTGACCATAGTAAGGATACAGGCATGTGCTGAGGGCTGTGGCGTGAGCCTGCACTGTTTGCCCCCAGCTCCTTTGTAACCTGTTAGACTTCCTGAGCTGTGTTTACGTGCACATGAGTGCTTGGTTATAGGATGCATGATAGGATTAAGTATTCTTATATTCAATTATGTAATTTTCAAATTTATCTTATTTTAACTTCATATTGAACTATACATAAGAAAAAAGGGACACATTTCCTAGATATTCAGTGAAGCTAAGTTTTCCAGAATAAGCGTAACTATACACTCAGCTTCCGGAATAAACATAACTATACAGTCGGCTTCCAGAAGCTCTTGTTCTGTTCCTTCTGCTCCACACCTGTCCTTACCACACCAGTCACTGTCTCACTTGCAGCAAGAATCCAGTTCCCTCTTGTGGAAGGTTGTGAGTACTGGACAGCGGACGAAGAACAAGGCTAGGGTTTGGAGATTCATGAGAGCCCTCGCTATCCCATGGAAGAGAAGAGAAGGAAGGGAACTAGACAGGGCCCAGAGAAAAGCTGAGCTGCAGTTAGGTCTCAGGCATTATAGATATTAACTAACTCAACCCTTGAGCCACAAGAGAGGATGTGCTGCTTTTCAATCTTTAGGTGAGGACAACCCATGTAGAAAGGTTACATAGCTTGCTCAGAATCACATTGTAGTAAATGATGGAGCTGGAGTCTGAACCGGTGTGCCCTGGGGTTCAGGGAGAGTCTTCAGAGATGCCCTGAGTTACCTAGAAACAGGCATCATAGGTGTATTGACTAGACATTGTGTGCTAAGGAAGGTGCCTTCTTTGGACCCACAGCTCTCTACAGCAGGGGCTGTAGTGATGAGCAGCCGGCAGGCCTGCTTTTCGTCCTGCTCGGCTCCTGCACGGCTAGCTTTACACCCGAAATAACAACACACAAACTGTATTCATTTAAACACTGCCTGGCCCATTATATCAAGCCTCTTCTTGGCTAACTCTCATATCTTGCTTAACCCATTTCTAATAATCTGTGTAGCATCACGAAGTGGTGGCTTATCCGGAAAGATTCAGCATGTCAGACCTGGTGGCTGGCTTCATGGCATCTGACCTCACTTCCCTTCTTCCCAGCATTCTATTCTGTCTACTCCACCCACCTATGTTCTGACCTATCAGGCCAAGCAGTTTCTTTATTAATTAACCAATGAAAGCAACAGATAGACATATGACCTTCCCACATCAAGGGGCTGTGTCTGAAAAGAGCCAACGGCTGTGGGTGCCTGCTGGCTGTGCTCCCAGAAGCAGATGCTTGTCTCATCTTCCTGAAGTAACAAAGACTGCCACAGCATTAAGCCAGCTTGGTGTGACGCCTGGCAGCTAGAGTCTGACTTTGTGGTCTCTTAAGCCTGACTTCTCTCACTTTACTTAACCTTACTTTGTGGAATAGAATATTTGTTCAACTATGTAAAGATGTGTTGCATTTGTTTGTGTGGCAGAATAATTGTTTAATTGTGTAAAGATGTGTTGCTTTTGTTTATCCTGCATTTGTTTAACTATGTATATGTGTGGCTGTTGCACTGTGCCTGCCTTAGGCAACGGATTGGTCTAATAAAAAGCTGAATGGCCAATAGCTAGGCAGAGGAGTGATGGGCAGGGCTGGTGGGCAAAGAAAAAAGAGGGGCCAGATCACCGGGGTCCACCAGCCAGCCACAGAGGAAGCAGGAAGGCACACAGACAGTACAAAGATGAGGTAAATGAGCCTCAGGGCAGCACATGGATTAATAGAAATGGGTTAATTTAAGTTAAAAATAAAAGCTAGAAACAAACTAAGCTAAGGCTGAGCCTTCATAATTCATAATAAGTCTCTGTGTCATGGTTTGGGGCTGGTGGTCAGAGAAAGCCTGCTGCACTGCAGGTAGACTGCTCTCTCTCAGGCTGTGTTCCCGTGTGACTTCAGCATCCCTGCCGAGGGCCATCCGGGCTGTGAACATGTGCTGCTGCGGGTTTCAGTACCTCCTTATGTGAATGTGCCTTCTGGGGATTGCTGAGTAGAATGGCTGCATTTGGGTGTGCATCTGTTTGGTGTCCGGCAAGGTCTCCAGTCCTTTCTTACGAAGATGTGTCAATTCACACTGCACAGCATTGTGTGCCCACCAGTTCTGGGCTGTCTTGTGTGGTCACCATTTGGGCCTTCTGATCCCGACTCTTTGGCCACATGCTGTATAATACTGCCATTTCTTAACCAATCTTCAGGATCTTCTTATTGGATCAGTTTCACTGAAAAGGGAGTAGACATTGGTTATACATTAGCATAGTTCTAGGTGGTGATTAAGAAATGAAATATCATAACTCACTAAAAGTTTTTTATGTGTATGGGTGCTTTGCCTGCATCTATGTGTGGTATACCACATGTGTGATTGTTGTTCACAGAGACCAGAAGAGGGTGTCCAATCCCCTGGAACTAGCGTTCCCAGTGCTTCTAAGTCACCGTGTAGGTTCTGGGAGTAGAACCTGGGTCCTGTGGAAGAGCAGCCAGTGCTCTTAACTACTGAACCATTTCTCTAGCCCCTAGCAGCTCATTTTGATTGAGCGCTCGCTGTATTTTCCAGATAATATTCCAAGTGATTTACATATGTTAATTTAGTCCTTATAACAATGATATGAGGGCAGGCACTGTTATAATTCAGTTTACATATGAAACCCACGGTGGATGTTAAACAGTTGCTGAGGTCAGGCAGTAAGTCAGGGAGATGGAGTTTGCATCTGAGCATCTGGTCCTAGAGCCATGCCCTGCAGTTCCAGTCTCTTGGTATCCGTTAACATTACAATAGCTGCAAACTGTGCAAGCGTGTGTGTTTTGAAGGCAGACTTGAAGCACATTCGTAGAGTTCTGCAATAGTGAGTTGGCATGGCTCTGGCAGACGTCTGTAGAGATGGACTCTCCCGCTGATCAGCTTACATACCTGCTCATCACAATCCAGAGTGGTGTTTTGTACTTTTCTCTGTATAATCTTTATTCTTTATATTCTAGGAATATCATCCTCTTCTTATTAGTAATATCTTCCTGTGGGTTTTGTGTTTAGACAAGGTCTCTCTGTGTAGCTTTGGCTTAGCTTGGGACTCCCAGTATTATGTCATCCAGGCTGGTTTTGAACTCACAGTTTCCATTAGCCTCCACAGTGCTGGTATTAAAGGTGTGTGCCACCACACCTGGCCCTGCCTGTGTTTTTGTTACTGGGTTTGTACCTCACTGTCTGGCTGATACTGTATGTAAAAGTTTGTGCTGCTGACTGACTGGAAGCGTGCCATTGCTTTGCCTCGAGTTCTCACCGTCCTGACTACACATAAAGGCACTGCCTGTGTCTCATAATGGTGCTCTGTAGACTTGTTTAAAAATCCTAGAACTTGGAAATATGGCAGAGAGCCTGGGATGACTTGTTCATAGATTTCCTGTCAGAACACACGTCCTTGGCCTGATTTGGGATGTCCTTGGTGTCTGACTGTATAGTGCTGATAACACAAGGACAGTAGAAGTAGCGGTCTTTGGGAGCCTGTGTGTGATCCACACACTGGATTGATGCTTTGCATGTGTTATGCAGCCCACAGCTCCATGAGACAGGGATTTAATTCCCACTGCACCAGTGAGGCTGCTGAAGCTAACTCTGTTACTCAGCTGCCGTGTGTCTGAGGAAGCTAGAGCGGAAGAGCAATTTTTAACTTCCCATCCTTTGATGAGTAAACTAAAAGTTCTAGCAATTGTTTTAATATTTTAAGTAGTGAAGTACTTCATGATTTAAGTGACTTATGAAAAACTGTCTATTCTTCTTGCTCTCTTCTACCCCTGCCTCTTACTTTTTGAGATATGGGGTCTTGCTATGTAGCCTAGGCTACTCTATAACTCACTATGTGTAGTCCAGGCTACTCTATAACTCACTATGTAGCCCAGGTGACTGTGATCATAAGAGTGTATACCATGCCTGGCTCTATTTCTTTCTCTGTAGTACCTAACTTCTGTGTTTGGCTTTTTTTTTAAATGAAGATTTTTTTTTTTTTAAAAATAATAACCAACAAAACCCACCTCATTTTTGTAGTTTTTCCAGTGCATCAGGACCAAGTCTGCCAATAACACATATTTGCCAAAATTGTCTTACTAAAATACAAACAATGATTTTTCTTTAGTCATTCTCTGGTTATTTAGAAGGCATTGGGACCAGGTTTGTTTCTTTTGCACAGATGCATTTCAGAACAATGAGCAGCTGTTAAGGCTGTGTGGTTATCAACAGGATGTTCCTCGTTTTCCAGTCTATAAAGACTTAATGGCTCGATTCCGAAATTCCATCCCAGGAACAGAGTTGGAACTGTGGCAGGGAGAATTTACTTTCTAATGCTTGAACTGGTGTTGGGAATGTTCAATTTTATTATCTGTATGAATAATTAGTTGGGAAATTGAAAATGTTTGGCTTGTCATTAAACACTCAATCTAGTTCCTAAAGAATAGTTAGTGCTTCCTAAGAGCTGTTATGTGAAAGTGTCAAAAACAAGATGGGTTTGAGAATGCATAGCCAGCAGCCTTATCCTGAGCATATGAAGTTGTAATGAGGACTTTGATTTAGTTCTTTTTTCTTCTTGGAGAGGGAAGGAGCATAATGCATTGTTGGGGGTGGCAGCTTCCCTCCGCCAGGAAAGTTATTTTCCAGTTGTTAAATGCCTTTGTGAGCAGAGGCTTGCAAACGGGAGCAGTTGAAACACCTGCTCCATGGATTCCCGTGCATTTCCTTAATTAGGTTATGTTTTAGACCAGCATCTGGAATGGTCAATACTGTCTCGTGAACCTTCCCTGTTGATCCCTTCGGAAGGACCCCAAAGCCTTACTTATGTTCATGGTCAGCCCCCATCTAACTTCTAGCCTTGCAGATTGGAGTTTGAGCTCTGTGAATGACTGCTTATGTGTATGTAAAAATCTTACACATGAATATGTGCACACCCACATACCTCATAAGCAGATAATCCATAAATATATATACCTGTATATTCATTCCCTTTTATGATCTTGGCTTGTGGGCCTGATTTTGATTCTAGCTTCCCAGGAAGCTGCATTAAGTTGTTGGGACTTCCTCCTATTATGTGATGATGAAGTGAGCCGTAGATGAAGGCGCAGCTCTGTGGGAAAGGGTTAAACTCAAGTGCACGTGCATTTTTTATCCATTGGCTCTTTCTCCCCAACCAGTCAGCAGATGCTAGTTATCTAATACGTAGACATCTTTCTAGGTCCAGTGGCATTGCAGAGCGCGGATGGTGGCAGGAGCCAATTTTTATATTGTTGGACGAGACCCTGCTGGCATGCCTCATCCGGAGACAGGGAAGGACCTCTATGAGCCAACCCATGGAGCCAAAGTGCTGACGATGGCCCCCGGCCTCATCACCCTGGAAATAGTTCCCTTCCGAGTTGCAGCTTACAACAAGAAGAAGAAGCGGATGGACTACTATGACTCCGAGCAGTAAGTGTCTCACCGCCCCCACTGAGCCGCACTGCGCTGAGTTGTGTCTCCAGGTTGAGCAAATCATCTGGTCCGTACCAGTCCTGATGCAAGGCTTTGTTGGATCCATCTCAGGAAAAGTCAAGAGAACTAACTGTCATTATTCTAGAGTCAGAAAGGGAAGTTAAAGTTGGATCTGAGCTGGATGTGTTTGTGTACTCTTTGAATCGAGGCACTTGGGAGGCAGAGGAAGCTAGAGCTCTATAATTGGAGGCCACCCGGCCTACATAGTGAGTTCCAGGCCAAGCAAACAAACAGCAACAACAACCTCCCCGACAAATACACACTGGCTCCAGAGTTAGTGGTTTGGGGAGTGCTGTTGTGTGGTCCTTAGGGACAGTGTTAATATTTGTATGTCTGTATGACTGCTGCCAACTTTCAGAAGAAATGATCGGAGCGCCCAGACTGGTGGCAGGGGCTGGTCGTCTCAGCTTGTTAGAGAACTGCGGCAGCAGGGTCACAAGAATAGCCCTGGGCAAGGCAGGGAGACAGTCTCAGAATAAAAAGTAGAGTGGGCTAGGGCTATAGTTCAATGATAGTTTCTTAGCACGCACAAGGCTTTGGCCACTTTCTGATATTGCCAGTACATACATACATATGCACATACATACTTGCATACATATGTATATACATAGTAATAGTAAGTATATTTCTATTTCTTTTTAACAAACAGGACTATGATATCAGTGTTAGTTTATAGAGGCAATGTGAAACTTAGTTACAGGGTCTAGTCCTGTCTTTGCAGTATGACCTGAATTTGAAATCTTTTCTGTCCATATTTCCCCATCTCCGGAATGATGGCAGAGGATGAGGAATTCCCCTCCCAGGTCTTTCTATAGTTTCCCCATGATCTGCAACACCAAGTTACTTTCTTAAGATAGGGTATTAGTCTGCAGTCCCAGCTGGCCTGGTACTCACTGTGTAGATCAGGTGGCCTTGAACTCAGGGATCCATTTGCCTCTGCCTCCTGAGTGCTGGGATTAAAGACATGTGCCACTGGCTGATTTTTTTTTTTTTTGTATATAATATATACATAGGGGTTGTTTTGTTGACCAACTCTTGGTTTATTTATCTGCTTTTTAGGACAAGTTACAATTCATATTCAGCAGTGAAAACAGATAATTCATGTAGAATATAATCATTTTTAATTTATGTTTATCAATTTCAGTTCTACTGACAGCACTGACTGAAAACTGATGGTGGCTTAGACACATCCAGTCTGAACAATAGTGCCCCTTTTCCATGGCTTTTAACATTGACTTTGTGTTGAGGAATAACACTGAGCCTGACCCAGTACCCTCATTTATTGCGACCCATTTTGTCACAGAGAGGACAGGAATGGAAAAAGAAATCTTATGAAAAATGAAAACCACACTTTGTTTGTAAAAGGCATATTAGTACACACCTACAATCCTAGCGCGTGGAAGGTAGAGACAGGAGGATGGGTGGTTCAGGCTCATCCTTGCTGCATAGAGAACTGGAGACCAGCGTGGGCTACATGAAACCCTGTTTCAAAAAATTAAAACAAGTAATAAGCAGATAAAGTAAATAAGTAGGAAGGCCATGAAATGGCTCAACAGGTAAAGGTGCTTGCCACTAAGTCTGCAGATCCGAGTTCAGTCCCTGGAATCCACATAATGGAAAAAGAGATTAGATTCCTTCAAGTTGTCTTCTGATCTCCACATGTGTGCGGACACACAAAGAAGTAAAATGTGATTAAAAAATAATTTTAAAGGATATGAAGCTTTGAATTCCTTTGAGTTAAGTAAATCATCTGGATTAAAAGCTGTCCTTGCCACTGGAGACCAGAAGATGTCTTGGCTTCACCCGTGTTGTCATAGCGGGTTTAGAGACATTGCATTTCCAATGAGTGATGAGCTCTAGCTGAAACCCAGGAAAGCCTCAAAGCCTGTGGGCAAAAAGGTTTTCCTACAGGCACAAGGAAGAATAGACGGACTCCTAATGGCTGCCAGTGGCCGTGTGTGAAGTCAGGATGGGAGCTGTCCCTGCCTGTTTGCCAAAGGCTTCAACTGTGATGACCCAGGATACTCTGAGCTCCTCACCGTTTTTACACAATTATGTTCCTAACCACGTGGACTTATTCTTTAACCTTTAAGATGTCTGTGTCTGTGTGTGCATATACACATTTGTACATACACATACATGTACGTATAAATTTCCCCATCCCAAAGTACAACTCCAAGGAGATGAGGTAGAGTCTGTTAAAAGAATGTTATAAATTATAAACTGTATCACCTCAAAAGGTGATGGAATCTAAGTAGAAATGACAAAGGAAACTGAAAGCCGCTTGGGTACAGTCCTGCCCTTTTGTGGTTAAATTTATGTAGCCCACCATCAAAGAGCCAGCCTTAGTCTGTGGGGAGACCTGCTTGTCACCCTGCTTCGAGCTCCTGAAGAAGAAAGGCCTTCCTACAAACCTGTAAGCCACACACCATGTCAGAGGTAGGTGCTGGGGTGCAGTACTTTTTGCTTCTTACCCTGACTGTAATTTATTTAGTTTGTGTACAGTATTCTTGACCTTCATTTTTTGAGTGAGTTATGTTAGAGGCAAGGGTGAACAGGAAGAGAAAAGCAGAGCCATTCTGCCCATCCCTTTGCTTTTACTGTAGAAGAGGTTCCATGTTGTGGGATAAAGCAAGGGCCTGCAGAGATAGCTTCGTGGGTGAAGGGCTTGCTGTGCAAACTCGAGAACTGGACTTTGATCCCCAACACCCATGTGGAAAGCCTGGTGTGATGGGACCACACAGATGGCTCAGCATTTTAAGGACAGGTACTGTTGTAAAGGACTTAACTGTGGTTCTCAGCGTCTACATCAAGTGGCTCGTAACCATCTGTAACTCCAGCTTCAGGGGATGTCTGAGACCTTGGGCTTCTGCAGGCACCAGCATTCCAAGTGCATATGCACACACAGATATATAATCACATACATATTTAAAAATAAAACATAAGAAAAGTCTGGTATGGTGGCATGTTCTTGCAACCTCAGCCTTGGAGGCAGACGCAGTCAGATCCCTTGTGTTCCCTGACCAGCTCAGCCTTCTCTTCAGTCAATCCCAGGCCAGCAAGAGTCCTTCTCTCAGTAAGCAAGGCAGATGACTCCTGAGGAATGACGTCTGAGTTTGACCTCTGGCCTCTGCAGCCATGTGCACATCCATGTGTGTCTGCACCTACAGCTGCCTGCACACGAGTGTCCTCGACACACACGCGCACACACGTGCGCGTGCGCGTGTGCGCGCGCACACACACACACACACGTATGCACATGAAGAAAACCAAGCCAAATAAAGTGCCGTTTTCCTTTCCAGCTCCTGGGCCTATGTGTTTCGTCCCTGTGGTCCCTCTGCGTGGCCAGCTGCTTTCATCATACTTAGAACCCTAGATCCATCTGTACGCAGTTGATTAATGTGCTTCTAAGACCCTTGATAACTTTGATGTTTAGCTAAATTTGTGTAGTGCTGCTTTAAGTCTCTCTTTTAATCATTTAAAAGCTAAATAATTACATCATTTCTCATAAGATTTTCCAGAGATGAATTTTATGTTAGTCACATGAGTGGCTCATTTCCTTGGAATTTTTTTTGGGGGGGGTTACCAAATCTTAATAAGTTGTAACTTGGGAAGCTTTAAAAATGCCTTAGTTTTAAAATTTTTCGGTATTTGTGTTCAAATATAATTAAGTTGATGGGAATATGTTGGAAAGTGATTAAAATTTTGTGGAAAGGCGATCGTCTTTGATGTGCGAGAAAACAGTTATTAATTATGCACATATGAGCCTGTTCATGTTTGATTAATGGACATTACTCAATGCCAGCTTTTATGTAATTAATGATTTTGTAGCTTTTGGTTTGATTGAATGCTAGTGTAAGACAAGGCTTAGGGAGGGAAATTCCCTGAAGACTTCAGGCAAGATAATTATTGATAGGAATTATGATAGAGTCATCTGTTTACATTTAGGAAGTCAAGGAAGCCGTGTGAGCTTTAGAAGTGACTCAGCTGTAGGAGCTCCGTCCCATTGCAGATAGTAACAACGATTGGGAATATCTTTTTTTTTCTCTTTTAAAGGGTAAATGTTTATTCTGAGTAGACAAATGCAAAATTATTTAGATTGTAGGACCAACATGCTCGCTTAAAGGGAAGTGCGTTAGTGAAAGGTGCCCATGGGGCTGAGTAAACGAAGTGATGGAAGGGTAGTGTGCCCACTCTGGCATCATCGTAACAGGTTTCTTCCTGTTTTAGTGGCAGAGTGTACTTGAACTTGTGTACTGCTAGAGAGAGCACTCAGCCATTAAAGGTGCCCCTCTTACCATCTAGGGGATACCCATTACCATCTAGAAGAATCCCCTTACCATCTAGAAGATGCCATGACCCCTTACCATCTAGAAGATACCCCCTTACCCTCTGGAAGATGCCCCTTACCTACCGTCTGGTAGATGGCCCCTACCATCTGGAAGATGCCCCTTACCTACCATCTGGAAGATGTCCCTTACCATCTGAAAGACACAGTTTGGCTATTGGCTTTGGAAACAATGACTGCACACCTCCTTCAAGGTGTTTTTGGATCTCTTTCCTCTTGTGTACTTTCACTGGTGAACCTACCTAGTATGGTAGTTTTTGAGCTATGACTATTAAACCTGTATGGCAATGCTCCTCTCTTACTGTCAGTTTCCTGTTATTAAAATAATATCCTTTTGGACAAAACAGCACATATATCCACAGATCATAAAACCAGGTTGCCTGTCCTCTTGCCAGTCCAGGCTCTTGTGTGAAGTCTCTAGAGTGCCCTCCCACGGTGATCCTTGCTAGCAGAATTCATTTTCTTGCTGATGTAGGATTGGGGTCCTGTTGGTTGATGATTGCACCCTGCTCCTAGAGGCCCTATCAAGCCCTTCCCTGCATCATCTCCATTCAGCAATATGGCCTTCCTCTGTTACATGTGATAGAATCATCTGGGATCATGTCCATGGGAAATGCCTGGTTTGCATTAACTGAGGTGGAGACCGTGCACCTGTGGGTAGCACCCTTCCCTAGGTGGGATCTCGTACTGTGCAAGTCGAGAAAGTAAGCCGAGAGGCAGGAAGATTTAGCTCTGTTTCCTGACTACTAGTCAGGGTTTCTGTTGCTGCCATGAAACACCGTGACCAAAAGCAAGCTGGGGAGGAGTGGGTTTCTCTGGCTTACGCTTCCGCAGCACTGTTCATCACTGAAGGGAGTTAGGACGGGAGCTCAAACAGGGCAGGAGCCTGGAGGCAGGCACTGGTGCAGAGGCTGTGGAGGGGCGCTGCTTACTGGCTTGCTCCCATGGCTTGCTTAGTCTGTTTTCTTATAGGAACAAGAAGCAGCAGCCCAGGGATGGCACTGCCCACCATGGGCTGGACCCTCCACATCGACTACCAATTTAAAAAGAAATGCCTTACAGGCTTGCCTATAGCGTGATTCTATGAAGGCATTTTCTTAATTGAGGTTCCCACCTCTCGGATGACTTTGGCTGTGTCTGGTTGACTTAAGACTATTTCAGCACACTTGTGTGCAGATGCAGTGTGAGCACCTGCTACAAGTTCTTGCTGCCTGACTTCTCTTCCAGGATGGATTGTACCTTGACTTATGAGCCACAACCAGCCCTCCCCACTTAAGTCACATTGGTCAGGGTCTTTCATGACAGTAACAGAAAAAGAAACCGAGACACAGTTGCCTAAAACCTTGTCCGAGACAGAGTCCCTTTGCTGTTCTGGTCAGCACTGCAGAGCCAGGCTGGCTCTCAGGAACTTCCATGGAGTCACTTCTGCTTCCCATCTTGCTGCAGGGCTCTGGAATTACAGATGCGGTCTACTGTGCCTGGCGGTATCTAGGAGTGGGATCTATGTGGGATCTAGGAGGTCACAATGAGGTCTACTCACTTGTGCAGCAAGCACTTCCCCGTTGAGCCACCTCCCCAGCCCCCAATTAAACTTTTCATCTATTTCATTTAGTCTTTGGTTTGAAATAATAGGAAAAATAATAAAATTGTCATATATGATGCTATCCAGTGCATTTTAGTCTCTGAAAGAAAGCCACAAGTAACTGTTTATCTGGTTTTGAAAAGATCATTTTAAATCATACTCTTAAGAATTCTTAGTGTTTTGATGTGTTATAAATGACCGGCTTTCAAGTTGGATGAAACATTAATTAGAATAAAAAATAATTAGACCCACTTATAAGTCACCACCATTAGTTTTGTTTCTGTCAAGAGAGAACTTCCCTTTTGCTCGTCTGAATTGCTATCTAGTTTGCATCCTGGGAATGCTGGGGGTTTGACTGTGAGCCTTCAGGAGACAGACGTGAAGGCCATCTGCTGACCCCAGCTCTTGTCCAAGTGACTAGCTTGTCCTGGTAGCTCTGAAGGCTGCATGTGTTGACTGAGCGACAGCAGATGGCTGTGCAGATTTACAGTCGTCAGCAAGTGGCTAGAAGTCATCGTGCCTTGGAGGGCTTCAAGCTGCTGCCCACATGTGGCTAGTGCATCTGTGGCCTCATGTAGGCTGCTGGCTCTCGGGTTCACTCTATCCTCCCTGATGTCCCAACTCTTCTGCTGGCATTCTATCTGCTGTAGATTATAAAGAATCTGTAATCCAGTGGCTTTGAAAAGAAGAAGAAGAAAAAGACAAACATACTTGGGGTTTCCTTTTCCAGGCTGCCACGGAGGATTAGTTTACTGATGTTCTGAAATGACCTGAATTTAAACTGCTGTGTAGTGAAAGTGAAGGGCCTTTTCTGTTTCTGGCAGATTCCTGATTATTCAGAGGTAAAGTTTTAGAGCTAATTTTAGATCATTCTAGAAATTGCTCAGATTCTATTTTATGCAACTATTTCTATAAAACCATCCTATTGTGCAACTCTAATTTAATTATAGACTGTGACTTGAACCTGGCCTCTGATAAAAAGTAAGATCCATATGTAACAGAGATAGACATGCAAGAATGGGCTTAGGGCAGTGTATTTCCCGTAGCCAGGGTGGAGAAGCACCACCATGTGGAAACAGAAATCCCATCTCAGGAGAAGAAGGGATGCCTGGGGCATGCAGAGCAGATGGTAGGAAATGGCTTCAGGAAGAGGTGCCCAGGGCCCTTGGCTTAGATATGCAATTTCAGAAGGAATGCAAGCAAGTTGGGATTTCAGACAGTTTAGCGTTCTCTAGGACGAAAGGACTTAATTGGTCTGGCTTTTTCCCTTTAATCAGAGACTTCAGGCAGATCTTCCAGGAGCACCTTGCTCACTTATTTACCACCACCAGAACCAGAAATTCATGTGTGTGACCTGAGCTCTCGTTCCTGAAAGTAAAACTTCAGTTTTACACGAGCAAAAGCTCCAGGACCATGCCTTTCCTCAGGGAGGTTTCTTTAGGGAGCGTGAGTACCGCTTCCAGGGAATGGAGACAGCCCTTGCCGACTGATTCTCAGCCACACTTGCCTTCCATCACATCGTGGTGAGCTCGCGTAGATTGTATTGGAAGGTACTCTCTGGCCTGAAGACGATCCAGCTGACTGCTGACAGATTCATCCACACAGGTGCTTGTGGCCCTCAGGGCAGCTTGGCAGAAATCCAAGAGCTGGGGCATGGCTATCAGTTAAGGATCCCTTTATAAGCTTCCCTGGAGCACATTAAAGTTGACATTCCTGTATCAAGGATGACCCGTGCCACTGTCTCTCTGTCTCTGTGTGTATGTGTGCGTGTGTTTTTAAGTTTCCAGCCTAGTGCGCGAGACTTGCAAACTGTAGCATGTACCATCCCATAGTGCAGGCGCTACACAACAGCATTTCCCAGGGCCTGGGACAGACGTGAGTGAGACAGGGACATAGGGTGAGGCCAAGAATGGGATTGGGAACTGCCCAGGGACCTCGCAGTGTCAGATAGCTGAACCTGGGTGGGTAATTCTCTGGACCTCAGTAGTCACTCAGAAAAGAGGATGACAGCTGAGGAGGCCTGAGGGTCGTGGCAGTTCATTTCTGTGCCATTACATCATTGCAACAGTGTGCTGTGCTGGGCAGGATGTCCCTGTTTGGAGGGACGAGTTATCGGGGACACTGAGTCTTGCTGTGCGATTTTTTTTATAATTTTCGTAAGGCACTGATTGATCTCTGTAATAATTTCAGTTGATTTTTTTTGGTCCTAGCTCTAACACTGAAGAATGTTCAATTGTGTGGTGGTTTTCTCAGTGACAGATTAGACATTAGATTGATGCTTTTTCTCACTAGTACCCTAACATGAACTGAAGGAACAAATGCCCCTTAAAATTTTCTTAGTAACTTTGTTAAACAGTACAGTAACTGGCTCTTCTCTCTCTTTCAGCCACGAAGACTTTGATTTTATTTCAGGAACACGGATGCGCAAGCTGGCGCGTGAAGGCCAGAAGCCTCCAGAGGGTTTCATGGCTCCCAAGGCCTGGACTGTTTTGGTGGAGTACTACAAATCCTTAGAGAAAGCGTAGCGGCTGAGCCAGCCACTCCACCTGGGATGCAAGACCGAGTGACAGAGGGGACCACGCAGTCAGCGACAGTGTTTCTTTGTGGTCCTGTCCATCTGGTCACACTTCCTAAAAACAGACCATTTTCCTCCGTGTGCATCAGTTTTGGTCTGCCTTTGGATTCTGTTTTGAACTATGTAGCATCTCTGCTTGTAATGTGTCTTTCCCACGTATTGTTAACATTCTTACAATAAGATTGAAAACTCTTGCCTTTTTATATTGTATTTATGCCTCTGTCCTAGGATTTTCCAAGCTGATTTATTAGTTATAACCAATAATACACACATCATCTAACTTTTAATTCTCTAAGAGAGGGGGGATCGCTAAATAGTAAACTTGGCTTGTTTGGAGAATTTTACAAGATATCTGTAGCAATTAGGGTTTTTTATTTTACATTAAAAATGTAAACTGCTCCCTCTTTTGCAACCCAATATGCTGAGGTATTCTTGTAATCTGAGTTAAGTGTTGAATGAATGCCTTGATTCAATAAAATTAATTTTGGGGGGCTTCTTATTTATGTTTTGTGTACATTATACCCTTTCCTTGTAAAAATCCCTGGCAAGGGGGGACTGTGGAAAGCATTTTTAATTTCTGGGGTCTGATGCATAGCTCCTAATACCATGGTGTTTGCTGAAGTTCTGCATAACAGGAACCTGTACTCCGAATTATATAGGAAAATTATATTTATATACTTCATGTTTATGGGTGTTTTGTCTCACGTACGTACACACACCAGAAGAGGGAATCGGATCCCATGGGACTTCAGTGATAGGTGGTTGTGTGTCACCTCGTGGGTGCCGGGGATTGAACTCAGGACCTCTGGAAGAGCAGTCAGTGCTCTTAACCACTGAGCCATCTCTCCAGACGCTTGTAGGAAAATTATAAAGAATTCTTAGTTGATCTGAAATCTCAGTTTTGCCACGTATATCCTCAATATTCTTAAACAACAGGATCAGGATGGCAACAGAGTCTCACTGCTTTTTAAAACTGTAGCCACGGTGTAGGTCATAGCTGTTTGAAGTCAGGAAGGCTGGCTCCTGCTCTAGCTGTTCCATCCACGTGGGCAGACACGTGCTTTCTGCTCTTCCATCCACCTGAGCAGGCACGTGCTTTCTGCTGTTCCATCCACGTGGTCAGACATGTGCTTTCTGCTGTTTCATCCACGTGGGCAGACACATGCTTTCTGCTCTTTCATCCATGTGGGCAGGCATGTGCTTTGCCTACTGTGATCATTCACATATGTCTATGAGGCAGACTAGAAAGACAGGAAATTTTGGGAACATGAGAAGAGCTCTTCACAATCTGATTGAAGCCTCTTACCAGACGGAAAGCAAGAATTCCAGCACAGTGGACAACTACTGAAGACTGCAACCCTTCTCAGGTGCAAGCCCACAGTTTTCTAGGAATTTCACCAGAAAACCATTTATAGGAAAAGGATATGTTCCAAACCCCTTGTACAAACCTAGTGGCTTCTGGTTTTATCTTATAAAATTATAACTTTGTCAAAGGCATCTCCAGAGCCACTCTATAATCTCACTTATCAAAAGAGAAAAAACAATGAGGGAGTGTTCAGTAGCCTTTAGAGATTCGAGAGCCCCCAAAATGCCCTATCTGGCTTATGCTAAGATAATAAACAGTGTGTGTCGCTTGAGGAACCCACCCCACACTTGGATATGTCCTCCTGAACTCCCTTAGAGAAGCTCACATCCATGCATCCATCTCTGCCACTTTGTGTGTCTATGCCAGTGAGAGATTTCAGAAGAAAACAGTATAAATATTGTACACATCTAGCCCTGGTGCCACATGCCTGTAGCTCCAGACTTTTAGGAGGCTGAGGCAGGTTTGCAAGAGTAGCAAGTGAACCTAAACCAAAGTCAGGCCCTGTCTAGGAAATGATCACACATGGGCTCTGAAGTATTTGGGTTCAGAAGAGCCAGTGTTACCTTCTAAGTCAGTGGGGGCAAAACTGATCTCACAGCCCCACTCATGTGAGTTGGGAAAGACTTCTATCCGAAAGACCAGCAGAACTGCCAAACTTCAATGTAATGTTTACTGTCAAAACGTTTTAAAAATTAAAATTCAGGAAAAAGGTATTTTAAAAATGTCATTCATAAAATAACATTGACCTTAGTTGGTGGAAGCAGGAATACTTTGAGTTCAAGGTCAACCTGGCTTACATAGCAAGTTCCAGTTTGGGGTTGTTCAGAGACCCTATCTCCAGAAAGAAACCAAACCCAACAAAAGAAGACTTAGCATTTTTAACCTAAGGCAGGAAGACTGACTTCCCCAAGCACTGATCCTCCTTAGGGATAACAAGGTTGCAACCTGGGATATGATGCTGTCTTAGGGTTTCTATTGCTGTGAAGAGACACCATGACCACGGCGACTCTTCTAAAGGAAAACATTTAGCTGGGGCTGGCTTACAGTTTCAGAGGGTTAGTCCATTATTGTTATGTCAGAATGCATGGTGGCATGCCGGCAGACATGATGCTGGAGAAGTAGCTGAGAGTTCTACATCTTGCTATCCAGGTATCAGAAGGTGACTGCCACACTAGGACCTAGCTTGACCTCAAAGCCCGCCCCCACAGTGACACAGGTCCTTTAACAAGGCCACACCTTTTAATAGCACCACTCCCTATGGGTCAGGCATTCAAACACATGAGTCTAAAGGGGCCATATCTATTCAAACCACCACGAAATGTAAAATGGGAAGATGATGTAAATTTTTATTGAAATAAAGTGCCTTTGGGGATGGATGCCATCTGGGGCAAACTGGTCAAGCATCTTCGTAGAACTAGTTTTGTGCCAAGCTGTGGTTTGGCAGAGTATCGTCATGGACATTTTTGATATCAGCTAAATATGTGTGAAGACCACCCACTCAGTCAGCACTTCATAGCTCATTAATTTCATTTTCTTAGGGCTTAATAACTCAGTCCATTTTAATTCTAATCATTTCATAGCACTCTTTGCATTTGTAATCACAGCTTTTACAGAATTCAGATGTGGCAGAAATGAGACTAGGAGGGATAAATTAGAGTTTAAAAAGTCACCTTGCATTTTATCAGGTAGCTGGGCTGGGCTCCTGCCCACTAAAACACATGTGGTGAAAACATGGCTTCAGACCCCATCCCCCTGGGATTAACCACCTACTTGGGATTTATAAAAACATTGAAGAAATAAAAGCAGCCAGTAACTTCTATCAGTTCATAGACTGGCATGTGCTTCTAAAGCTGATAGATGTGGAAATTTTATTTTTCCCCTTCCTAGTTTATAAAAAGAGACCAAACCAATCTTTAAAACATCCAACCCTTCTGAGGAATGCCTGCTGCCAAGTGGTTTCAGAAATCTAAGTGTCTTTTAATCTATTCATCAACTGGAGAAGGGAATGGAAAAATGATTTTTTAAAGGAAAGTGTGATGGTCTTGGCAGAAAGAGAGTGTCTTAAATCTGTCCGTTCTCTCTTCCACTGTGATAATCAAGACCACATATTTGAGTTTCATTTCCATCCAAGAAGGGAGCAATTATACCTATCTCTTGGAAGCCAGCCTTCAGATGCTTAATCAGGAAAAATTCGGAAGTTGTGTTTCCACAGCTGGCCTATCTTTAGGAGCACATGTGCGTTCAAGAATGGGTTGGCTCACGAAGTAAGGAGGTGTTTGCCCACTGGGTCTCTTACATGTAGTGTATATGAGCCTCCAGGCCTCTTTGCTTGTATTGCTGCTAGATGCCATTTCTAATTGTACAGTATTGTTCCAAATATGATTAGCGATGTCTTGCAAAGACCACCCTGCCCGCAAAACTTCCTGGGACGAAGTGAAAGCTGGCTTCCTTACAACTACATGTTTGTGAACTGTAATTCTCCTCATCTTCACTTCCTGCCTCCCTAGGTTCCTAGGGAAAATGGCATCAGGATTTAGGACCCAGCACTTAAGAGTAATTGGAGGTCAGAATGTGTGGCCTCATAAATAAGTCATAGCTGGAGTACCGAGTGCTGGATCCAGAGTGAAATCTGGGCATAGACTTCTCTGAGGGGCAGCCGATCCTCTTCTTGCCTGTCAAGGACAGGGGACTCAGACACTTGTGTCTCAGAGATGTCTGTTTCCCTCATGTATAAGAAGCCCTAAGAAGGCTTCCTTCTGCATCTGTTGGTGTTCTCCTTTATCGCAGTGCAAAGTGATCTGTTTGACAGTGTTGTACACTGGGGTGATGTGTTCTTGTTCTCCACCCTGAGAACACTGAGTAAGGTTCATGTGACCCAGTATAACTGTGCTCACCAATTCATCAAGGTTGGAAAATTTGGTGGCGGTAAAGCCAAATAATTTGAAGCAGGAGCTAGAGAAAGCCTTTACAATTAGATTAATAGATAAATTGACGGTGAGCAAGAGTGTTTCAAATCAAGCATCTAGGAACCTACAAAATGGAATATGTCCTCAGTACACAAAGGAAAACCCAAAATGGACTAGCAAGAATAATTCTCAACCTTCAGTGGTTCTCAGCCTTCCTAACGCTGTGACCCTTTAATGCAGCTCCTCATGTTGTGGTGACTCCCAACAATAAGATTATTTTTGTTGCTACTTTGTAACTAATTTTTGCTTCAGTTATGAATTGTAATATAGATATCTGATATGCGACCCCCGTGAAAGGGTCATTGGACTCCCAAAGGGGTCACGACCCACAGGATGAGAACCACTGCTCTAGAACCAAGTTACTAAAGTGACCTGGCTGGCTGCTAGGCTTTGTAGATTTACAGCAACACTGTCAACATCCTTTTGGAGCTGGAAGGCAGGGTGGCAGGTGCATCACAGCCTTCGTACTGTCTCAGGTTCTTATGGAAGTGTGTTCTTATGCGTTCTAATGGAAGTCTCTTTATTTCTCAATTGTCTTGCCTATTTAATGAGAGATTGGTATTTGCTACGACAAAAATATCTGGAAGTAGTTCATTCATAGTTTCTGTCACAACAGAAAGGACCTGCAAATATTCACTGAATTCTCCGATAATTGTTCTATGTTTCCTAGTCAGAGCCTGTGACCCCTCTCATGTGGCACCATGCTGGGAAAAGGTGATCTGGACCACGAACACAAAAGGAATATCAGCTGAGGGACAGCAACCTGATCCATTTCTGCACTCTAACACCAAGTCGGTGACGTATTCTGAACATGTGGGATTCTAGGGATATTTATAACACTAAATACCATCAATTTTAAGCCAGTCTTTGGGTCTTACAGAGATAAAGCGTGTGGGTGGGAGGCCTATTGTCCTAATCCATGGACTCTATTTTGGGATTAGGAGTTGGGATGGAAAGATCATTCTAAAGCAAGAATGATGATCTGGCTCCGAGTGGTATTAGGAGCTCCTTGGCAAGGAGCATGTCAGGGCTTTGGGGGTCTCCTTTGTTCTCTCAGATCCACTTGCCAAGGAAGATCTGAGCGAGGAAGATTGGTCTTGTGCCTGGAGCTGTCTCATCAGCTTTTTATCCTATATTTCTATTTTCATCCATCTGGGTTCAGACTCTGTGTAGAAAAGAAGTAATATCAAAGAGAACTGACAGCCTCCTCTTTAGCCAGTGTGAAAGGTTGTCAGAATTTACCCATTGATCTCTAGGAGTTCTTTGTAAGACTCCTACGTCTGGCCATTTTTGAGAAGCTCATGGTGGTCAGCTAACATGGCCTTTTCCATTCCCTTCATTGTAGGGCTTTAGGGAAGTTTGCGGAGGGGAAAGTGTTTGCTTTGGTGACTCTCTGGGTACCTGAGCCGTATTTTTCTAGCCTCTCCGACTCAACACTAGTCTAGAGTTTTCTGCCTTCATGTTCCTACAGGCCAGAGTTTAAAACCTGGACAACGCGAATAAGCTATATAAATTGTATGCCGCTTTCAAATTATCTAAAGAACCGAACCCATCCATATATTTGTATGCATATTTTCTGTGCATTTTTCTAATAGATTCTCACACACATCTGTATTGTTTCCCCCCAAATGTTGGGGATCACTGGATAGCATGACATCAGCCTTGCTGTGTTGGACTGCACCATTGGGCATCCGTATTTTATTTTCTAGAAGAGGGTAACTGCTATTTGCAGCTGATATTGTTATGTATCTCCATACAGGCGAATGGTAAAATTCACTGAGTTTTGGAATTTAGAATTGACAAGAATGGGAATCTGACCCATAGGCTTTGTGATCATGTGACTTGGGACAAACTACTTAAACACCATGCCTCCACTTCTTCAATTGCTCAAAGAATCCTTCCCTTTGTGGTTCACAGGGAGCTTAAAAGAAGTGCACACCTAGCCTTTACTTTCTAATGAGTTTTTAATACATTTTTAATTTTTGATTTGCATACTGGGTAACAAACTGTATGCTGAACTATAAACAGATTTTGCTAACTCACAGTTTTGTGTGAAAATTCTGCTAAAACCACACAGCAGTGCATTGTAAATTTTTAGTTAGAAAGTGCTGATTAAGGGAAAGTAGAGAACTCTGGTAAGGCAAGAAGACATCAGTTACAGTCTCACAACACATGCGCCTCTGCTATCCCATGCATGCCTTCAAATCTTGTATTCATGAAAAGGTTTTTAAAATAGGTAGTCATGATCACAGTGTGTTTCCTCTTAGTTCTGACAGCCTGTGAACACACTTTAGCTCTTCCCTTATTGTTGGGTTTTAAGTATGTTCATTTTCAAAATGCTAGTGATTTCTCATTGATCGTTACAGATAAGAGTTTTCTTCTGAAATTGTGTCTCATGCTGTAAACCATCTGCCTCTGCCTTCCAAGTGCTGGGATTAAAGGCATGGGCCACTACATCTGGCTTACATGTTCCATATTTTGAATTTAAGGTGATCCTCCTGCTTCAACATTCTGAGTGCCAGGATTACAGGCATAAGCCAGCCACAACGCCTGGTTGGGATAAAATGTTTTAAAGAGTATAAATGCCTGTGGGGCAGATTCTTAAAGGTAGAATTAGTGTAACAGAGAGTTTAGGCTATCTTTAAAATGCACACAATTGCAGATTGTTTTCTCTGACTTTCACATTATGCAGTCAGATTTTACACAAGTAGAGAATTACACATAGCCACAAAAATAGCTTGTTTCTTTTTCATTTATTTTTTAATAACAAAGCAAAGCCCAGTTTGCTTATATTGCCATTGCTGGAGATCTGCCCTCACACTCTCGCCAGTCAGTCTTTTCCTCGTTCCTTGTGGAAGAAACCACAGTATTGCTGTTATTTATAGTTTTATCATTGAAACATACACCCCCCAAATACTAGCTAAGTTTCGCCTGCTTGTAAAACTTTATATAAACACAGTCGCACGGCATGCGTCCTTTGGTCTGACTTTTAATGTTTGATTTTATATCTCTGAGATCCATTGATGTTTCATGTAGCTGGCAAGCTTTTGGTGTCTCCAAATGTGGGTGACATTATACCCTGGGTCCACTCTCATCTCACTGTTATGCCTAAAGGGGTTGTTAAACTTAGGAGCTCATAAAAAAGAACAACTTGCATTTGGACACCATTAATCTGAATGTGTAAGGAAAAAAAAAAGCAAGTGTGTTTTGTATGTGTGTTTCGGCTTTTATTGTGTGGAGTGTGTGATAGGGAAAGTAATTAATATACAGCATATGTAAGATAATCTATGCACAAATACATGTTCTTTACTTTTATTTATTTATTTATGTATTTATTTATTTATTTAGAGACAGGGTATCACTATGCAGCTCTGACTCTCCTGGAACTCACTCTGTAGAACCAGCTGGCTTCAAAATCACAGAGAACTGCCTGCTTCTGCCTTCCAAGTGCTGGGATTGAAGGCATGAGCTACTATATCTGTCTTACATGTTTCTTATTTTGAAGACAAAAGTTTATACATGAGTGTATATGTATGTGTTTGTTGACATAGCTACAAGAAGTTTTTCTTGTGGTGAGAAAAAGGAAGAAATGTTTTTCAGGGTAGATTGCCACTGACTTATTGCAATGTGACTGAGGTTGGTGTATTTGGTACCCAAATGAAGGGAAAGGGTGTGTAGGAATCATTTTTGCAATGACTATAAACCTGTGCACTCCATCATTCTGCTTCCTTGCTGCAAATAACAATGGAAGATATGATTCTTGTTCATTAGAATATACATACATATATAATTTAAAAGCTTCCCTTTACAAACTACAGTGAGTTTTAAGTAAGCACCTCTCCTATTTTTCAGTGACTTAGACAGATCTATGTTTACAAACTGATTTCTGTAAAATTCGACTTATCTTCCTCCATGTTACAGGGTCTCTTCCCTCATTCTTCTTTGACTGAAGAGTGATTCTTGCTATTTGTGTGTTTCTTCAGCAGCCTCAAAATCTAAATTAGAAGTGCCACCTAACAAGGGTAGTAACTTTCTGTTCTCTTCTGTGGTGATCTGGCAAATGGGCCCTTCAATTGACTACTTCATTCTGTTCTAAATGCTACCATAGTATGTGTCCATCCACTTCTGACTGCAAAGGTTTGGGGGGGCGTTCTCTGCTCAGAACTGTATTCAGACAAGGACTCAACACAGGCAAATAGGACGGGTCTGAATCACCACTGAATTCCCAGTTCCTGCCAGCCCATAGCTGTACCAGCATTTGTTGCACCAGCCACTGGCGTCCTTGGGAACATGGGCAATGTGACAAACACTTCCTAGTCCACTGAATCAATACAGTATCTTGTCTGCTTACTTACTCAAAAAGAAAAAGGAGAAATCTTTTGTTTTTTGACTATTGTGATTTTTATGAAACGAAGTACCAAGATTTAAAATAAAACGTCAAAACATGTTGATTTCCAGAAGCTTGGAATTTTTTTTCAAGACTAGGCAATCTCCAGGAGATCCTTGAAGTTCTTAAAATAAAATTCACAGAACCTCAGCATCAATCATTCATTTCTGAAACTTACGATTCTGTGCGATTAGTGTGACTGGGGACTATTCTCCAAGTCTCTCAATAGAAATCACAGTATGCATCATTTCACAATGCAGACACATTCTACAGAACACAGTACTAGGCCCATTTAACCTTATATAAACCCATAGAGTGAATTTACAGAAACCAAAATGGCTACAATGTAACGGTATCGATGCTAGCCACTGGGTTCGAAGAACTCAAAATTTTAACATCTAGAGAAAAGCATTCTGAGGGAGCTTCTTATGAACTCTGAGAAGAAACACTGTTACATCACCTTTGTAACAACATCTGATCCTGAGGAATCTGTCCTACATATTTGGAAATTTAATTTAAGGAGATTGTAGACCTCTGGAGGGAGAGGAAGTTACCAGACAATGGTACTGGGGGAGGAGGGACCCTTCATCCATATTATCTACTGTAGTCTGAGCTCTTTCCCAGCCCAAGAGTGCCCGTTTTAAATGTCAGCATCTTTCTTTCTTCTTCTTCTTCCTTGTTTTTGTTTTGTTTTTTATAGACAGGGTTTCTCTATGCAACAGTCCTATATGTCCTGGAACTAACTCCCTAGACCAGGCTGACCTTGAACTCACAGATATCCACCTGCTTCTGCCTCCAGAGTGATAGGATTAAAGGTGTGCGCCTCCACAGAGTGAGTTTCAGGACAGCCAGGGCTATACAGAGAAACCCTGTCTTCAAAAACTTTTTAAAAAATTTTCTAAAATGTCAACATCTTTAAGAATGTAAAATTGTATGTATTTGGGGAAGAATGAATGGGTTTTGAATTTTCCATACCAAAACTTGCTAGTCTATAAGGCGAATAAAGAAAGTTAGATACTCAAGGATCAGCTGTCCCTTGAAGGCAGCAACTCAGCGAAGAGGGAACTGTGCCTGCGCCTTACCAAGTGCTCTGTGCCATGTAGCCATATACAGTCAGCACTGGAAAGAGGGTGGCTCTTGCGGTCTGCTTTTCACTCTTCCCTGATTTATTTTTTGTGACCTCCGATTTCCAGCTCCCAAGCCTTTCTGTTTCCTTTCCTTTGGGAAACTTCTTCCATTTTTAGAGTGTTTTGCAAAGATTCTGCCTTCAGCTAGGTCCCAATGGGTGCTTTCCTTCAGTTAAACTGGGAGATTTTGAAAGAGAAGAGGAAGCTCCGTCCCTGAGGTATGAGCAATAGGGAAATCGGCACAAAGCCCCATGTTGTGAAGGCCTGGTTTATCACAGATATATAAAGTTAACATGTTAAAGGGCACATGGGCCCCCTTACCCCCTAACCCCCATTCTTGAGGTTATAACATGACCCATAGCCACAGATCTCTACTTTCATGACTAGCGCAGTTCATGCTTCACTGAAATGCTTCCCACATGGCTTATCCACCATCCACTAGCAAAAATGCCTCTGTCTGTAGCCCATGTGGCTGTCTTGCTGCCAACAGCTGAGGTGAAAGCTAGGTCAGCTTGTCGGAAAAATCTGTATGGTCAATGCACTTAGGTAAGACAAGGCAGATTAATCAACTCATCATCCCGCCCCCTTTCAGAGGACAAAAGGGCAATGGTCTCTTGGGCAAGGAATAATTTCCTATTAGTTCTGAGAACCTACTTTCTCATGTTCAGTTTTGCACATGACTGGTGAGGACGGGCTTCCATTCCCACCTTTTGCATCAATTAAGGTTCTTGTCACATTTTACACTCATAGGCCCAGATGTAGCGTTCCTGAAGGGCAGCAGCCGTGGGCCTTGCACATAGAGACACAAATAGCTTGATTTTTAGAAATTGTTTTAGAAGACATACTTGTACTTAATAATTTCTATTCGTCCGTGTTTGGATGAATAGCGTTTCTATGTTGACTAAGCTGATCTTGGACTTGTGAGCTCGAATGATTTGACTTTCTACCTCAGTCTTCCAAGTAGCTTGGGATAGTTGGTACATGCCATTCACGGCATCCAACTCAAGCCATAATTAAAAAAAAATATTCAATTAGATTTTTTCATTTATGTAATTTTTAAATAATTTTCAATTTGCTATTCTGATATTAAGCAATGCTTTTATTTTACCTTTTCATTTCTAGACAATTTTTGACATTTACAAAAAGCAATGGCTTTTAAAACTATGTAATATTTTAACTATTTCCTACTTTGGATGAAAATATTTTTAATTTTATATCTCATGGATATAATTATGTTTTAGTTTTTAGCTATCAGATCATGACTGTCTGTAGGTCTCAGCTTCCATAAAAAATCTTTACTCCAGCAGCATGGCTTATACAAATCTCACTGATCTAGGAGTAGAAAATCCAGACAGGAGGATAAATCTGCTGCGTGGCTGTGAGCAGCAAAATGGAAACTCTCTGGAGTCATGATCCGAGCATAAGAACCTTTTCTAGATCCGATAATGTGGAAACACATTTCTTCTTTTTATCTACTGGATAGCTTTATGTCAACCTGACACAGGCTAGAGTTATCTGAGAAGAGGGAATCTCAATTAAGAAAACGCCTTCATAAGATCGGGCTGTAGGCAAGCCTGTAGGGCATTTGTTTAATTAGTGATTGATGGGGGAAGGCCCAGCTCATTGTGGGTGGTGCTGTCCTTGGACTGGTAGCCCTGAGTACTATAAGAAAGCAGACTGAGCAAGCATAGGGAGCAATCCAGTAAGCAGCACTCCTCCATGGCCTCTGCATCAGCTCCTGCCTCCAGGATCCTGCCCTGTTTGGGTTCCTGTCCTGACTTCCTTCAGTGATGGACTATGATGTGGAAGTGTAAGCCCAATAAACCCTTTCCTCTCCAAGTTGCTTTTGGTCAAGGTGTTTCATCACAGCAATAGTAACACTAAGATACTCCTCTAGGTATTGTGAGAGACTTCTTTATCACCAGCTTAGCCTCCACTCTGCTCTCATCTATAGATGAGAACCATAACAGCAGCCATAGACAGCAGCCACCCCACCTGACTTCCTTAAATTCCCTCACAACCACTTAACCCACTTAACAAAAGACCCACTCCTAGAAGCCCCTCCCAGTTCTTGCTGCTCTGCTTCCTCCTCCTTCCCCTCCTTTTCCTTGATCCCCCCCACCCCATTCTGAACCCAGGTCCTCACCATGCAAAGCAGGTACTAGCTCTACCACTGATTACAACCCTAGCCCTTCTGCTTCCCTCTGACCCGTGTCTCCATGGTGACCACAATCAGTGTGTTCCGGCATCTTTGGATTGATTGCTAGTATCGTTGTCTGGGTCCTACAGAAAACTGAGAAGTCCATTCTGGGTGTGGCTTCTGGTTAGTTAAGCTTTCTCAGTAGCAAGGGCTATTCTCTCACCAGTACTTAAGGATCAATACGTGCCTCACAGACATTAAGGTCAAGTACTCCTGTTAAAACTCTCTCTTTAGCCTCCCCCTTGTGATATGACAATATTGGTGTTTTTTATGGTGTCTTATGGGAAAATCCAATCAATATTCACTAAATACCATCGTTATGGTGACTGAGGGGTAATGGCAAATAAAGGAATAGACTTCAGGACTTGGCTCTGTTCTCATGCTATGGAGCTTTATGGGGTCTTCCTGCTTCTAATTAATAATAGCAGGGTCTCCATAGCAAGGTGCCAACAGTTCTCGTTACTGGGAGCTGGTGAAGTCTGGCCAAATGAGAAGCAACTGATATCCTGCCCTTACGGCTCTCCCATGCCTCCTCTCAGGGCCTTTCCTTATTGAGGATAAGGAGGGATGTTTAAACTTCAAAACATACAGACATACGGGACTTAATTCTCCCAATATAGGTGAATTCTCTGTGTTGACAGCATGGTTATTGTTATCAGTAACATGTCTTTTTATGCAAATGACATGAAATTAAGAAGACATGGTTTCAGCAGAAGGGTGCTGACTTCATATCTAACATCGTGCTGGCACTATTTAGGGGAGTCAGGAGTTTTCTTTATGGCTGGAACAGATAGCTTTAATCGTAGCACTGGTAAGACTATCCCCAAATCTAAAGCAATGCAATCCAAACCCAATTTAATTTGACAAATTTGTGGTGCATGTCTTTGATGAGGAAGGATAGGATCTTTCACTTAAGGAGATTAAAATGCTTGGAAAACACAAGTGGACATTTTCAAGATAGTACTTATATCTGATCTCAATAAATGTATGGGAGAGTCTATAAAGTTCACCATATATGCACGAATAAAGCAGCATGGTTAGTAATGGCTCACGTATAATAGCGTCTACAATGTGGTTTCCATTATATTTCTCATCTGCTAGTAACTTTCTCCAAATTAAATTTTTTTAGGTTGAAATTTTCCATGCCCTATTTAAGCTCAAAGTTATTTAAAAATGATTTTTTAAAGCCTCAAGGCAATTACTTTACCTATCATAGAAACCTCTTCAATTTCAGTAAAGGCAAGAGACGTTTCGAGAATTAGGGTATCATGGTATGGCATTTGTGCCTCGAAATTAGATCCCTGAATCCCACGCAGCCCATACCTACAGCCACAGCATTGAGCTCATTCCCTAAAGTAACTAGACAGGCCGCCTGGGACCTGACGTGCCTGGACCATTGCACAGTTAGTTAGTCTTCCACATGGAAACAGAAGTTAGAAAGGTCTTTAGAGATTAGATGCCCATGATGTTGAAATACAGCTAGTCAACTGGTAATTGTGACGAACCACAGGGTCATAGCTCAGGCCTTCATTATATCCCTCTCTTCTTTCCTTCCCCCATGGAGCAAACAAAACAACTTTTAAAATTCTCAAGTATCTTACTATTATAAAATATGGGCGATCATAGATGTTTGAGTTTTTTTTTTTTTATTGATAAAAGATGCTTCTGGTGTTAGTTGTGGAGCAATATTGCCAGAGAGGTCTCAGAGATGACCTGTAGGCTCTACTTTTGACCTTGGATATCTATCTACATGTATAGTTATAGTGCATGCCTCCCTTGGTTGGGACAAAATAAACACATGTGCCTCACGAAGGCCTTTGCTTGCTCACGCTTGCTGCTGAGTTAGGAGAGACAAGAAGAACCAGAGGAAAGAAGCCATGGGTTCATCTCTTTCTGATTGTTTTCCCACACAAGAAAAATGATAGTCCTCTCTGTCTTCTATTTCCCCGTGTGTCATGGATCTTTACCTTATACTTGATTTAAACATTACTTTATCATGTCCCATTAAAACATCATCACCTTTGAAATTATCTAGCTTAGTATTTATTTTTTAAAAAGCAACTATTGACTTGCCCTAGGACTTTTAAAAGATGGCTTCTTACTTGTGTCCTGCTGAAGGGATAAATAGCCATGTGTGTATCTGAGTTGCTGGTTTGCGTGTCTGTCTAGTCTCCTCCTGTAGGTTCCCCATGTAGACATCCGCATACACATCCACGTAGGTTCAGAATTTCCCACAAGGAACAAAGAACCTTATGATGAAAAGCAACATTTTCGGTGGCTCTGTGCCAAGGTACCAGGTCCTTGTTCTTCTCCAGTTGATGTATCCTGACGATTCGCTGTCAGGCAAAACCTCTGCAAGTTCTGCATGTCTCCTCCGATTATCGCATCTGCCTCGGCATGGCAGGGCTCAGTTCTGTGTAACTTTTCCTCTTGGACCCTACCTCATATTTGGTGACATACTGAGATTAGTCGTAGCTGGGTGCGGGGGAACATAATTAGCAGCAACAACAGTAACAAAGAGTTTTTCTTCATAGGTCTCAGGCTTCAAGTATCCCTGGGTAAATTCACCAGCGCTCTGTCTAGTTGGAGCCTACCGTACCGTGTCTTTTCTCAGTTCAGGCTTCCGGGTGTGATTTGATCCGTTTTCTGCTTGAGAAGGTAGAATATATGGTCGATGTTTCCCTTTATCTTTAACGTTCTCCTTGGAAATGCGGGCAGAATTCCGGGCTGTCTGTAATTAATCTCTGCTAGAACTTTGTACTGCTGTTGGGAATGTGTATTAGCCTGGGAAATGTGTCTTGTATGACTGAGAAACGGACTTTTAAATACGATTTAAATGCAGTTAATTCTGATTTAAGTAGGTGCATGGCTAGGGATCACTCTGTTTCACATCCCAAGAGTGTAGGGTTTAAATCTTGAAAACTGGGCAGGGATTTTTGGCAAAATGCATGACTTTTAATATCTACTACTATTAACAAACTATTCCAAACCTAATAGCTATAAACCATATTTTGTTGCTTTTTATTAGAATATTTGTGGACTAGCTATGCTCAGTTTTCACTTTAGGCCCGTGATATGTGGCAATCAAATGTCAGGTGGGGCTGACTCTGTCTGCCATCAGTCTGCCATCTTCCTTGGACATCATATTCAGGGTCCTGGACTGAGGTATCTGGACCAGGTTGGGGCACCCTGACATCCCTCTCTTCAGGGAACTCCTGTGTGTGACCACTATGGTTTTTCTCATAGCATGGAAACCCCAGAAAGTTAAGGTTCTTATAAAATGCCTAGCTTTTCCTATGTTCATGTTTGAGGAGTTGGGGAGCTATGATGTCATGTTCTCCAGGCATGCAGAATGGCCTAGCATCACATCTGTGACGTACTGCTCACAGCAGTGCTGGAGTTTAGAAGGAAGTGGCCTGAACCTGACCTTTGTATAGGAAAGGGATAAAATAACTGTGTTTGTGTTTAGTTTTCACAATTCCATTGTAATGGTATGTTCCCCTAAGTACGAGCAGAAGAAAATAAAGGCAAAAGAAAAAAAATAGACTTCCCTTCTCTAGTGACTAGTTGAATGAGTTCAGTTGCTTAGCTGGGGATTAAGAAATGGTAAGAAAAAAGAATTCTGTTGTTCTAATGGCGGTTTCGACAGTATATAAATGGAACAGGGGGATGTCAGAGTGAGTACAAATTAATTTTCCCCCCTAAAGTGTCAGTGATCACTATGAGAGAAGCAAACATCATTAGATTTAGGTCATTTTCAAATTATTGGGAAATCAAATTCTGACTACAAGACCTTCCCACAGTTCATGTATACAAATGCACATGCGTATTTGTGAATATAATTACATATATTTATAATCATTCGTTTGGTTAATAAAGCTTCAGTGCTTTGTTTTTTTCTCTCCCTGGGCATATATGTGTACATGTATGTGTGTGTATGTGTGTGTGTGTATGGTGTAGTGTGCAAAGAGGCCAGAGGAGACAGTCACATAATTCCTCTATCTCTCTCCACCTTATTTGCAAACGATTTATTACACTTATTCATTTATTGATGTGTGTGTGCCCTGGCATTCGTGTGGACCTCAGAGGATAACCTTCAGGAGTCAGCTCTCTCCTCTTGTGAGGTGAGTCCCTGAAATCACACTCAGATCTCATCAGCTTGGTAGCAAGCGCCCTCGCCCGCTGAAATATTTATCTCACCTGCCAGCTTCAGTGTGGTTGGTTTAATGAAGCTTTTTTGGCCGGCTGTGTTTAGTGTGTCAGGCTGACTTTTTCTTAAAACAGCGATGACTAATCCTATGCGAATGAATATCCCCCAGTTTCTGTGAGCACTGCATAAGCGTGGTAGAGCTCTGGATTTTTCACGCAACACAACAGAGAAGTTGGCTCCTTTGATATTGTCTCATTTAACGTTCAGAACATTCTGGTCTGGCAACAGCTCTCGGTTCAACTTTGAAACACTTGCATGGCATTCTGCTGGCAGCCTGCATTCACCTGTCTCATCCAGGAGAACTATGTCCGGGTACCATGGCTTCTGTCCTTGAAGGTAGCCTGCATTGTCAGGACTGCTGGGAATAATTTTGTTTAACCATTTGGTGTTAATCAGTGCTGTTCATGGGACGCCGTGAAAGTCTCGAGTCTAGGTGTCCTCATCATGTGGTGGGTTTGCACTGGCCTCAGATGGAAGGACTTTGGCTTGTTCCTGGGACTCTCCGGATCCCAGCTGTGCTGGGATGGAGGCCGCCTAGAAGATGTTTAGCTACGCTTTGATTTGCGTTTCTGCTGTTTCTTAGATCTTTGTGGTAGAGAGTGCCTTTTAGGTAATCAAATACAACCAGGCTTTAAGGTCTTCTTCGCGGAAGGAGACTGGGCTTTGTAGGGCTTATGGGTGCTCACTGATTAAAAGAGTACTCTTCCCACCGTGGTTCAGGGCCAGATTAAGGACTGACTGGGATCCTGGAGAGTCTTTGTTCCAAGGATGTCATCTTCCCCTGCTGTCACCTCCTCTCTGATTCCACAGGAAGTCACACACCCCATTCGCATAGGTTTTGCTAGGTCTGCTTGGCTTCCATTTCCTTTGGTAGGTGTGGCTGAGGCAATAGCCCTCTCTTTCTGACCTGTAGCTGTGCCATCTGGTACCAGGTAGGATCTTTCTTTTCTTTTCCTTTTTTTTTCTTTTCTTTTCTTTTTTTTTTTTTTAACTGCAGAGAGGAGCAAGTGTATAACAGATGTGGTTCAGAGCTGGGGATGTTTCCAGGGTGGAGGTACCTTTCTCTGGAAGCTAAGATGTGATCCTCAGAGCCTATGGCACAGGAAGTCACACTGCATCCCTCCCTCACAGCTACCAGCTGCAGCTGATTGCCAGCAACCCACCTCCCCTTCTTCTCCTCCAAGACAGTTTTTACCCACCACCAAAGAGACCCCATGTGACCTGATGGGGGGTTCTCCCCTCCACCCCTTCCCCCACTGCTTCTTACTTCCATCTGCATAAATTCAAATGTCCTCACTGCAATCGAAATATTGTGTGCTTCTCAGAGGTAACTCTTGTGTCTTAGGGTTTCTATTGCTGTGAAGAGACACCATTAGCATGGGGATTCTCATAAAGGAAAACATTTAGTCGGAGTAGCTCCTTACAGTTCAGAGGTTTAGTCCATTATCATCATGGTGAAACATAGTGGCATGAAAGCAGACATGGTGCTGGAGGAGCTGAGAGTTCTATATTTTATCTGAAAGCAACAGGAAGTAAACTGAGACACTTAGCATGGCCTCATGTGAGAACTCAAAGCCCACCCCCACAGTGACACTCTTCCTCCAAAAGGCCACACCCACTCCAACAAAGTCCCACTTCCTAATAGTGCCTCTCCCTATGAGTTTGTGGGGGCCAATTGTATTCAAACTACTACATTCCACTTCCTGGCCCCCATTAGCTTGTAACAATATCATAATGCAAAATGCATTAGTCCAACTTCAAAAGTCCCCCATAGTCTATCACAGTCTCAACCATGTTTTGAAGTCCAATGTCTCTTTTGAGATTCATACAATCTCTTAATCTCCCCTGTAAAATCAAAATAAAAAAATAGCAGATCACACACTCCCAACATATTAAAGGTATGTACCACCACAGCCTGGCTCAACTGCTTTTCTAAACCAAAGTCCCAAAGTCCATATTCCTTCAAATAAAAGCAATAAAAGCATGGTCTGTCCTATCATAGCAATACTTCAGTCTTTGCTACTAACTTAACTTAGTTAGGGTTTCACTTGCTGTGAAGAGACACCATGACCATGGCAACTCTTAAAAAGGAAAACATTTAATTGGGGTGGCTTGCTTACAGTTCAGAGGTTTAGTCCATTATCATCATGGTGGAGAAATAGCTGAGAGTTCTGCATCTTGATCTGTAGGCAACAAGAAGTGAACTAGACACTGGACATGGCTTGAGCATATAGGAGACCTCAAAGCCCACCCTCACAGTCACACACTTCCTCCAATAAGAACACACCTTCTCCAACATAGCCACACCTCCTAATAGTGCTTATGAGCCTATAGAAGCCAGTTACATTCAAATTAGCACCTCTTGTTAACTCTCATGCACTCATTCATCTCCTATATATCTTTAAGCAAGTGATGTCATCTCTTCTCAGCAAGTCAGGGGTTTGCTTATCTACTTATCTCTTTTTCTGGTGACTCTTTTCTTGACCCTTCAAACACCAACACTTTGACTATCACTGCTTTCTAGAAATCACCTCTGGCTTTGCAGGCTGGGTAGACTCACCTGTCTAAGACACTTTTCCCCTTTCTTCCTCACACTCATCGAGTTCCCAGTATTTATTACAGCTCTTTGTTGTTTGGCTTTTTACCTTGCAGGTATGGACCATAATTTTATGTGATAGAAGGATCTCAGAAAGAAAAATACCACATGATTTCACTCATTCATGGGATTGAAAATAGTTGACCTAGCAGGGCTGGAGAAATGGCTCAGTGGCTAGGAACATGGGCTGCTCTCCGAGGGGATAAGGGTTCAACTCTCAGCACCCACATGGCAACTCACGGCTGTCTGTAACTCCAGTTCCAGGAAATCTGACACCCTTACACAGACATAGGTGTGGGCAAAACACCAATACACAGAAAATGAAGATTTTGCTTTTAAAAAAAGAAAATAGTTGACCCAGCAGCAGAGAGAACAGTGATTTTCAAAGGCCAGGAAGGTTGCTGGGAGATGGGTTAAAAAATATAACTAGAAAGAAAGAATAAATTGCCGGTTTTGTTGCACGTTAATGTGAGTACAGTTTTCATCTATTTATTACATATTTTATAAGATACTAGAAGAAAGGAAGTCAAAGATCCCCAACATTGGAAATTATAAAGCTTTCATGAGAAGGACATAATAGGAGAAGGACAGTCTATTTATTCTGGTTTGATCATATGACAATATATACATGTGTTGAATTATCATACTCTACCCCATTAGATGTATATTTCTAATGTATCAAGACGAAAGAATTATTGAATAGTGACATGAATTTCAAATTATGCTACAAATATCTATTTACTTGAAGAAACCTTATACAGAAACTTCAATTTTATAGAAAATGTTTTTATGTTTTGACTTAACTTTTAGTGATAGCTATAAAATGTATCTTTGAAGAAGTTTATAGATCCACTGTGGTGGCAGTGCCCAAGATATTTTTAGATAGTACTCATGTACAAAGACAGCTGTATGTCAAAGATAACACAGAGAAAAGAGTTTTCCTTTTGTAAGTACATTGCTGGGCGTTGCCTTGTGCGGTTCATGCCTATCTCAGCCTGGCTTACATGGAAGGACTCCACTGACTTTTAATAAACCACATGGTAAGTGTAGCCACACGTATTTCTTCTGTTACCTCCAGGCACCGCTGCACAGCTGGTATTCATGAACAAGAATGTCTAGTGAAATCTCAGTATGTTGTTGCTAGGGAACAGTTATAGCCAGGAGAATGACAGGGTAGCAGGCAAGAATACGTGGAGATAGCTCAAGGATTAACTCTGTTCCCTGATGGAGATCTTGGGAGATGAGATGAGACCACTACTTCCAATACCTATTAAAACTGCTTCAGTTGTTGCCTCTTAATGAAGCCACTGGGAGGGCGTAACCCAGAAAACAGACTGGCTTAAAAACACAATAGTGCAATACTTTGTGACATTGTTTGTTTATAATTTCCATCTTCTCTTGTATAAAAAAATTATTTCTTCCAATTACATACGTTAAAATTTTGAGAATGTTGCGATTCAGTTCCTGTGATAGCCTTTTAAGAGATTCATTCTTAAGCCATCATCCAAGTGAAGGGTGTTTCCAGGTCCATGGGGTCTTTTTAGCTTTCCGTAAGACTCAGCACTTTCACTAGCTAATACAATACACAAATAAGTCAAAATAAAGTGAAATACAAGCAGGTTGGGTACTTTTTGTATTATTCTGCACTTTCCATTGAGGTTTCCTGATGAAATGAGAGAGGAAATGTCAAGAGGACTGACTTTTGAACATTTAGAAAAGTTGATTATAGGTTTATCTAAGACAAAACAAGGCTGGTGGCATATTGAGAAGAAAGGATGCAAAAATTATATAGCTTATAGAGTAGAAAAAATAAAATTAAAGTAGAAAGGATGGAAAGAGGTAAAGGGAGATGGAGAGACACACAGAGAGAGACAGAGAGACAGAGAGAAATAAAAAGAGTAAGTCATCATTGTCAATAAATGGACACAAGCTTAACTGGCCTTTGAAAAACAAGAGAAGCTCATGGACAGCCTCAACTTTATGTTGAATGTGAGGGATGTACCTAAGGCAATAGAATTAAAAAGACTGAAAATTGATTAGCAAATTTATACCAGGCTGTCCTGAACCTCTTGTCAGACAAAGCAAATTTTGTACCAATAAAAGCATTAACCAAGGCAAAGAAAGGCAAAGTCACAACTTACAAGCAGCACACAATAGTTACATGTGTTATACCAGGCTGTCCTGAATCTCTTGTCAGACAAATTTTGTATCAATAAAGCATTAATCAAGGCAAAGAAAGGCTAAGTCACAACTTACAAGCAACACACAATAGTTACATGTGTTTTCATGACAATCTATACAACTATTAGTGTTAAAAAGCAGAAGCTGCAAAACGTAAATGAAGAATATGCTGAAACACACAGCCAACGAAAGACTTTAGTCTCACTTAATACAGAAGGCAGGTCAATAAATAGGACAAAGGAAAAGATTAGACTGTCACCAATGACAAAGTTGTTTTGATATAAAAGATTTCACACACTAGCAATAGAGAACTCCTTTTGCACACTTGCACATTGTGTTCATAAAAGTAAACTGTATTTTAGATAATAAAGAATATATCAATACATTTGTATAGCAAAAATATTATAAATAACATTCCAAGATCATCTTGTGGTATAACTATGAACTTAAAATGAATTAAATCTCAAAAGACTCTTACATGCTAATATTAGAAAATGTTTTATGGGGTTAAATCTTGGGTGAAAGGGAAAATGCAAACAGCAGTTATAGAATTTTTGGAAAACAGTAATGAGCACTCCACAAGCACATCTGGGAGTTATATGTAAAGCAGTGGCCAGAAAAAAAAAGCAATAGACTCAAGCATCTTAATAAGTGCAAATAAAAGACTAAAAATAAAGAAAATCCCTACTAAAAATATCCAGAAATAGACAACAAGCCAAATAAAATGAAAGCACGTGGAAGGGTAGAATAAATTTCAAAGAACAAAAAAGCAGTGTATAAAGTTAATAAATAGTAGTTCCAATTCCCTAGAAAAATTTTTAATATTCAGAAACCAATGGCTACGTTAGTAAAGAAAAAGTATAGCACACTACAGGGAGAAAATAACTGAGTACAGGGGAACTTTCATATCATAAAAAGCAAATTTGAATATCTCTATGCAAATAACCTTAAAGTCAAATTTACTAGAATTGATCTCAGCGAAATATCTGGATTTTTCAGCAGGTCAATATTCTTAGGCAAACTAGAGTCACCAAGGAAGGGGCACAAAGCGGGAGCGGGGGAGGCCTAGGATCATTCACAGGGAAAAGGTTGCAAAAATCTTAAAATTAGGATACAGAAAGTAAAGAAAGGAATTGCCCAAATTGTCCAAATTCTTTCAAAGAAGTACTAGGTTTTGTTAGCTAAGCCCGACAAATAAAGTGGGAGTGTATCACTTAGTAAGAGTGATGAAAATCACAATAAAATATTAGTGAGTAGACTTCACCAATCAAGAGCCAATAAACTAGGTCAAGTGCAATTTATATCAAAATGCAAGGATGACCTGGTATTAAAAAGGTTATTAATCTTAGTGTATTATTAATCAGTAAATAAAATAAATTAGTATATTTATTAATCTTAGTATAAAAGGTCTCCAAAGGAAAAAATATGATATTTCCATAAATACTAAATTAAAAATAGCTTTTAATAGTTTTATTCTAATAAAAACATTATGAAAAGTAGGAATAAAAGATTAACATAATAAATATTTATTAAAATACCAAAATAAAATTTCCAAGAGGTCCTAAAATGAGGAAATTTACCATGTCCTATGCTATTTGACATTGAAGGCAATGTGATTAGGGAAACGAAAACAGAAATAAAAGAACTGGAAAGAAAAAGAGCTAGTCGTAGGGGGTAGATAAAAGTCTTCCAGAGTCAGTGATAAAGCTAATTCATGCATCAAAAGAAATCAACAAAAACAAATGGCTAATATGAGCACTTTTAAGTAAGCAAATGACTTCATGGAAGGAAAAACTGATTTGTAATATCAAAAAGTATTAATTAATATGCTTAAGGTAAAGTAAGAAACATACAAAACCCATGAGAATTATCTGTACTCCTAAATAACAGAAGGGGAAACATTCACTGCTCCTAGCCAAGCTTCTAAGTATCATTGTCCATACATCAATACATTGTAGATACTAGTAACACACCAACACATGTTTACCTGCGGGTCAAGTTGACTGTGAAGTTCCTACAGACTAAGACATAAGAATAGCGAAGAAAACAATGAAATTGAAGAACTAGTGACTGATGTTTCACTGGTTAGAAAAGGGTTTTGTATGAAAAGGGGTTTTGATAATTAAGGTTTTTATTAATTAAAATATGTGGTACTGGGCATGAATACCCAGACCAATGGAAAAGAATCTAACGTTCAAAGGAGACTTAAGAATGTGTATAAGTTTACCACTGAATAAAACTAGTGTCTGAAATTTCTGAGCAAACATAGAACAAACGATACCAGGACAACTGGGCAGTTCTTTGAAAAATGTTCGAAGTATTCATTAAACCACATACAAGAATAAATTTTGAGCCGATCAAAAATAAAATATGAAATTTGAAATAAGAGTAGATGTTGGAGCCGGGCGGTGGTGGCGCACACTTTTAATCCCAGCACTCGGGAGGCAGAGGCAGGAGGATCTCTGGGAGTTCGAGGCCAGCCTGGTTTACAAGAGCTAGTTCCAGGACAGGAACCAAAAGCTATGGCGAAACCCTGTCTCGAAAATCCAAAAAACAAACAAACAAAAAGTAGATGTTGGATTTCTTTGTAAGCCCTGCTAAGAAAGGACCCACATGGCAAAAAGATCCCAGTGCATTACAAGAGCAGATCAGTCAGCTTGACTGCATTAAAAAATACTTCCATAAAAATGGAAAGTTTGTCAAAGTACCTATGACAAGTACTAGATTGTTCAGACGTCTGCAATATATTATACCATGGACATTTCTAATACATTCTGTATGCACGGTATGCTTCAATTTATTCCTTTGACAACATTTTTAATTACTATGTGTAAGTTCATAGCCACAGTCTCTATCTGCAAACTAGCATGTAAATGTATCATAATTTAAAAATTAAAAATTTAAGGGGTATTTAGTTTGTCTATAGTGTGTGTGTATGTGTGTGCATCTGTGTGTATTCTTTTGAAAATCAAAAGAATTAAAACAAATCTCCCCGTCCAGTTGCATAACAGGCAAGAGATACAAACTGACCATTTACAAGGGTAAAATAAAAAGGCTCTCACGCATGTAAAGACACTTCCAGCTTTTGTCTGTATAAAAACCCCAAAGTGATAATTAAAACTTCACTAAACATTTCTAACCTACAAAGTGGAAAAACCCAAACACCAGTGCACCATTGATGCTCAGTTCATGAAGCTGGATGCTTCAACAGTGCTAGTCTGGTGCTGAAGGCCTGGAGGATTTCTGGAGGACCACTGGTCTTCAGACCGTATCTGAAGACTGAAGAATCTGGGTTCTGAGGGCAAGGAAGGCTGATAGCAGCAGTGGTGGCCACAGCAGCTCACCAGCAAGTCACCAACACAGTGCATGTGTGTGTGTGTGCATGTGTGTATGCGTGTGTGTGCATGTGTGTGTGGCCCATATCTAGGGTGCCTATTCCCATTTCAGTTAACCTAATTCAGAAAACTCTCAGGCGTGTCCAGAGGCTAGCTTAATCCAGATAATCCTTCATAGGTGTGATCGATCTTGTCAAGTTGATGATGGATGTTTAACCACCACAAGGGCATGGGAAGTAAGCAAGCACACTGCAAAAAAAAAAAAAAAAAAAAAAAAAAAAAGGGACCAAACCTACAACCTGGGACTTTGAAAAATAGTAAGCAGTCAAGATCTGGAAAAAAACAACCTATGAAAAATAAGAGAAACAATAATAAATAAATAAATGATAAAACAAGACTCTAAAGAGCGTCATCCCTCACGATGTCAACTCAGACAGGAGGGTACTGAAAGCTTTTGCAGAAGGTCATGTTCAGCAAGTTCTTGGTGGAGACTCTTGACTGCTTTGGTACTGTGCTCTGTGTTTCAGTGCCTTCGTCCTTTTAGGTCCCAGTGTTAGCCTGGCCACCCCCTCATTATTTGCATGATTCTCTTCTCTCATGAGGAAGCATTACCCCTCCAAGCTCCAGCCTTAACCTTTTTTCCTGCTTCCTTGGTTCTTCTAAACAGGTTCCTTTTTTTTTTTTTTTTTTTTTGGTTTTTTGAGACAGGGTTTCTCTGTAGCTTTGGAGCCTCACAGGTTCCTTTTAAACCTTGTCAGCTGCATCCCATCTTTTCGCTCTGCATAGGAAAGCATTGCTTTAGAGAGGGGCTAAAGGTAAGTCTCAGGGAAACAAAGCCAGTGATTCGAGACTATGCTGAAAGAATGTTTCTGCACACCCTCAATTCAGTCATGATCAAACAATAGACATTTTAGGGTTGGTATCTCAACCCTGGTTAGGGGGCAAAGTGTTGTTTTACTTGAACTCCTCTATTTCAGAGTGGTAGTTGTTTATTGTAGTCAACATTTGGGGAGTTAGCTTAATGCAGAACAATGTATGGTGGATATATTGGACCAAAATGGTAACCGGAGATGCCTAACACAATGGCCAAACTCTTCACATACAGGCCTTTACATTTGTTTCAATTAAAGAACCAGTTTGTTTTTCTCTAGCCCATGACTTTTCTTTCAAACATTTGAATTTGGTAAACTCTCAATGTGTCTTGTTAGACACTTTTTGCCTGTAATTCTTTAAAACCATGTGTGACTTAATCCATATGCTTTTCATTCATTTACAATCAAATCATCAAAACACAGCCTTAAAGAGCTATTTGATTTCAAAGAACATTTTTTAATAAGCATTTAAAGCCCTTTGAGAAATAAAAACGGGATGCCACATCTTTCTAAGCGTAAACACAGCACAACCAAAACCACACTCATGGCTAGAGAAATCCAGGCTTCAGAGTTTTCATTTTTTCCCCCCTGTTCTTGGCTAAATGAGCCATCCTCTATCTCCTTTTAACTTTCAGTGAAGCGTGAAGTGTTTTGAGATGAGGAAATAGTACTTTCCAAATTATTTAAAATTCTGCTCAGCTACCATTGAGCAGTTCCTGTTGAGACATGAGCTCCCAGGGACTGAAATAGTTCAAGAAAATCCTTATTTTCCTGAGTTTAGATTTCACTCATCTCTCAGACATGTGTAGAAGGTACCAGATATTCCCGATGGCTTGAAAAGGAGGCACTTATGTGTCTGTGAGCTCTGACCTCTACTCTTACAGGTGTTTGGATGAATGAAGATGTGGTTCTTGGCTTATGGAGCCCTGAGGTTTACTCTGATGTCCTTTGCGTGTTATTAGGTCATCACATACAACTGCCACATTTTGTTCTCCTGTGGATATGATATGATTTTAAAATAACACAGGATAAGAGGAGTTAATTAATGTTTTACTTGGAGATGTAATATCATGTTAGGACATTTGAGAGGTCAATGAAGGAATGCCATATGGTCTTCATGGGAACTGGCTATTTAGTAAACAAATAACACGAGTTCCCCACCCCCCACGTTTTAAAGAGATGTTGAGCTCAGGGTACAGAGTGGATGGTTTGGGTGATAGACAGAATGCGAACGTCAAAGACTTCAAAGAGGTTAAAATTCTCTTTAAAAGAGTAAGGGTGAAAAATATTGACTGGTGCATGAAGATAATTATTTAGAGACTTGAATATTAATGTTGCCTCATCTTCCTATTAATTCAGCATCCAGTCTCCTTTCAGCCTATTATGTCTCTGTCCATTTCTCCTCATGTCAACTTAAGTTGGTTAGGACTCCTGAGAGAAACAGATGCAACATTTCCACATGGTTAGGGAGGCTGAAAATTCCAAGTCAAGTTTATAATGGACTGTCAGCAATGTGGAGCCGCGGGTGAGCTGATGCTACAGTTTCAGCAGGAGGAAAGAGACCACACCCTGGCATGAACTGATGCTCAGTAGGCATCCACAGGCAAGAAAAATCCAGTTTATCCTCTTTGGCTTCCATTGTCCTCATTTTTTAAAAATGTATGGTACTGGGATTAGGAACAGCAGAGGCATCTAGGAACTTTTTGGAAATTTGAATTCTCCGTTGCTTGCCAAATGTGCATAATCAGCCGCAGGTCCATACATTCTTCACACTCTTTCCCGAAGATTCTAATAGACCAAACGTTTATGAACTTCTGTCCTACAGATCCATTTCACTCTTTCATCTTGATTGCTTTTCGGCAAAGCTATGCTCTACATATAAGCTTGCTTATACTAACAGGAATGTGCTAAATATTTATACTTTTTATAGCTGTACTTCCCTCAATGCATGAGAAATCTCAGGCATTAGTAAGAAAAGCTTAAAAGGAAACAGTTTGTCCATAGACTCAAAATAGTCACTGTAGTGGCTCTTCAATTAACAATTAGAAACATCCTTGAAGATTATTCAATACATGGACCAGGAGCTATGGTCATCAGCTGTCAAACTAGAACTCGGAGCCTTTGCCTTGTTAATACTATCCTAGTTTTCTCTGAGTATTTTGAACATTAAAAAATTACACGTTGCTGTTTCAGTGAATAAGCGTGTTTTCTGAGCAAGCCTGATGACCTGTTGATACCTGGACTCCCCTTAAAAAGGATACTGTGATATAATTCTCTCATCCAAAACTCTTTCTAGTGGATGAAAGGCAGAGGTGGAGGAACTATAGAAACTTACTGGACAGTTGGCTTGAAACACGTTTCATGGTAGGAACAACACAAGAGACTGCCTCAAAAACAAAGTAAAAAGAGAGAGCCAAATCCCAAAATTTTCCTCTAAGAACATATACAAGTTGTGGCACGAGACTGTACACACACACACATACACACACACACACACACTTTAAAATGCTCTTTGTGATTAACACATATTTATGATGGACTATCAAGGTTTTATAAGTAGATACTATAATGAAGTACAGTGTTTCAAGGTCATGTTAGATTTCTATCCCTTCACATGCCTGACCTAACTGTAAATAGAAGTGGCTTTGGAATTAGAAGGACCAAGGTCCAAACCTCAACTTCACAGTCTGCCAACTGGGCAAACTTGGCGAGTCTAACTTCTCTACAGATTGGTTTCTGTGTTCCTTACTGACTTGGCACTAACTATCAACTTGACCAAACTTAGAACCACCTGAAAAAAGTTCTTATTGAATAATTGTTTTTATAGGGTTTGTTTTTGAACGTGTTTATAAGGGACTGTCTTCATTTTTGTTTTTTTTGTTTTTTTTGTTTATACAAAAGGGCTCAGGCTGCCGTGGGCAGCAACATCCCTAGGCACGTGTATTGGGCTATATAAGAAAGCAAGCTACTAGCCGGGCGGTGGTGGCGCACGCCTTTAATCCCAGCACTTGGGAGGCAGAGGCAGGAGAATCTCTGTGAGTTCGAGACCAGCCTGGTCTACAAGAGCTAGTTCCAGGACAGACCCCAAAACCACAGAGAAACCCTGTCTCGAAAAACCAAAAAAAAAAAAAAAAAAAAAAAAAGAGAGAGAGAGAGAGAGAAAGCTACTATAAGTCAGCAGGCAGTGTTCCTCCCTGACTCCTGCTCCAACTCCCCTTGATGATGGATTGGAAGTAAAAGCCAGATAGATGCTTTCTTCCCTAAGTTGCTTTTGGTGAGGTTGTTTTATCACAACAACACACTGACACAGGAACACCTATCTATAATAGGAAGTGAAAATGAAGCCATTTTGCTTCAATCCCCAGCTTCCTGTAGACCATTGCTCTTGTTTCTATTGCCTTCCAGCCGAACAATGTCTGCTGTAGCTCTTGAAATTCTTACAGTGACTCTCTAATTTTAAGAAAGTATCAGGGAGACAATGAGATGGTCAAACAAGCTGAATAGTTTCACTCGTTCTTTGCAAGATGACTCACCTGGGAACCTGCTTCCTCACAAGGAGGACAATTTTGCCCCTGAACTTCTTTGCAGATGCCTGCAGGAATCACTGGCCCTGGGAATATACAACCTACTGATCCATGTAGCTCCCCCACCCCCCTTGGGAGCCATATTGACACAGTACTCATGTATGAAGTTCTTACAATTTTTTTTAATAAAAAGGGGGAAAATCATCTCAATTTATCTTCTCTGGCCTTTTGGCTCCAGTTAGGTGTATGTACAGACAGCTTAAATAGTAATAGTATGCTCCCAATAATAATAGTGATTGGTTTAAGTATCTACCAAGTTTTGAGTCAGGAGTTAAATTTAGTCATTGTATATATGAACAGAAAATTTGAGTTAAAATGTTTTGAAAACTGTGTTTCTTCTCTGAGTGTGTGCTGGAAGAAGAAACCAGTCAGAAATTGGGCTAATCTGTCAGTTTCTTCCTGAAGGTCCCTAGGAAACTGCCTACCCTAGCTGACTCAATTGCCAAGTACTTTCTGGAGCCCCACACTGGATGGGAGTTAAAGGAAAATTCATCAGACTTGAAAGGCAGGAGGAGGGGAACAGAATTATGGCTGGAGACTGTATCTGCCAGGATCTCTCTGCCTCAGCATGCTGGTTACAGGGCTCACATTTCAGCCTATTTTGCCTTTTAACTTGTTTCAAGATGGGGGGCAGTGCCAACAATATTTTAAAAATAATTTGAAAAACTCCCATTGTTCATAATAACCTTTGCAAAAGTTGGAAATTCTCTTTGAACTTGTTTTGTCCCTTTCAATTTGGCAAAGAGACCTTTGAGTTTCCAATGGAACTTTCCATTTAAAAAGAAAAAAGATTATGTGCACAATCTTAGTGTGAACGAAGCCTTGGCTTTCCATTTGGTGCCCATCTGCCATTTGCTGAAGACCAACCCATCCACTTTGCTTACATTTACGTGAGATTGTGTGTAACAGAGGAGCCTGTGGTATTGATCAGAAAGCATGACCTTTAATACAAAGGAAGGCATTCTTGGAAAATGAGGGTTTCTGAGGACTGTACAAACTTCAGGTCAACTTTCAAGTCTTAATTTTGAGAAAAAATTTCTCACAAAAATTTAGGTATCTGTGATGTATAAACATGGTAGATTGTGAAGGCCTTTTGTGTAAGGGGGTCTTCTGATACAATTGAGCTTTTTAAATTATAGAACTTTAGAAAAGTTTATTGCTACTAAGACTTCATTAGCCCCCAGTCTCCTGGACATTCTATATAGTTTATATTCAGGATTTTTTTTTCAGGGATTTCTGATCTCAAGTTTAAATAGAATGTCCCATATAGGATCAATGAAAATCAGATGTCATTATATTGAAAGAGACTAGTTAGTATTATTTTCAAGACCAGTTAGTATTATTGGAATGTGTTATATTACTGGAATGTGCTAACATCGTATAATAGGGGCTAGTGAGATGGCTCAGCAGAGGGAGACGCTTGCTGCAAGCTTGCTGACCTGAGTTTGATCCTTTTGGTTCACCTGGTAGAGGAAGAGAACATATTCTAGCAAGTTGCCCTCTGACTTTCACGTGTGTGCCATGCAGATCCCATCCATGCAGGTATTCTCTCTCTCTCCAAACAAATAATAACCAAACAAGCCAACAAACAAACATAGTAAAAGAATCCAATAAAAATATAGTATCAGGATTAGTAGCTACTAATAGTTAATAATAATAGCTAATACTAGTAATAGATGTTAATAATGAATGTGGCAGAAGGCCTTAAGAAAAACATGAGTTTTATGCATGGTGATAGGTATGATCTATTTGCATTCTTCTACATGTTGATATCCAGTTATGCCAGCACCATTTGTTGAAGATGCTTTCTTTTTTCCATTGTATAATTTTAGCTTCTTTGTCAAAAATCAGGTGTTCATAAGTGTGTAGATTAATATCCAGGTCTTTGATTCAATTCCATTGGTCAACCTGTCTGTTTTTATGCCAATACTAAGCTGTTTTCATTACTGTAGCTCTGTAATTGAGTTTGATGTCAGGGATGGTGATGTCTCCGGAAGTTCCTTTATTGTACAGGATTGTTTTGACTATCCTGGGTTTTCTGTTTTTCTATATGAACTTGAGTATTGTTTTTTCAAGAACTGTGAAGAATTGTGTTGGGATTTTGATGGGGATTTTATTGAATCTATAGATTGATTTTGTTAGGATTTCCATTTTTATTATGCTGATCCTACCCATCGAAGAGCATGGGAGATCTTTCCATTTTCTGATAGCTTCTTCGATTTTGTTCTTAAAAGACTTAAAGCTCTTTTTGAACAGGTCTTTCACTTCTTTGGCTAGTGTTACCCCAAGATATTTTATGTTATTTGTGACTATTGTAAAGGGTGATGCTTCTCTAATTTCTCTCTCAGTTTCTTTTTCAGGAGGGCTACTGATTTTTGAGTTGATCTTGTGTCATACAACAATACTTGTTATGAAATTGTGTTATTCATCATTTGTGTGATGTTGTGATATGTGTTTATATAATATTTAAATCAAATACAAACCCATGTACATATTTATTCAAATATTTATATTTTGTGGCAGAAACAGTAAACATTGTCTCTTCTAGTCTCTTTAGAGTTTTAAAAGCTATTACTACCTTTTTTGTGTTTTGCCTGTGTATGCATGTGTGCATTATGTGTGTACAGTGCTCACAGAGGCCAGGAAAGGGCACTGGATTTCTTGAGGCTGGAGTTGCAAATGGTGGTGAGCTGGAAACTGAACCCAGGTCTTTAGAAAGAGCATCCAGTGATCTTAACCACTGAGCCATTTTCCAGCCCTTTTGAAACGTGATAAATCAACATTGTCTATAAATCAACATTAGCTATCTAATTAAAACTTAGTACCCCTTGACTAGCCTTTTTCTAGTCCCTTCTTCATACTCTTCCTAGCCTCTGGTGACCACTATTCTCATCTAACTTCTAGAAGACCCCTTTTAAAAAATCTCACATGTTAGTGTAGGAGCGAGGGTTGCTTGTTGGTTCCTGCTGCCCAGCTTTCGGCCACTCGCCTAGCTAGCTTAGTCCTGAAATAATCACACAGAAACTGTATTAATTAAAACATTGCTTGGCCCATTAGCTCTAACTTCTTATTGGCTAACTCATACATTTTAATTTAACACATCTCCATTAATCTGTGCATCGCCATGAGGTTGTGGCCTACCAGCAAAGTTTCAGCACGTTTATCTCTGGTGGTGGTGGCTCCATGGTGTCTTCTGATTCTGCCTTCTTTCTCCCAGCATTCAGTTCCATCTTCCCCACCTACCTAAGTTCTTCTCTATCAAAAGGTCAAGGCAGTTTCTTTATTTATTAATAATAATCACAGCATACAGAGGGAAATCCCATATCATGTTAGTGAGATTTATTTATCTTTATGTTTCTGTTTATTCATTCACATTTCTTCCTCCAATTCCATCCATTCATTTCAAGGGATAGGAATTCGTCCCTTGTAATGGTTGGTTAGTATTTGGCTGTGTATATGCACCACCTTTCTTCATCCATTCACCAATCAGTGGCTACTTGAGTTGCTTCTATATTTTGGGTATTGTGAATAGTGCTGCATTGAGTATAGAGGACAGAGATCTCTTCAACCTGCCAATTAAATGTTATGTCATAATGACATATCGACTAGAAGTTTAGCAAAAGTGTCTCGGGAGGAGGAAAATGAGAGATTATACTGTGTGGATCTGGATTGTATATTATGGAATTTTTGAGTATGTGTGCAAATTCTTGAATTACAACTATAGTTCAGACTTAGCAACTATACAACCTTGGAAAATAAATAAATTTATTAAACCCAGTTACCTCATCTGTAAAATAAGATTATCTAATCTAAATACTCTTACTCTGTGCCAGGTGCTGTGTTCAGAATTTGCCAGATATTATTACTATTACTCTTGTCTCATTTTTCTTTAAAACCTTTTTTACACACAATATATTTTGGTCATGATTCTCCTCCCCCAACTCCTTCTAGTCCTACCCACCTCCCAACTTCACATTCTTTCTCTTAGCAACATAAAAATAATGAAAATCAAAGTAAACAAAGAAAAACCCAGTAAGACAAAAAAAATACCAAAACAAAGCAAAATGAAACAAAATCCCACACAGCAAAACATGCAGTTCGTTTGGTGTTGACCAACTACTGCTGGACACGGGGCCTTCTCTGAAGGGTGGTTGACCTAGTGACACTCCCTTGTGGAAAACTGAGTTTCCTTTTCCCAGCAGGAATTGATTGTTAATAGCTTCTGGGATAGGTGTGGGGTTTTGTGTTCACTTCCTGCTGGAAGTTTTGTCAGGTCTTACACATGTTATCACCATCTCTGTTTCCAGAATATATTTTCTGTTATCCCTCACCTCTGATTCTCATAATTTTTCTGACTCTTCTACATAGATCCCTGAGGTTTGAGAAGAGGGGTTTGATGAAGACATCCCATTCTGGACAGAAGCTCTCGCTCTCTGCATATTGTCCAGCTGTGAGTATCTGTATTAATTGCCATTTGCTGAACGAAGAAGCTTCACTGAGCTGATGAGGGTTGAACATTTCTCTGCTCTATGGGTACAGCAATGTGTCATTGGGAATCATTTGATGGTTATGTTCCTTTAGCAGAATAACAGTAGGGTTCCCTTTGGGTCTGTGACCTATTTAGTATCAGGTTTTTAGCCACTTTAGCAGTTCAAGTTGGGTTCCAGACAATAAAAAATAAAGTGCTCTGTTACTCCCAGGACATTTTTGCCACTACACATCAGCAAGTCTAGCAGGAACATAGAGAAGTTGAGTTGATGCCAAGCTAGAAGTTTTAACTCTATTTCATAGCATGCATGGTCCTGGAACGCTGTATGCTGCTGGAGGTAAAAAGCATACATTAGTCACTTGTCTTATTTTTCAAAGGAGGATAAAAATATTGGAGAAATAAAATAACTTGCCATGGTCATGTAATAGCAAGTACAAGAGCCCAGAGTTATTGGATTTACCAAAGTCTCTTTACTAGAATGTGTTCTCCTTATTACCCAATGTACTTTTTTGGATTGTGTTTATATCCTTATCCTGTAAGTACAGAGATATAGAAACAGTCTATGGCACTTAGCCCAGTGTGTAACTCAGAAATTATCTATCATTATTGCATTTTATATCAGGCATTATAATATTTTACTATATAAAACCTTTATCCTTAAAGTTAGAACCATCAACTAAGGACGCTAGGAACCACTTAGATTGATAAAGTTCATTCATTTAGCTACTAAGAAGCCAACTGTGGTTTAAAGATTTATTTCAATTTTCCTAATGTGTGTTTGAGTGTGTCTATGTGTGGGTAAGTATACATGGGAACATGACCATCCATGTGGAATTCAAAAGAGAGCATCAAGTCATCTGATGCTAGAGTTACATGGGTTTCAAATCTTTGAATGGATGCTGGGAACTGAACGCCAGTCCTCTCAGATACTGAGCTGTTTCTCCAGGTCCCTGACTTGCAGTTTAACTTATTTTGCTCATCCTGGATACTGAATACTTTGTTCTATTATGGTCTGCCACATTTAGGGGTTTTTGGAGAGGCCAGAGTTAGTGTAGACATTCCACAAATTTATGGTGTGCTAAGCCTTGCCTTGGTCTGCTTCACTCAAAATATGTAACATTTTCAGATGTTTTATGACTGATGTACAGAAAACTATCCTTGTAGTTCAGAACATGTAAGTTTGTTGATAGAGATATGCAAGAAATTATGTATCATTATGCACATTTCTCAGCGCTCAGATTTCAAAACCACAGTTACTATAATGTGAAAATGCATGATGAATTTTGATGTTATGTGAAGAGATTTAGACGTAAGTGAATTATGTGGGTTATAAGCCTCCATAGTTAGCAGAACTATGTTAGTGTAAGTAAACTGACTGGTCCATGGACACACTTCACTTGCCCAATGTGTGTTATCAGAAGGTTGAAACTGTGCACTCTGTGCACAAACCAAAGGGGAAGAAATGGGAAGCTGCCCATAGCATCTTGTTCATTGACACACATCATAAATATGCTCCGAGATTTTAGTGGTGGACACAAGCTTCTGAGGAAATTAAGAGCAACAGATTTGGCTATGGAAACAAAACTACCTAAATTGCTGAAGCTTTATTCAAGGTTTCAGAAGTGTGATTTCTATTAAAGATGATGAGAATCACATGGCACTAACCCTGACAGAGTGTAAGAATTTTTCCTCTAGGGTCAGATGAGTTATGGACATTTGAAAAGCAGAAACCTAGAGTTAATTTTCCAGCTCACCCTTACACTGGGCATGACTGGATAGGAGAAAGTGCCATTAGCATACAGTGCAATGTGCAGTGTTGACGGTCAGGTAGGGTTGCTCTGTGTCCCCGGTGCTGTGGGGGTCCATGAATAAAGAATGTGAAGTAACTGTCAGCCCTCTCCTTGGTGTCACCAAGTATGAGCTCCACTTCCAACTTGGACGCTACATTGTGTTTGTAATTTCATTTCAGCCTGGTTTTGGCGATATTCAAATCAAGCTTGTTGACTTGCAGAATGACAACGGAAAGGACTTGAATAACGACAGATGCACGGAGCTACTAACTCTTATTGAGTGCAATGATTCCAGATGTGCTTTTAGCTCAGGAGTCCTCTCTTCAGATGCTCTCTCCTGTGCCATCTGTTACCTGTGTAACCAGGTAAAGGATGACAGCCTTGAAGGAAGAAATGAGCCCCCATCCGCTATGAAGACCATCTCTCCAGCCTTGACTATACATGGCCTTTGGCATGTATTAACAACCTTGGAACATTTTATTTTACACTCCCGCTTCAAAGGCATTCGAATCTTTAAAAAAGGATAAGTTTCCTATTAAACCATTTCCCAGATTTTTATTTTGATAGGAAGTTTATTGTGTACCTCCTTTTCTTCCTCCTTTTTGTCTGTTGGTTTAGGAGGCTAGCCTCACATATCACAGGCTGGTTTTGATCATGTGTAGCTGAGGATGACCTTGAACTCACAATCTTCCTCTACCAAGGGCTAGAATTATAGGCATGCACTGCCATATCTGGTTTATGTGGTGCTGGCAATTTGAGCCAAGAACTTCCTGCATGCTGGGCCAGCTCTGTGCCAGCTGAACTCAATCCCTGGTTTGGTCTTTTGGAAGGAATGATTAGTCGCCATCTAAGAGATAACAGGTTTTTTCACGGCCTATCAGTCCCAGCGAGTGGGAGGAGTAGTTTTCTAGGGATTGCATAGTTCACCACATACCATTCCATGTCTGTGCAAAGAAAGAGTGAGGGAAGATGGGAAAATTTCAGTGATGGAAACCAAAGTGGAAGCGCTTGGGAAGGGTTCCATCCCACACAGAAAACCTGGGGAGCAGACTCAGGGGTTAATTCTCAGTCCCTATTCTACTGTGTTTTTCAGTACTTGTTTGACACAGTACACCCAGTTTTACTTTTGGAATCCTCCTTCTCTGGATTTCCTTGGTGCTCTCCTACTTGCCTGGCTTCCTCCTTCTTGGTTGTCTCCTCCCTGTCTTGAGAGCATCCATTTCCCCCACCCCACAATCCACCTACCTTGCTGTTATTCACCTCTACCAACCTCTCTCCTTCTCCCACTTTCCTGCACCATACCTCCCTTGCTGATTCTTGAGCACACATGCATGACCCACATTTAACCTTAGTGTTTTCTTTCCTCTTTATCTAGTACCTTTCTCAGACGTGCAGGTCTAACTTCTTTGTTATGTTTCAGTGTGTTCAAACATCCCCACTCTAACCCCATTCAGTGACATCCTAAATTTTCTTACTCTTTTGTATTTTTTCCCAACATGATAATCATTTCAAATGATATAATTATTTTTATTTTTTACTTACTTTGTCTACCTTTACTAAACCAAAGCTTCTCAAGGCTATGGACTAGGTCCATTTATGCACTGTTATATCCTTAATTATTGGAAGGGTGTCTGGGATTTAGTAAGGGCTTAAAGTTTTTTACTTACGTGGTAAATATTTATGAGCTGGACAGACCATGTAAAATGACAGTGTTTTGCATTAATTTAATACAGAACAGCCACACCACTGATTTTCATTGCTCAATAGCCATAATTTGTAAGCAAAATTCTATTTTATAACATTATACATTGTATCGTCATGTTTTAATTTTATCCTATGTATGACCTTTAATGTAAGAGTCTACCTTTAAAATAATAGGTATACACACACACATGCACATGAATCCACAGTGGTGTGTTTATGCATTTTATGAAAACACGAGCACATTTGCACACATCACTGGGGTCCAGAGCTCATGCACAAATCGAAACCAGATAGCCTACAAGAGTTACTTAAAAGTAAACAGAACCTGTCATTTAGCATAACCATCTTCTCCACAGAACAATGACACACATTTTGACTTCCACAGTAGCACAAAGATACATTTTGTTGTTATGATAGATAGATAGATAGATATCCCTGGTTCATGTTAGTGTTTTTGTTAAGTAATCAACCAAATCAAGAGTATGCATTAGATTAGTACTAATGTCAATGACTGGGATGTTTTGTAGAAGGTATGGTAGTTTGAATAGTAATCTCACAGCGGGTGGCACTGTTAGGCGGTGTCTGTTTGAGAGAGTAAGGCACTGTTGGAGGAAGTGTGTGCGGGCTTTGAGGTTTCCTATGTTCAATACCTCCCAGTGTCTCAGTTGACTTCTTACTGCATGCAAGATGAGAACTCTTAGCTACTCTTCCAGCACCATGTCTGCCTGCATGTCACCATGATCCCCGCCATGATGATAATGGTCTGAACCTTTGAAACTGTAAGCCAGCATCACAATTATAAGATCTGTACTGTTCGTGGTGTCTCTTCATAGCAATAGAAACCCTAGCTAAGACAGAAGGTCATAATTTATATTGATTCCACTTTCAGCATTCATCAATAAAGCAATTGATTGCACCATGAAAAAGGGACTGGACTGTAAAAGAGAAACCATGTCTCCACTTTGCTAATGTGGTCCTAGGGGATGAGCTGTAGGGATCTCTCCAAGGTGGGCGTGTTCATGTAGCTTCTCTAAGGCAGTGTTATAAACGGTCCTTTGTGCTCACCAAACCCCTTGTGGTGATAGTGATGACCATAGATGTCCCCAAATGTTACATCTCCATTTTTCATTTGACCAAATGCTGAAAATTCTCTAAGTATGCATTACTGTTGTAAACAGAAAAAAAAAATGCTGAGATTTGGAAAAAAAATTGTTAGAAAGTAGAACTAACATTTCCATGTGGGATTCATACCATTGAAATATCCTCCTCTGTTTTGGTGTAACACAGACATCCAACTAAATCAAGTTTTTATTATTAGGTTAACCCACAAGCTCAGAGGCATCCACCAGTTAGTTTTCTAGAGGTTCAAATGTAAAACAGGCAAAGTCGTCTCCTCATTCAGACAATCCTATTTACAGGAATGCTAAGGAGTGTATCCCCTGTCCACAGCACAGACCCTTTAGGAGGTAAGTGACTTCTCAGAGAGTGAGCAGGCACATTGTGAAGGATGATGAATGGTCCTCTCAAAGATGAGTAAGCATGGGAAGCATATAACTTCTGGTCATGTATAGTTTGTCTGCCAGATGATGCTTCCCTGGATCCCATCCCTCATTCTCACCCCATCCCTGATGCAGCTTCATTCTGGACCCCTGCTTAGTCCCAGCTTTGCTATCTCAAGGGGTGGGGAGCTAGAAACAGAGAGCTTTAAGGCTGCATAGAGGCTTGATAATGGGAAAACGATGTCTGTTTCACACATTACCGCTAACAGACACAGCTGAAGCTCTGGCATTTTGTTCTGGGGACCGTTTACAAAGCCCCCTGAATGACACAGCTGTTTCCTTGTGCGGCTGTGCCAAACAGTTCTGTCAGGACTGTCATAGATGCACATATTTTCTCCTAAACTGTCTTGTGCCAAGCACACTTTCTTATGTCTCTCTTGCCTCCACAGGCACATGGCTGTGCATAGTTTATAGCACATGCCTGGTAAATGCATTTAAGGGGAAAGATTTAAGTGAGATGCCCACTTGACACGTGGCTATGCAAATTGAATGCTATTTTCAATTTGGGGAATTCTACGCATTTAGGATACCAGAGGCCATAGTCTGAGTTTCTTAACTTTACATGCCTTAAGATTGAAAATGGAAGTCATACCAAAAACAATCTACAGATTCAATGCAATGCCCATCAAAATCCCAGCAAAATTCTTCACAGACCTCGAAAGAGCGGTACTCAACTTCATATGGAAAAGCAAAAAACCCAGGATAGCCATAACAATCCTGTACAATAAAAGAACTTCTGGAGGATTCACAACCCCTGACTTCAAACTCTACTACAGAGCTGCAGTACTGAAAACAGCCTGATACTGGCATAAGAACAGACAGGAGGACCAATGGAACTGAATCAAAGACCCGGATATTAATCCACATACCTTCAAACACCTGATTTTTGACAAAGAAGCAAAAAATATCAAATGGAAAAAAGAAAGCATATTCAACAAATGGTGCTGGCATAATTGGATATCAACATGTTGAAAAATGAAAATAGATCCATGTCTATCACCATGCACAAAACTCAAGTCCAAATGGATCAAGATCTCAATATAGAGCCAGCCACACTGAACCTCGTAGAAGAGAAAGGGGAAAGTATACTTGAACGTATTGGCATAGGAGACCTCTTCCTAAATATAACCCCAGCAGCACAGACACTGAGAGAAACAATTAATAAATAGGACCTCCTGAAATTGAAAAGCTTCTGTAAAGCAAAGGATATGGTCAACAAGACAAAATGACAGCCTACAGAATGGGAAAAGATCTTTACTAACCCCACATCAGAGAGAGGTCTGATCTCAAAAATATACAAAGAACTCAAGAAATTGGTCATCAAAAGAACACATAATCCAAAAATGGAGTACAGACCTAAACAGAGAACTCTCAACAGAGGAATCTAAAATGGCTGAAAGACACTTAAGGAAATGTTCAATATTCACCAGAGAAATGTAAATCAAAACAACTCTGAGATTCCATCTTTCACCTGTAAGAATGGCCAAGATCAAAAACACTGGTGAAAACTTATGCTGGAGAGGCTGTGGGGTAAAGGGAACACTCCTACATTGCTGGTGGGAATGCAAGCTGGTACAGACCCTTTGGATGTCAGTGTGCGATTTCTCAGAAAATTAGGAAACCACCTTCCTCAAGACCCAGTAATACCACTTTTGGGATATATCCAAAGGATGCTCAATGGTACCACAAGGACATATGCTCATCTATGTTCATAGCAGCTTTGTTTGTCATAGCCAGAACCTGGAAACAACCTAAATGTTCCTCAACTGAAGAATGGATAAGGAAAATGTGGTACATTTACACAATGGAGTACTACACAGCAGAAAAAAATAATGATATCTTGAATTTTGCAGGCAAATGTATGGAGCTAGAAATCATTATTTTGAGTGAGGTAACCCAGACATAGAAAGACAATTATCACATGTACTCACTCATAGGTGTAATGGTAAAAATAAAAATGCTGCAGATCCCCGAGTAGCTGCAGTGGCAGAAACGCTGCAGGTCCCCGAGTGGTGGCAGGCAGGGGACAGTGGGTCCTGAGAGCAGCCAGTCCCAGGCAGGGATGGTGCATGATTCCATGCTGCAGGTCTCCAAAAGTGGCTGGTCCCAGGCAGCAAGCCATGTGTCGGCAGTGGGTGAGAGACAGACAGATAGGCATACCATGCAGAGCAAAATTGGACATTTATTTAGGGGGTTATGAAGGAGGAAGGGAGAAGGGGAGAAGAACAGAGAGGCAGAGAGAAAAAGAGTGAAGAAAGAGAGAGAGCGTACTTGAGTTACTGATTTAAAAATGACAGAGAACTTACTTGATTGGCATCTATACTCCTCAGGGTCCTCCATGGTTACTGAAGGTTGTAGTTGCCTTTTGCTGTTTAGCACAGGGCCTGACTTGTGGGCCAAGATATCTGTAGGAAGTCAAGCCTACCTTGGCCTGAGCAGCTAGGCTGTCGATTCCAGAAATTCTGTCCATGTCTGGAGATCTTCAGTTTATATGAAATGCAGTTTTACCCAGTGGTCAGTGCTTGGCAGTTGAAGCAAATTGCAGATGGACATTTTTCTGTGCCCATTTGTCTTCTGTCTTCTTTGGAGGAAGTAAAGTGCTGCTAGAAGCAAAACTGTCTCTTTTTGTTATGAAAAGTTTTTTTAATAATTAAATATTTAAATGCCATATTCTCCAGATCTCTGGTCAGTTGAGAGCTGTTTATTAGTTGTAACTACAGTATAGAATTTGCCTGGAGAGCTGGGTCTGAGCTTGACTGTACTGGCTCTCAACTTAACAAGTAAGATTTACACATGTAAAAAGACAGAAGAAAAAACTGCTTGCAATAGAAGGTTAATGGCAGAAATGACAATAGTAGAGAACATCTTAATATATTTTAAATGAGGTTTGGATTAAATATAAAGTATTTTTGTAAGAGACTTAAAAGTACATAACAGTTTAAAACGTGACTTATTGTTTTTGTAGTCTGAAATGAGATTCAATGAACTATTATAACATTAAGCATAGATGCATTTAACTTACATGTATGAACACACACAGAGAGAGTGAACAGGAATTGTGTGAAGTGGATGCTCTGGGTGGGTCAAAGGCATGACACTGCGCAAAACACACATGCAACAGAGTCAGCAAGAGGAATTTAGAGACAAAATCATAAGTAAACTGGGGGACCAGGCAGGGGACACAGTAAAGATGGCAGGACTTGGTCAACTGACTTGGCTCTCAATTAAGATGGTGGTGAAGTCACCTGACCTCAGTCAAAATGGAAATAGTCACATGTTTAATGGAAAAGTCACTCAGTTACGATGGTGGTGAAGTCATCTGACCTCAGTTAAGATGGTGGTAAGGTCACCTGACCCCAGTCAAAATGGCAGTGGTCACATGTTGTATGGAAAAGCCATTCAGTTAAGATAGTGGTGAAGTCACCTGACTTCAGTCAAAACGGCAGCGGTCACATGTTGTATGAAAAAGTCACAATTTTTTAGCTGCAGGAATTTTAAGGTTAACTATAAGAGAGACCTAGAGGCGTCATCCGCCCTGTCGCTGAGCCACCATGCCAGAAGCTACAGCAGGGAGCAAAAGGCTGGGATTGAAGAAGCCGCTTCATGGATCCCACCAATCTTGTTGGCAGCAGCAGTGGTGACAGGGTCCATTTGCCTGTGTGCTGACAAGTGTTAGAAAGCTCCCATGAAAGTGGAACTGGCAGGACACCAGTGGAGTGAGGGTAGGAGCTGAAGAAGTAGGGCATTAAGGTCTGGGGTTTTAGGGCCTCTAAAAGGCATCCATCACAGGGGACAGACATGGATGACTTGCTACCCATAGCTGAAACCATGAAAACCCGTGAAAATGGTGACACCAAAAGGCCTATAATGGGACATCTCCCCCTATAGGTGGGGTACAAATTAGTGCAAACACCCATGGGAGATTGTCCTCCATTCCTGGGTAGGGTGCTACAGCCTGACTGGATTCGGTTGGGGCGACTTGGAAGCCAGAGAGGCCAGAGATCGCTCCCAGCGGCCTTTCACAGCAGGGGGATAAAAGAAAAGAAAAAGAAAAAAAGAGAAAGAAAAACTGAGGGACCCTGGGCCCCCAGTCGAATGCACTGCATAGAGTGTGCAGTGCTAGCGTGGGAGGACTGACCCTGGGTCAGTCTGGTCACAATTTTAGCTAAGGGAAGCAATCCAGAGATGAATGTCAGTGAAGGGCTTAACTGTCCGTGGTTGGGGGCTGTCTCCCCATTTCTAGGAACACTAGAAGATTTCTGGGAGCTTACCAGTAAATTCCTCAGGTTTGGAGAAATGGTTAAGCTGAACAGATTGGGGGGAACTCACCAAAAGAAGCAGGTGGTGTGACTAGAAATCACGCTGTAGAAATCACGTGCAGGCATATGGAACACTTGGTTGTTGCAGAAAAAAAAATACCTGGTTCTGGATCCCGATTCTGGGAGGGAGGCTCGGAGTGGGAGAGCCATCCAAGTCATGACACCATATGTAATGGTAAAAATAAAAATGCTGCGGATCCCCGAGTAGCTGCAGTGGCAGAAACACTGCAGGTCCCCAAGTGGCAGCAGGCAGCGGGCCATGTGGCGGCAGGCAGGGGGTAGTGGGTCTCCAGAGCAGCCAGTCCCAGGCAGGGACGGTGCACGAGACCATGCCTCAGGTCTCCGAAGGTGGCTGGTCCAGGAAGTGAGCCACATGTCCCCTCCCCTCTTCAACCTTCTCCCAAGGACCCCATGCTCCCAATTTACTCAGTAGTCTTTTTCTACTACCCATGTAGATTAGATCTATGTATGTCTCTCTTAGGGTCCTCATTGTTGTCTAAGTTCTCTGGGATTGAGATTTGTGGACTGTTTTTCTTTGGTTTATGTTTAAAAACGATGTATGAGTGAGTACATGTGATAATTGTCTTTCTGGATCTGGGTTACCTCACTCAAAATGATGTTTTCTAGCTCCATTCATTTTCCTGCAAAATTCAAGACGTTGTTATTTTTTTCTGCTGTGTAGTACTCCATTGTGTAAATGTACCACATTTTTCTTATCCATTCTTCTGTCAAGGGGCATTTAGGTTGTTTCCAGGTTCTGACTATGACAAACAATGGTGCTATGAACGTAGTTGAGCACATGTCCTTGTGGCATGGTTGAACATCCTTTGGATATATATCCAAAAGTGGTATTACTGGGTCTTGAGGAAGGTTGTTTCCTTATTTTCTGAGAAATTGCCACACTGATATCCAAAGGGGCTGTAATCCCAGTACTTGGGAGTCAGATGCAGGCAGATCTCTGTGAGTTCAAGGCCAGTCTGGTCTACAAGAGTGAGCTCCAAGACAGGCACCAAAGCTACAGAGAAACCCTGTCTCAAAAAACAAAAACAAAATAACATAAACAAAACCAAAAAATCTAATGTTTAATCTTTAAAAAGAAAAACAACTCTGTTTGCATGTGTGCAATGTGTGAGCACGCATGTGCATGCCATTGTGGGTGTGTGGAGTTCAGAGGATTGGGGTAGCTGTTCCGGTTTTCCACCTTTCAAGAGTCAATGTCTCTTTGCTGTTTCTCAGTCCCATGAACCTCTAGGAATGCTGCTGTTTGCATCTCTCATCTCATTGTGGGAGCATGGGGGTTCCAGATGATCACCACCACTCCCAGCTGTGTGTGGGTTCTGGGTATACTAGCTTGGGCTCTCATACTTCTTCAGCAGGTTTTCCACCCCACTGAGCCCTCTCCCAAGCCCTAATGTTATCAATGGATAACAAAGAATCTTTTGGATGACTTGGTAAATATTCACTGGTTCATTTTTCAAAGTAACGGTTCCTTGGAATTCTTCTTGTGTAAAAAACAATGTCAAAGAGTCTCCATGTTATCACAAAACAGAATTGATAACATTTTAAAACAATCTCTTATATAATTGGTCTTAAGCCAGATGTTTGTAAATTAAATGGTTGCAAGTGCAATGAATCAATTTATTTTATAGAATCTAGAGTAATCCATTCATAAATTTGGAAGTGTGTCCAAAACAATAAGTAGACCTTTCTCAAATAATATTCAGGGTTATATAGAAGAATGTTCTTTTTGAAATGGACACCAGTAAATAGCTGAATAGTATATATAGCATGAAGCAACCATTATAATTCTCTAAAGGTTATTTATAACTTAGAAAATGATATCGAAGGAAGGTGTCTCAGGGAGGGTTTCTATTGTTGTGAAGAGACAGAATGACTACAGCAGTTCTTATAAAGGAAAGCATTTAATTTGGACTGACTTACAGTTCAGAGCTTTAGTCTGTTGTCATCAGAGTGGGAAGCATGATAGCATGAAGGCAGACAAGAGGATGGAGAAGTAGGTAAGAGTGCTACTACATCTTGTACACCACAGAAAGTCAAGTGAGACACTGGGTCAGCAGACAGCAGGGAAGAGAGGAGAAACACCGGGCTTGACTTGAGTATCTGAAACCTCAAAGTCCACTCCCAGTGACACACCTCCTCCATCAAGACCACACCTCCTCCATCAAGGCCACACCTCCTCCATCAAGGCCACACCTCCTCCATCAAGACCACACCTCCTCCATCAAGGCCACACATCCTAATAGTGGCCCTCCTTGGTGACCAAGCATTCAGTTCTATGAATCTCTATATATGATCCATTCTTATTCAAGCCACCACAGGATAATACACAAGTTAGTTGTTTCTGTGTTTTTTCAACAATAACAGTTTCCAAATTCTTCCTTATGTGCTTTTATATCTGGGTCATTCTTCTGAGATTTACCTAATAGGCAGTAGACTCCCAGCAGTCCATCTGTTAATGGAGTTTCTGAAGACCACAGAAAATAACCTGTCCAGTTTGTAATGACAGGAGATATTGAGCAGTGGGAACTTCTGCTTGCCTAATGCAGGTCTGGAACAGCATGTTCCTACTTCTCTTACCCTTTATGTTTTTAATTAGTACTTTCCTGGGTCCAGAATAAAATTTCTTGTAGAATTGATTTGTAGCTGGGTATGTATGTATGTACGTATGTGCATATGTGTCTAGTGGAAGGGCAATCTGGTGTTATACAGACATATAAACCATGAATAAAATAAAATTAATGCTTTTTCTTCTCTCTGAGAAGAACGCTTCTTCGAAATATATATATGTATATTTTCTTGAGGGAAGAAATTGTTAAAGTTCATGTTGGATATGGTCTTGTGTCTCTGCAAATTGGTCTATTGGGAAGTATTAAGATCAAACAAACAAACAAAAAGCAATGGGCTGGTTTTACCTTGTACGTACTTAACAACTTTCACATGAGAAACGAACCTCATATTAGACCAAGTATGATTAAAGGCATGAACTGAGCAAAGGGGATTTAAGTTAATGACCTCCAGAATGCGGCACAGGGAGCCTTATTTGTCCGTTTGAGACTTGCCTTTTTGTTGAATTCTTTTTGGTTTAGCATGCATTTTCCTTTCTTTTTGAATTCTGCAAACGGAGGCATCCCCAGTAAATTCTGTTCAGTGGAAAAGAGATTCATCTGTGCATGGCGGTGTAATGGAAAGAAGCCGGGAGTTGAAGCTTGTTTTCAGATTAACCTACAAGATTTTCCATTATTTAGACGAGTAAAGTAATACTCAGATGTAGTGTGTGTCCAGAATGAAAAAGGGAAAGTCTAATTAGCAGTCAGCTAAGAAATCCCTAAGATGACATGTGAACGTGTGCCTGCCCTGGTAGAAGTGTGAAACTCAGGACTTGCAGTGGCTTCACATTCGAAAACATCCTAGGGTACTCTGTGCATGAAAGAGTGTGAACATGACAGTATCCTCGCTAGATCCCCTCTGAGGCCACAGCAGCAGGACCTCAGTACTTTGCCTGGCCATCTTCCTTGGCCCAGGTCACGGCAATTTCCTGCACTGTCCTATTAAGTTCACCTTTCATCTTCTGGAGAATGTCAGCAGCTTTGGTGGCTTGTCTGGAAGAAGGAAATGAAGAAGAACAAAGGAAATCAAGCGTTTGTACAGAATGTCAACAGCAAGGATGCTGTGCCCTGGGAGTGATTTCTGTCATAACAGAGAACTCAGCTTTGACAGGCTTAGTAAACAAAAGCCGTTGCAGGGCTTGTGCTATTGAAACAGTGCAGGGGTGGAAGCGGCTGAGGTGAGGTTTGGTTTGGGTTCACATTGTGACTCTGTTCACCCCCATGCCTCAGCACTGTTGATGTTTGGTTTTGTTTTCACCCCCATCTTGGTGATCACATCATGGCTTTGGTTTCTTGATGTGTTCCTAGACTACAGGCACAGGTCACATCGGGTATAACATGAATTGTGGGCTCTGAGAGGAGTGACAAGCCCTGATGTCTGTATCCCAGGATTCCTAGCAAAAGTTACCTGGATTATTCCCATGTCTGGTCCAGCAAAGGACCCACAGCCACCTACAAAACGCTCATTGTGCCATGGTAATGGGATGCTTTGACTGGCTAAGTATAGGAACCTGGGACTTAGATTTGAGGCAACAATTTGAGTTGTTAAAAGAAACTGGGTGTTATTTATAATTTTAAATTTTCCCTTAAGTTTTATTTTCATGTTGGCATGTGATTTTACATGATTACAGGGTATGCTGTTCTTATACATGGATACATTATGCAATGGTCAAATAGGAACAATTACATAAAATAAGGAACAAGTCATCAGTTCCAGTATACATTTGTGGCAAGAATATTTAAAATCTTTTCTTCTTGCCTTTGGAGATACGCGGTGCATTTTTATCCCTGGTCCCTCTGTGTCTCCAGCTGTTTTGTTGAGCAAGAACACAACCATGAGCTTTTGTGTTTGATCAAATTATGATCTTTGGAAAAACTCTCTGAGTAAGGTTTTTCAAGAATAATTTTCAGAAATTATTTTTCTAAGCTCTTTGTCCTTGAAATATTTTATTGGCTTAAACTGGCTGAATATTAAAGGGTTTTCAGCAGTGTGTTTCTAAGCTCCTGTAGTATATTTTGCTGGCTTTTCAAATTGGCTGAGCTCATTCACAATTTTATGCCTCCCTTTTGGCAGCTAGTGTTTACTTGAAAAGTCTAATGACAAGCTGAGAACGTTTAATATAAGTCCTCAGTGTGTTTGTCGGGTTTTCTAATCTCTTCACTTTTTAAAAACTCAAACCCTGATAGAGCATTCTAAATTTGTCCCCTAGAAGACTGATTTTATTTTTTATAAGTGATGTATTGTTGCCTTTTATGAGGTTATAATTATATTACTGAATTTTAATTTTTTAGTCCTTTATTTTCACATGTACTTTCTTGTTTGACTTTTATTTTTTTAAATCTGAACTCCTTTCTTTTTCTTGTTTGGTAGAAATGATATCGTGCTGGCTAGTTTTTTGTCAACTTTATAAAGGCTAAAGTCATCTGAGAAGAGGGAACCTTAACTAAGAAAACACCTTCATAAAATCGTGCTGTTGGGGCATTTTTAAAGTTTGGGATTGATATGGGAGGGGCCAGCCCGTTGTGGGTGATGGCATCTCTGGGCTTGGAGGTTCTATAAGAAAGCAGGTTGAGCAAGCCATGGGGAGCAACCAGCAAGCAGCCCTCCTCCATGGCCTCTGGGTTTCAGTCCTGTTTGAGTTCCTGTCCTGATTCCTTCAATGATTGATGGACAGTGATGTAGGAGTGCAAGTCAAATGAACCCTTTTCTCCTCAAGTTGCTTTGGTTATGGTGCTTCCTCGCAGCATTGGTAAGCCTAGTTAGGACACACATCTACTTATACTCTGTAGGGATATACAATTATTTAAAAATATTTGCTGTATGTTTTTTTCCGAGTCATTATTGAAAAGCTCGTTTCCCACAAATTATAGTATTTTCCTTATAGGCCTTTCTGCCTAATGGAAAAAGCAAGCATTCATAAAGTAAATTGTATGAGTTTCCTTTGGTCCTATTCTCTAGCCAGTGGTTCTAGAAGAATCCCCTCTTATATACGGAGGCAAATTAATATGCTTTGCTAATTCCACTTACCGAGACTTTTAGGCTTTGATCTATTGACTCGAATTGGTTTCAACTAAGCTTAAGCACTCTGAACGTAAACAGAACACGGTGGCAGTGATGGAGGGATACACTTCCCAACATGCCCCACAATTATGATTTTCCTTGACGTTTAGTTCTGTGGGTTCTTGCAAGTTGCTTTCTCCATTCTGTTATGGAAAAATGATGGGTTGGTGGAGGTGGCAAGAAGCCATGGCTCAGTGGCCTTTACAAAGCAACATTCAGGAGTTAACTTTCTTATTTCCTTTTTGGTACATAGGGTGAAAGAATGGTACCGACCTTTGAGCAAGTAGGTAGAGGGAGGTCAGGTTTTGGGGGTCTGTTTTGACTGTACAGTATAATGTAAGTAGACATCTCCTTGTGGTTTGAATGATTCTGGCCCCCATGTGCTCATTGTTTAGAATAAGTTGGAACATTTTGGAAAGGATTAGGAGTTATGGTCTTGTTGGAGGAGACTGACTTAAAGATTTCAAAAGCCTATGTCATTCACAGTCTCTCTCTTCCTCCCTCTCTTTTCTTCCCTCTTCTTTCCTCCCTCCTACATACCCTTCCTTTCTCCCTCCCCCTCCATCCCTCTCTCCCTCCCTCCCTTTTTCTTCCCCCTTTCTCTGCTTTATATTTGTGGATCAAGGTGTAAGCTCTCAGCTTCTACCCCAGCACCAAGCCTTTCTGCCTGTTGCCATGCTTCCCTCTGTGATGGTCATAGTCTTGCCCTTCAAAACTGTAAGTTTTGAATACATTTTTCTTCCTAAACTGCCTTGGTCATGGTGTCTTATCACAGTGATGGTGGTTTGAATGATGTTGGCCCTCAGAGGTTCACAGTTTTGAATAAGTTGGCGGAACTGGCTGGGAAGGATTAGGGGGTATGGTCTTGGAGGAGATGCATTGCTGGGGGCAGGCTCGAAGGTTTAAAAAACCCATGTCATCCTTTCTCCTTCATGCTTATGGATCCAGATATAAGCTCTCAGCTACTGCCCCAGAACTATGTCTCGCTACCTGTTGCATGCCCCCTCCATGGTGGTCATAGCCGCACCCTCCAAAATTGTAAGAACCAAATAAATTTCTTCTATAAATTACCGTGGTCATTCTGTCTTATCGTAGCAATAAAATTAAAGTAACTATATTGAGTCCAAGGGATTTTGTCTTTGTGACTTCACAGAAGTTATAAGGAGTCTTTTCCCCAGGAGGAGTAGCCATCTGTTTTGGTTTCCTTGTTGCTAAAACATAGCCTTGCTGCTGTCTTTTGCTCTCTTTGGCAGTATATCTCTGATCCTTACTTCTAGATACCAGAGAACTACCCTAGGACAGATGCACAACAATACTGGATGTCTCTACCCAAATGTCACCTAACAACCTCAAATATATCTTTTTAAAAACTTATTTTATTAGTACAGCTGCTTTGTTTGCATGTAGACTGTGCACCACTTGTACGAAGTACTCCCAAAGGCTAGAAAAGGGTGTCAGGTCCCCTGGAACAGGGGTGACAGACAGTTGTGTGCTGCCATGTGGTTGCTTGGAATTGAATCCATGTCCTCTGGAAGAGCAGTCAGTGCTCTTAACCACTGAGTCATCTCTCCAACCCCTCAATTCTTTCCTCTAATCCCACGTCCTTATTATATATTGTTCTTCCTCTTTGGTGGCACAACATTTAATCCTTCACCCTGGTCAGAAACAAGGATGAAAATTCTATTTCAATTGCTTAACCATTTAAATCTGTTTAAGAGTGTCTACCAGTTATTTAGCACTTATTATATATACAGTATTCGCATATATACAGTATCTGTATATACACAGTATTCACATATATACAGTATTCACATATATACAGTATTCGCATATATACAGTATCTGTATATACACAGTATTCGCATATATACAGTATTCACATATATACAGTATCTGTATATACACAGTATTCGCATATGTACAGTATTCGTATATATACAGTATTCACACATATACACTATTTGCATATATACAGTATTCACATATATACACTATTCACGTATATACAGTATTCACATATATACGGTATCTGTATATACACAGTATTCACATATATACAGTATTCACATATATACAGTATCTGTATATACAAAGTATTCGCATATATACAGTATTCATATATATATACAGTATCTGTATATAAACAGTATTTGCATATATACAGTATCTGTATATACACAGTATCCGTATATATACAGTATTCATATATACAGTATTCACATATATACAGTATCTGTATATACACAGTATTCGCATATGTACAGTATTCGTATATATACAGTATTCACACGTATACACTATTTGCATATATACAGTATTCACATATATACACTATTCACGTATATACAGTATTCACATATGTACACTATTCACATATATACACTATTCACATATATACAGTGATCACAGGAACTTTTCATATCTTTGCTATCTTAGTGTAAAGATGGGTCCAGCACACCTTGCCAATCTCCTGCTACTTTGCTCTTCAGTGTCTCCCTTTTTATTTCTAGCACTTAAATTGTCACTCTTTCTTGGGCTACTGTGATTTAAGAAAGAAAAAAGTGGGCCCTGCATTAGCATAGCTTCTGTCAGAACTGTGGTCCGCAGTATTGCTGGAGCTGGCCCTGTGGAAATTTAACTATTGAGGCCGGACTGGGTTTCGTTCTCTTTAGCCTTTCTGCATGATTTGACTGAGTCTGGTTTACTTTGTTCCAGAAATTTAAAGATGAAAACGAAATGTGTTTTCTGGACTCAGCAAGTAAATGGGAAGACATTAAATTTATACCAATTGCCATTTCCCTGTGATTCCAAACTGAGTCTTTTAGTATACCCGTGTTTCTCCCTACAGATTTTTTCTTAGCTGGAATAGACTTAGTCTTTCTAGCCTATGGCTTCACTGTATAGATTCTCATATTTCTTGGCCAGGGAGATCAAGAGGCGTGGGGTTAGGTGGTGGGGTGCCACTCTAATGGTCTGACCACGCTACCGTTTACAGGAGACCTATTTGCCGATTGGGGACCAGTTCTCATCCATGGCTCTTCAACTTAAGCTGGGCTTCATGGCTCCAGGCTAAGTTTTCACTGGGCCTTCTGTTCTGCAGCTGGGCATCAGAAGAGAAGTCTGCGTTTCACTGATTTGTTTATCCTAGAACTCACACAGGGGAATTAATGGGAATTAGTAATTTTCTCTTAATCTGATTACGATAATTTAAGCAGTTAGCATTAGTGATGGACGATATAAAACATTTCTCTGGCTAGGCCTCATTGAGCAGTCTAAATGTTCTCTAATCCATTGTATATTTCAACTTCAAACAGTCACTCTTAGTTTTCAACAGGTCATTGTGATTTTTGCTTTCTTCCTTCAAGAGGACAGAAGTAGTCATAGAAAAATTTTCAGACTTAGTCCAATGCTTGCCTCACACTTAGGTTTCAATCCACATGAGTCGCCCATATGACTTGAAGGCATATAGAATTGTCTGTTTAAATTAGAAGTCTGATCGTGGTGGCCACAGCTAACATGTACAGGGGCTTTCCTTGTGCTAGGCACTTTCTGGGTTCTTTGTGTACGTTAACACACAAATTTCAAAACTCCTTTGTGAGATGAGTGTTATCTTTATTCCCACGCAACCAATGGGGAAAGTGGGGCAAGGGATGGTAAATATCTTATTCATGTCATTCAGATGTCAAATGCCAGCACTGAGATTTGACCTTGAGTCTGACTTTAGCTTCTCTGATGTACCTTTTAAAGTTTTCTGTTCAATCTTATTTTCATGTGCTAAAGAGAATGTTTCAGAACACATTCCCCTCTATCTTTTGATGTGCCGATTTATCAGTACTCTATACTCATATATATGTATATATGCCTGACCCAAGATATCTTCTTAAGTCTCCCCATCAACTCCCTTCACTGTCTATCTGGTGATCTCTTTCCCTTTCTCCTTCTCTCTTCATCCACTTTTTCTCATAGAAAGGTTCTTTCCTAGCTGGGTGGTGGTGGCGCACACCTTTAATCCCAGCACTTGGGAGGCAGATGCAGGAGGATCTCTGTGAGTTCGAGACCAGCCTGGTCTACAAGAGCTAGTTCCAGGACTGCTAAGAGTGCTACACAGAGAAACCCTGTCTCGAAAAACCAAAACCAAAAAAAAAAAAAAAAAAAAAAAAGAAAAGAAAAGTTCTTTCTGAGCTAGTTTTTCTGCTTGCATCTGCTAGCATCTAGTTCCTCCTGGCCCTTCCCTCCTTTTCTACTTCTTTTCTACAGAGTGCCCTGGAGCAGCACATGAGTTCCTATCAGAGGGGAAGCTCGTGCACAGTATGGATCTTACAGCGAGGGGACAGCCTAGAAGGGGCATTTGTAAAGAACAGGCATTTATCTCTCATATTTCTGGAGGATGGGGTGCCAGCGACCACTGTGCTAGCATCTGGTACTTGTACTGTGTCCTCTCGGTGGGAAGAAGCCCCGTCTCTACCTGCTGAGAACTCAAGAGAGGCCAGCATTCTTCTTTTCCGATTAGGTTTGTGTTTGATTTAGGAGTGTCCACCTCTCCTTTGTGATGGAACAAGCGAGAATCCCTCTGTACCCCCTTTTATGCCATTAATCCCACGCACAAAAGGATGGCCCTTATGGCCAGAGCAGTTCTTAAAATCTCACCTCTTCACCCTGAGAGACATAGACATGGATCTAATCTGCACAGGAATTAGAAAAAAGACAAAATCTTTTGAGTAAATTGGGAGCGTGGGGATCACAGGAGAGGGTGGAAGGGGAGGGGAGAGGAAGGGAGGGGAGCAGAGAAAAATACATAGCTCAATAAAAACAATTTAAAAATCTCACTTCTCCATACTGTCACAGTGGTAATTAAATTTCAGAGTTTCCGATGGAACAAGATTCACGCCAAACAGCATTTGACTGGGGAGCGTGAAGAATCCACCTGGTTGTCTTTGAAATGCTTTCTGTCCTTCTGGCTGTGCTCTCCTCATTTTCGCATTTTAAGAATCAAAACTGCCCTTGGAATTACCTAATGCACTATCTCTGCTTGAAGCATAAGGAAATTCTCTCCTAGAGAGGTAAACGGCCAATTTCATAGGTTATTAGTGATATTGAAGCCAGAGCTTTACATATGCTGAACAATTGCTTCATCACTAAGCCTTCCTTTTTACTTTTTATTTTGAGACAGAGTCTCCCTTTGTTGCACAAACTGGCCTTGAACTTGTAATCCACTTGTTGCGGCCTCTTGAGTAGCTAATATTACAGGCCACACCGCCAGGGTGGCTACTTCTGGGCTTTTACAGCCTAGTTGAGTCAAAAAGAGAAATGGAAGTGTTCTCATTTTATTTCTGGGGATGAGATCTGGGCATGCTGACTTCTTTTATTAGTGCATGTCTGCCTAGACCCTCACTTTATTCCATGGTGTCCATTTCTCATGGGCGGCGACCTCCTTTCCTCCTTCAGCCCGCACTTGGGATTTGGCTGTTTCTGCTTTGCATTCTGACATGTAGGCAGGCAGATTCCCTCCCAACTCTCTTCCTTGCTCCTAATCCTCTCCCCCGGGCTACCTGTCTCTCCCTAAATCCCAGATCTGTGCCTCTGATTGCCCATAACAAAGCATCATGCCCTCTATCCTTTTTTATTAATCTTTGTGGTATTTACTTCAATAATGCTAGCATAAAACGGCAGGAATCCTGTGCTTGTCATATGGAAGGCATGTGGACTTTCATTGTCCATTGTTAAAACTAAAAAGTTGTTCGAGATTTTATTTGCATATGTGTATAGTAAATAAAACAACTGGACCCTTGGAAAATAGAAACGAAGTTTCCGCTAAGCGTCAATAATTGGGTGGTGATTTCTTTCTTATGCAGATAAAACAGTCAAGGAATAAGGAGGATTGCACACATGTGCCAGAACTTGCCGGCTGGGCTAGTAAATGGTTATGGGGTCTTATCCAGGACACTGTAGGTCAAGATCACAAGAAAGAAAGTAAGTTGACAGGCACCAACGAAATGGAAACTATGTACTGACAGCCAGGGGTTTCAAACAATAGCATGGATCCTAGAACCACTTCAAAGGGAGCTGGCCAGGAAGGACACAAGTAATGAATTTGAATTCTTCTCAGATTCGCAGCACTCAGAGGCGGAGGCTTCAGATAGCTACATTAAGGTAGATCATGGGCAATTATTTCACTTCTGGGAATAGCTCGGTCTTTTATGGAAACCAAAGACTTAAAAGCATTTTCTTCTGCTTTTGATGTGTGTACTGTTTGGGCCTTGGGGCAAATTAAAAAGAATAAATCCCAAAGCCTTGAGAAGAATATGTTGTGCCTGAAACAGAATATGTTTTTCCTGGAAAAGAGTCTTACATGGCTTCCCTTCCCTACCAGGTAAAGACAGCAACCCTGAGCAATTTCTTTTCTCTTTTGGTGATAGTGGGATTGAACTCACAGCCTTGTGCCTACCTGGCAAAGGCTCTACCATTGAGCTGTTTCTCTAGCCCCTTGAAATACTTATTTTATTTTTATTGTTATTACTTTATTGTGTGTGTGTTTGGGTGTTTTTCTTGCAGGTACACCAGTGCTTAGTGCCTTCAGAGGCCAGAAGAGGGTGCTGGATCCCCTGAAATTGGACTTAAAAATGATTGTGAGCCTCCATGTGGGTGCTAGGAACCAAACCCAGGGCTTTTTAAAGAGCAGCAAGAACTCTTAACCACTGAACAATCTCTTCAGTTCCCTCTATCAGGTATTTCCTAAACATTTTTAATGCTCAGAAGCACACCTGGCTTCATCTAGGTTTTGAAAGTCCTAGTTTTGGGAGAATATTCAGGCAGGAATTAGCTTCAGGGGCAACATATTGGCTTTTCAGTGGTCATAATTAAGTATCACGCTAACAAGTCGTAATGAGCACATAATGAACGGAAGTGGTGTCTTGTGAGTTTGGGGATTTTTTTGGGAGGGGACGGACCTTAGCTGAAAATAGTCTGCACAAATAACACAAACAACGAAGGCCTTTAGGGTATAATTACTCAAAGTAAAAACAAAATGATTCCACTGTGGCTACTTAAATTTAACATTTGCAAGAATCATTTCTCAGGGCTACTTATTTTAACTAAAAAAGATTTTTTTTTTTTTAATTCTGACATCACAATGGGCATTGGTCTTTCAGAAAACCAACCACTCTTGGGCTCTATTCACAACCCCGTGTTTGGAAGTGATCTTGAAGGATAAACACAATACCTGGCTGCAATCATTTTCTAGTGTGCACACGTGGACTTGCCTTCTGCATATCCTTGCCTAGAAAACTTCCCACAGGGAGGCAGTGTGGGCTAGAGAATGAACCCCAAATTAGCATTCTCCTGGATTTCCCAAGGTCTTTTGGGTGATTACCTCAGTCTTGGGATTTTTTTTTTTTTAAAAAGCTTCCTCTAGATATTTTTGTCACAGACCCTTCTTCTTTATGTGTAAAACTTACCTACTTTACTCAACCAGCTCTCGTCTTTTTCATTAGAAGTAGGCTTGTGTGAAAGATGAGGGACCTTTCTAGCTATGTGATAATGGGAAAACTGGCAAGGGTTCAGTTAGGAGCATGCAATGCTTGTTCTATAGGTGGGTCTTTGCTCCTGTGTCCCATATTGCCCATCCATGCGTGTCCCTGTGCCTCTCCTCCACACCATTGCTCCTGCATAGAAGATGTGGTAGAGCTTGGCAAAGGGATTTCCATTTCTTCATACACATTTGGAGAGGGCAAAGAGTGCTCATGCACACAGATAAGCTCTGGAGGAGCCAGGAAAGTGAAATTCACAAGCGCCCCCCAAAGGAAAGAGATGTTTAAGCTGTGCCCTCCCAAATGTAGTTTACACCTTCTGACCCCTTGCTGTCTGATGAGCCAGGCTTTGCCCATATTACCCAGAATATTAGGTTTGTTTATCGCAGACCGTTCCCCTCTAAAACCTTGAGCATCGCTTCTAGGCTAGAAAACCCATCCTTGGGAGAAGTGTCATTTGTACTGTACAACAGGGTAAGTGACTTCTGTGATCTTAGGGCCAGGCATCATGTTTATCTCAGCCATTCTCATTGTTTCTAAGTCAACAAGAGCTCGTCTTACGAATGACGCCATATGTACTTTGTAAAGAATTTCAGTGTAAACATGAGCTTTGTTGTACTCAAGGGACTGAGTTAATTGCTATCTACAAACCCTTCCCCCAAGTTGGGCTTTGCTTAAATATGGCAAAAATCGACAAGCTGTGGTCAAACTCTAGAAGTCCTGGCCCAGCACCGGTACAAAATCTGGGCTGAATCCAGTTTCATTCTTGTCTTTTCGGGGAGCATTTCCCTGCCGGAAATTCATTTCAACCTATTGCAGGCGCTATGCTGGATGCTGGGGATAAGCGGATAAACGATTGTCTTTGAGTGTAAGAGACAGAAAAAAACTCTGCAGAAAACCATGCAGCATGGGAAAGCATCCTCTGTTCTAAGGGCTCCACCCTGGGAGCTGTGTACAGGTCAGTGTTAGGGCCGGACACACATGAGGGTAGATCTTTTGTGAAGAAAATTTAAAATTTATAATAGTTAGATTTGCTTGTTTGTTTTTTGAAACAGGGTTTCTCTGTGTAGCCCTGGCTGTCCTGGAATTCACTCTGTAGCCCAACTCTGTAGCCTTGAACTCACAGAGATCTGCCTGTCTCTGCCTCCCAAATGCTAGGATTAAAGACGTGTGCCACCACCACCTGGTAGTAGTTAGATTTTAACAGAAAAACATGATTATGTTTGCATTTCTAATAATTATGACCTCCAAGTCTTGTGCCAACCTGACATACCTATGAGGTCTTACATACAGATTTCATCTTCTGGGTGTGAGCCATAGTGGCAGGAAGACATCTTTATGCGTGGTATTCCCCTCTGTATGCTGTGAATACCACTGATAAATAAGAAAACTGCCTTGGCCTGTTGATAGGGCAGAACTTAGGTAGGCATGGGGGAGGGGGAGAACTAAACTGAATGCTGGGAGAAAGGAGGCAGAGTCAGAGAGAAGCCATGGAACTGCCACCAGAGACAGACGTGCTGAAACTTTGCTGGTAGGCCACAACCTCGTGGTGATGTATAGATTAATAGAGATGGGTTAAATTAAGATGTAAGAGTTAGCCAGTAAGAAGCTAGAGCTAATGGGCCAAGCTGTGATTATTTCAGGACTGAGCAGCCGGGAACCAACAAGCAACCTCTCACAACATCTTTATAGCTTGCTTCAGCCCATTGCCATTGCAGCTCATTCTCCTCACCCTGACTCCCCTCCCGCGTCCAAATGCTGTGTGCCACAGAAGACATCGGGGTTGACTCTTGCCTGAGTAAGTGAGTCTATGCTAATCTGCTCTTGAAGCTTCAGAGTTTCAGAGATCAGAGCCTTTTAGATACACTGGACATTTTTGTGTTTGAGTGGGTTGACTTTACAGGGATAGATGTCAGGGGAGAGCTACAGAGGCATGATTGCCAGGCTGGGTAGGAAGCTAGCTGATCAGTTTATTAAAACAAAACAAAACAAAACAAAAAACCTTGGACCTTTCTCAAGTCACCCTTGTGTTGAGAAATTAAATCAGAACGTTACAAACCAAGTCTGCTATGGGTCACAAGACAGGAAATTAAATTTGACCTATAAATGTATGCTGAGGAAACAGAGCTTATAAGAGGAATTGCACCAGAACCACTATAATGTGCTCACTCACATTACCCCAGCCACGTTAGCTTCTTCCTCTTCCTTGCAATCACCAAACTCGCTCCTTACCTTCACGTTCCTTGCCGCTCGATCAGCTCAAGTCCTTTTAATTTAAATACACACAGGGTTCAGTGTCTCATGCTGGTCCCTTCTCAGCGAGGCCCACTTCATCTGGCATAGTGTCCTCCCCACTGTTCTTTAGTTTTGATGGGACTTTTCTTCGGAGTACTTCTATGTTGTTGAATAGCGCATTTATTTATTTCCATCATTCCTCTTACAAGCTATTAGTGCTCAGAGATTTGCTTTTCTGAATTCTGAAAGTGGGGTTTAATGTTTTAATAGCTTATAAGAGAAACAATGGAAAGAAAGTCATTACTCAACAATATATAAGTTCATTCTTTAGGAACAGACCTTGAATGGTGGAACTGGGCATGGAACTCAGGTATTGGTAGAGCTAAGGCAATCTCCATTTTATTCTTCAAGGAAGTTTTCTTCTGGCTTTGTGTTCATATCCCGAGGCCACTGTGCCTCTCCTCTATACATCATTCTGTGCAAGTGCTTCTCATCAACGCTTGTTAGTAGAAATGACTGTCTAGAAATCTGGGGAGATTTCTAGGACTGATAGTTTCCCGCGTGTGTGTGTACCCATGTTTCTGCTCATGTGTGTACCATGTAGAGGTCAGAAGACAACCTCAGATGTTGGTCCTTGCCTTCTATCTTATTGGAGACAGAATCTCTTTATTATTCCTCCAGGCTGGCTGGCCTGTGTGCCTCTGGAGATTATCCTGCCTCTGCCTCCTATCTCACCATAGGAGCACGCCTTCTATCTTATTGGAGACAGAATCTCTTTATTATTCCTCCAGGTTGGCTGGCCTGTGTGCCTTTGGAGATTATCCTGCCTCTGCCTCCTATCTCACCATAGGAGCACTGGGAATAGAGATATGTGCTACTGCACCTTACATGGGTTCCAGGGATTTGAACTCAGGTCCTTATGTTTATCTGTTAGCAAGCACTTTACGAATGGAGCCATCTCCTCAGCTCTGGCTTCCATGTTTTACAGCCTACTGAGTGAAATGGACTGCTGCATTCAGGTTCCCAGACTTCTAGAATATCCTTTTATTCAGAGGTTTGAGCTGAGGTTTTCAGAGGGCAAGCTACATTGAAAACACTGTTGCAAGGCTGGGGATGTGGCTCACTGGTAATGTGCTCATATAGCATGCACACGTCCTTGGATGCAATTCCCAACAAAACAAATAAAGCCCCACAAATACTATAAAATGTTCTCCAGCCTGATAGAACATATTTGTAATCCCAGTCCTCTGGAGGTGGAGGCAGGAAGACCAGGCATTCAAGGCCTGCCTTGACTACATAGAATTAAAGGTCAGCCTGGCCTATTGGAGACTTTGTCTCAAAACAGAACAACAAACACACTCACAAAACCACTGTAGGGAATTCTGAGACTACGCAGTCAGACTTTAAGGCACGGTCACGCAACACCACACTCACTAAGGCCACTTAGTGAACACACCACTACAAAACTCTAGGTCCTTACCATGAGGCAATCTTTACACACCAGACAAACGGAAAATTCTGTGTAAGTTCTGCCATGTGGTCAATGCAGCATACTTCTTTGGGCCATGGGCAAGACACAATAGAAGAAAAGTGGAGGATAAAGGGATGGGAAGAAGATCAGAATGACCGTGAGTTGGCATGTGCATGTCAGTAATCATTTTGATTTCTATTTCTAAGATTGTGAGGATCCTTTTGGTCCTCCCTGTGAGGGGAGGAGACCATGGGAAGGCACAGGATGGACAATTAGAAAAGCAGTGTTTACAGAAACTTCCAGACCCACTACTTCTCTCCAGAAAGATGCAAGAGGTTTTCAGAAATGTGGGTCATCAGTTGACTTCAAAGAATGTAGGGCTCTGGAACATAACATTCAGGGTTGTGGTTTTTTTGGGGGGGAGGGGAAGGGGGATTGATTTAAGTGTGTGTAAACCACTTAGCCATGTGCTTGGATAGTAATTAATAATCACAATAAATAATAGTTACTGCTGTTCATACTCATGGCATGGTTGAGGAGGGCTTCTTTATGCTTTGTTTCATCTGAAGAATTTCTCAACTGGGTCCAGCCTACTGTTAAAAAAAAAAAAATAAAAACAAGGTTTCTATAATACATGTAAATTGTCTTGAGGGTTTCAGGAAAAAAAAAAAAAGGAAAAACAACCTTACCTAAATGGCTGCACATTCATGTCCATCACCATTACCACTTATGGGGTCCTCAGAAACCTCCAACCGCTCGCTTAAAGACTTAAACCCAGCAATGTCCCCAATCTATTTGGCCAAATGCTTCATGTTTCAAGCTGCGTGTTTGGAAGAAACTTATTCCACATGCTATTAATTACTGTACACATAATTAAGGCCTTCCAACAAGTTAAAAGCATTTCAGAGATCTGCTTCCCTTTGGAAACTGAAGTTTCTTTGGATTTACTTCTGAGCTGAGGCACTAACCATGCTGGCTCTCCCCAGCCAGGCCACTGCGTGTAGCTGTTGTTTGATTACCATGTATTCCAAGTCATTAACACGGGGTTTGGCATGCAGTAAGCGTTCTGTATTTATGGGATGAACGAAGCATCTGATGGCTCTGGTGTGTGTGATCCTGGAATTATCACTCACAAGTCCTGACGTTAAAAGAGCTGCTTCCCTCCTTAGGAAAGTATATGAGCTGTAATGGGTTTGTGAGTTTCCTAATGCTGTTACATTGATCTAGATAGATCAGCACAATAGAAATCTATTCTTTCATAGCTCTAGAGTTAAGAAATCTAAGACCAAGAGCTGTGTTCTCTCTGCTGACTCTAACGGAGACTCTTCCTCACTTTTTATAGTTTCGGGTGACCCAAGTCCTTGATTTGTGGCTGCATAATTCTGTTCCCTGCCGCTCTCCTCTCAGGCTGTCCCCATCTTCTGTCCCTTGCAAGGACAGTGGCTGGGGGTATTCTTTTTTGTATTTTTGAGACAGGGTTTCTCTGTGGTTTTGGAGCCTGTCCTGGAACTAGCTCTTGTAGAGCAGGCTGGTCTCGAACTCACAGAGATCCTCCTGCCTCTGCCTCCCGAGTGCTGGGATTAAAGGCGTGCGCCACCACCGCCCGGCTGCTGGGGGTATTCTTGAAAGAAACATTTGAAATCCATGCAGCCAGAGTGTTCCTTTTCCAAATTAAGTACACTCATAGGTTCTGGGTTGTGGACTTAGGTCTTGGAGGGCCACCCTCCACCCCAGAGAGTTCTTGGAACTGTTTGGCATTCACAGTAGGGAAGTGTTCATTTCTCTGATCAGTTTCCTCACTATATCTCTGGACTTAGATATTCTGGAGCTTTTGTAGCTAAGAAGGCTGAGGATGTAACCACATGATCATGTCTAATTTAGAATAAAAGATGGGGGTGTGAATCAACATTTCATCCACAGATGGGAAATGTTGACAGGGGTTTGTTGGGAGAGGAAGTAGTGTAAGTGATTGAAAAGTGATGTTCTACCCAGCCCGATGATGTCTGCTTGATGTACTGGGGGCTGGTACTTGAGAGGTGAGTGATGACATGTACAGCATAGTGGTGGTTAGGATGGTATAAGGTTGATTTTGCAATTATCTCAGTGTTTGGCCCTTTAAGAGGGAATGCTGGTTTATATGGAAATTAAGTCATAAAGACAAGGCCAGAGATTCCTGTGAGAAACAGCTTGAAATGAAAGCCTCATGAAGAATTCTGATCAGGAAGGAGACCAAGGGTAGACTGTGGTTTCTACGTGGAAGCCATCTGCATCCCATTTGGCAGTAGTAAAACGCAAGGTCTTGGAATGTACAAATATCAAAAGAAATAATCCATCCGTGGCAAGCTATCCTAGCATTAACTAAGGAGCCAAGGAGGGCACATTCCAAGTTACCGTCATTCTGGTAAACATCTTTTTGAGGGGACATTGTAGAAACTGACAATCTTCAACAGGTGGGACTAAAGTGACCATTCCTTTCAGCCCCGGGAGAATAAAGGTCTTGCTGAAAAGTGAATCGGCACTGACTAGGTGAAAGGATTCTCGGGGAAAAAAAAAGGAGGACATTGAAGGGAAAACATCCAGAGGTGGGGAAAACCCATGAAATAGGTTAGAAATAGACTTTGAGCCCCACAGGATGACCTTGATGGCAAAGCTAACAGCTGGTGAGGCTCTAGGGACTAATTGGAATAGAGTTTTTGTTTTGTTTTTGGTGTTGCTTTAAAGTTAAATTCATTAAAATGATATTTTACACCATTATGAAAAACATGTAACATCCAGTGGCAGACAAGTCATGCGCAAATATATAAGCAAAAGTAGAAAGCACCTGTAATTTTAAATGTTTTAAGCTGGGGCATATTTGTGATATCAAGGGGAAATCGTAAACTTGTCTCCCCCCTACCCCCGCCTTCGTCATTGGGAATTTACTTTGGTGAATTCACTGCTGTGCCAAAGTTGTGAAGATTACACTGTAAAGATTCACATGAAGAGACTGGAGATTTATACAGAAGTGAAGCACACACTTGCCAGTGCAGCAAGTGACCCTTAGGTCTGGTCAAGTTAATAATAAAATCTAAACAGTACAGGGTAAGAGGGTGAATCCAAATAGCAGAAGCAAACGCTAAAGCTGTAAGGAAGGTTTTATACCAACACTGTGAGGCTCAGAGTATTGATAAGAGGTTACCTTTTTGGTGTGTGCACACAGTGTTGGTATAAAACCTTCCTTACAGCTTTAGCGTTTGCTTCTGCTATTTGGATTGACCCTCTTACCCTGTGCTGTTTAGATTTTATTATTAACTTGACCAAACCTACGGGTCACTTGCTACACTGGCTAATTTTTATGTCAACACAAGCCAGCATCATCTAGAAAGGGAGATCCTCTATTGAGAAAATACCTCCATCATATTGACCTATAGGCAAGACTGTGGAACATTTTCTTGATTAATGATTGATGTCGGAGAGCTCTAGCCCATTGAGGCAGATGCTACCCTAGACAGGTGGAACAAGCTTGTAAAGAAAGGAAATGGAGCAAGCCAAGGAGAGCAAGCCAGTACTCAGCACTCCTCCATGGCTTCTGTTTTAGTACCTGCCAAGTTCTTGGCTTCAGGTTTTCTGCCTTGAATTCCTGCCTTGGCTTCCAATGAAGATGGAATGCAACCTATAAGCCAAATTCACCTTTTCCTTTCCAGTTTGCTTTTGGTCCTGGTGTTTTATCACAACAATAGAAACCCTAAGACAGCAGGGAAGAAACAACCACCTTTGCCTCCCTACTAGCGTCCCATTTAATATCTGGATCAACCACACACGTATATACTTTAGAAATAAATATATATGTACCATGTACACAGCTTAGAAACTTCCACAAACGTTTAAAAGTAGATTTTCTCTTGATATATTTGCATATTAAACTTTTGGCTTTAATATCTTTTAAGGAGTAAACAGCTGAGTCTGTAATGCTTTTGGACGTTGAACTTAAAGTTGTTTGGCTCTACACAACCCCTTCAAGTTTCAGTTCTCACATATGTGACAAAGGACGCATCCTGTGTTTGTGGGCCACTGGATCTGGCTGTGGAAGCTTTTTGTGCTTCAGTACCGGGAAGTAAGTGTTCTCATGTTTTGGGGACTGGAGTTCATGTAGTGACCCCAACAAGGCTGCTGGCTCTTAGCCACTCAAACAATGGCTGGTTTTTACAGCTGCATCTGTTTTGAAGAGTTAGTCTATTATGCTCCCATCTATTCCTTTTTTTCCCCTGCTTTTGCCTAATTGCCACATTAGAACACCCATTCATTTAAAATTTCCTCTTTGAGTGGAGTGGTTCATCCCAGCCGAAAAGCGGAAAGCTGCCAGATCCTAGCTCTAGCTGGAGGTTCCAATTCTGTGGAGTTTGTTTTTTCTCTTCGTGCTGGACAGGGATGGATTTTAGTGTCTAGGATATGACAAAATTAGCTTCGAGGGTATTCTCCTGTCGTGGTGAATCATTGTGTCGCTCTCAGTCAATATCTGTCTTAATATAAATTTTGGGAGACTTAACTAAAGTCTATTTAAAGTAAAATGTTTATTATTTATCAAAAAATAGTCAAGGAGATATTTCAGTTGGTAAATTGCATGACATCAACCCAGGAGGACCTTGGGTTGGTCCCTGGCACCCATGTAAAAGGTCAAGCATGGCAGTATGCACTTGTGCCAGTGCTGGAGGTCGGGGTGGGCAGCTGGGGGCCTGGAGCTCCCAGGGAGGCCAGCTCAGTCTAACCCAGGAGCACCTAGACCCAGGTTGATGGGTCCTGTTTTATATCCTAGGCTGACCTCTGACTTCAAACACACACACATGTACCTGTTTTATACATGTGCACACATGCACATACATGACCCCCCCCCACAAAATAACAGTAGTTATGTGTTCATTGTGTTGGCATTTCCCCATGTTTCCTGCCATGACAGCTTATTAAGGTTTTCTCAAAAGAAGAAAACTGTTTTTGTAGGTGCTTGAATCCTTATTTTCCCTCCCTTCAATTAAAAGCGATTGATGAGCACATGCTACATTATAAACACTGGGCTAAGGCACGGAGAATGAAGCAATTATTGAAACACACCCAAACTTTTAGGGTCTGGCCACCTCTCAGGCGATTTAGATGATAGAGAAGCGATTGAGTTTTAAATGAATATTGCAAAATTCAAGATGTCGAGTGTCTTTTAAAATATGTTGTAAAGGCATTTTGTAATCATATTTCCAATACAAGGGAGCAAAGATAGCCTTTCAGACATTTTACTTTTTCCTGCCCTTCTGCCTACCTGTTACCACATCCTTGTTAGTCCCCTCTCTCACACCCCAGCCTCTCTCCCCATTGGGCTCATTTCTCCCTTCACGTCTCTAGTGTTTCACTGCCCCCTCCCTTACCATGTTTCTTTCCCATTTCCACCAATGGTTCCTTTTAAAATTTCCTATGTTTTACAAGTCTCCACGTTAAATACATAAATCTAAAGACTTGACACCAGGATCCTTGTATTGACTGCGAACGTGAGACATTTGTCTTTCTGGGTCTGGGTTTCCTCAGTCAGTATAATGTTTTCCAGTTCCATCTATTTACCTGCAAATTTCAAATTTTTTCTTTGCAGCTGAATAAAATACCATGGTATATTGGTACCATGCTTTTATTATCTGTTCACTAGTTAATGGACATCCAGACTATTTGTGTGTTCTAACTATTGTGAAGAGAGACACTACTGAGATGGATGAGCTTGTGTCTCTGCAGTAGGAAGCAGAGTCCCTGGGAATATGTCCAGAAATGGTATATCTAAGTCATAGGGTAGATCTATTTCTAGCTTTTTGAGGAAACTTCATACTGATTTCCATAGTGGCTGTACCAGTTTTTGCTCCTACCAACAGCACCCAAGGGTGCCCCATTCCCCACAACCTTGCCAGTATTTGTTGTTTTTTGTTTCTTTATTTTTAGACATTCTGAATGGAGGAAGATGAAATCTCCAGGTAGTTTTAATTTACACTTTCTTGATGGCTAGAGATGGTGAACTCCTTTCTGAAATATTCCTTAGCCATTTGTATTTTTTCTGAGAATTCTTAGTCCTGTTACTTAGCCTACTTTTTAATTAGAGTGTTTGTTTTCTTGGTGCTTAGTTTTTGAGTTCTTTGCATATTCTAGACACTAAGGCTCTGTCAGATGTATAGCTGGCCAAGATTTTCCCCCATTCTGCAGGCTGCCTTTTCAGTCATTTGGCAATTTCTTCTATAGTACAGAAGTTTTGTAATTTTGTAACAAACTCCAACTTGATGACCATTGATTGTATTTCCTGGGCAACTGTAGTCCTATTCAGAAAGCTCTTTATTCAGCCTGTGTCCTAAGTGTACTCCCTGCTCTTCCTCAGTTTCAGGGGCTCAGATCTAACTGCTGAGATCTTTTATCCTTTGTTGGGTTGGTTTGTGTGTAGAATGAGAATGAAGAATCAAGTTTCGTTCTTCTATGAGTAGACATCTAGGCTATATTGGATCTTATGTGTTTCCATATGGATTTACAATTTATATGAAGCATTCTGTTTTCTAATCTAATCTGCTAGTTTGTGTCATTTGATGGATGAAAGAGATTGATGATTGAAAGATATGTATTGTTGTCTGTTAGTTTACTGATTTTATGCTAGTTTGTACTTATATTGTCTTCTTTAGTCTATTTAGTATCACAGAATCATTTTGTTTCTCCTTCTCTTCAGACTAAAGCATTTCTTCCAGTATCTACTGTAGGACTAACCTGGTGGTCATGAAATCCTTTAGTCCACTTTTATCATGGAAAGTTTATTTTTTAAACATAATTATGACATATAGGTTTGCTGCGTTTGTTAGACTGGACTGGTGATTGTGATCTTTTAGAATTTGGAAGACATCACCCAAAGCCCTTTTTGCTTTCTTGGCTTGAGTTGAAGTGTCAGCATTTGTCATGATGAGCCTACCTTTCTACATGACTTGGCCCTACTTTTCTCAACTTTCAATACATATTCTTTGCTCTATAATTTAATGTTTTAGCTATAAGATGACACAAAGTTTCTTTCCTGGTTCTGTCTCTTTGGTGTTCTGTGTGTCTTTTGTAGCTGGATTCTCTTCTCTTTCCTTAGATTTGGAAAGTTTTTGTCTATGATTTAAAACTTATTTTTTCTTAATTTTTGAGAGTTTCATACGATATATTTTGATCATATTCATCCCAACTCACTCCCTTAAAGCATCTCAGGTCAATTCCAACCTCCCTATTCCCAAAGTTTTATTTCCTTTTTTATAAAATCCGTAACTTATAAACTCCAGTTTGTACTGGCTGTATATATACTTCTCAGTATGAGGCATTGGCTGTAGTATGACCGATCTACAAAGAGCCATATTTTTTTGAAGAAAACTAACTTTCCTTCCCCTATCAGCCATAACTGTCCATAGCTTCTCAGTTAAGGGTGGGGCTCCTGAATCCTTTCTACTCCTTGATCTTGTGAGGTCTTAATCAGGCTACATGTACTTACTTATTCACAGCTACTGTGAGTCCATGAGTTCAGAGGTCCTGTCATATCCAGAAGATACCTTAACTCTGGCTCTTACAGTATTTCTACCTCTTCTTCCATGATGGTCTCTGAGCCTTGTGTCTTCTATGATTTTACTAAGAGTTTTTTTTGTATCAATTCCTTCCTCTTCTTTTTTAAATACTTTTAATTAGAATTATTCATTTACATGTGAGTATTTTTCCTGCATATATGTATGTGTGATACATGTGTACTTGATGCTCAAGAAAGTCAAAAAAGAACATGGGATCCCCTGGAGCTAGAGTTACGGATGGTTGTGGGTGCTGGAAATAGAACCTCTCTCTATCTTTGGAAAGAACAACACTGGGCACCCTCTCCAGCCTCCTCTTCTTGTATATCTGGATTTAATTCTATAACGCATAAGTTTTGCCTTTTTGTGGGGTCCCAGGGTTCTTTCATGTCATATTCATACATTTAAAAAAGTTTATGTTTGTCATTTACTAATAATCAATTCCTCTATTTGTCTGCATAGCCTGATATTCTATCTTCTATATGATATGTTTATTGGGGAGGCTTCCCACTGAACTTTTTATTTACCTTAATATATTTTCATCATCATTTTGGTTTGAGTTTTCTTAAGCCTTTCTTCATTCCTTCCTTCCTTTCATTTTTTTTGTTTTTTCTTTCTTTCTTTTTTTTTTTTTTTTTTGAGACAGGGTTTCTCTGTAGCTTTGGAGCTTGTCCTGGAACCAGCTCTTGTAGACCAGTTTGACCTCAAACTTACAGAGATCCATGCCAGTCTCTGCCTCCAGAGTGCTGGGGTTAAAGGTGTGAGCCCCCACCATCCAACTTTCTTCAGTATTTCTATCTCTTCATAAAATTGTATTTGCATTTCATGGACTACCTCCTCATTTCGCTCAGCTGTTTGTGTTCTCTTGGAAAATATTGGAGTCTTCTTTGAGCTGTTTTTATGAAACATTTATAATTATTCTTTTGACTTCTGCATCTAGAATTTTGTGTAAGTTATTTTAATTAGTGCTCATTAGTATGGGATTGCTAATTTTTGGAGGAGACAGGTTTTCTTAGTTTCCGTGTTTTTGCTCTGGGGTCTGGGTTCTATCATTGCTTAGGATTTGTTGTTGTTGTTCTTGTTCCTTTGATTTGAGTTGTCTGCCTTCTTTCAGTGGATGTGTTTATAGCGTTCAGGGGAGACCGGGTAGTAGTGAGTACAGTGGTGACGTTTTCGTCTGGTAGACTGGTGTTCCGCAGGCTCTGTCTCCAGTCTGCCCCTGTGGGGTGAGGCTTTCTCAGCAGCAGTAGTTAACTCAGTAGTTACCCCACTCTGACTGAACAGGGGAGCAGATGACTGGGAAGCAGGCACTTGCTAAGTACAGGTTTGTTCGGGAAGCAAAGCCCCTCCTGGTACAGCCTGTGCTGAGACATTAGTATGAGGGAAAGGAAGGGTGAGCGATCCCAGCAAGTCTGGTGATAGGAGTGGGCTTGTAGATGAGAAGTAGAGGAGACGCCTTTGTAGGCGTGGCAGTGATTGAGGCCTAAGAAAAAGCGGGTAAGTGTGGGAGCTTCGGTTAGCAGCAGACTTTTAAAGAGGGGTAGAGATTTGGGCCCAGATGTTGTAAACCGGGTCAGCCTCTGGACGTTGAGAGATGTGACAGCGAGAGGAACGGGTATGAGAAAGAGAAAGGAGAAAAGGAGAGAGAGAAGAGAATCATTAGGAGAACTAACAGTAGGGAATAGCGTGCCCCACTGTACTGTCTGGATTAGACTTAGCTGCGGGGAGAGGGGCAGCTGAGTTGTGACAGAAGATAACGGACTCCAGGCAGATGGAGAATAGTTACAGAGGGAGACGAGAGTAGGGTAGATGTAAGAAAGTAATATTGCTGCTCTGAACGCTGATTTTGACTCACGGATCAGTTGTTGTCTCTCTTGGCTCTGTCTTGCTGTTACCCTTCTTCTCCTGTGGCTGTCAGCACTCTTGGCATGCAGGGTTTTCTGGACTGTTCTGTGATATGTGCCAGCACAAGCAAACTGACCAGTTGAGGTTGTTGAGACCCCATGGTGTGAGGAGTGGCCAGTCGTGAGGTCTCCAAAGTGCTTTCACGTAGTCCTTGTAGCTAGCTCGCCTCTCCTGTCTGCATGCTAATGGTGACCCTGGCAACAGTCATGGGCAACCCCTACTATGAAATCCTCACCTGAATCTCTTTTGTAGATTTTTGAATGGAGCCTTTCAGCCAGTTTGCTTGGGGCCAAAACACTGCCATGGTGGTACTGGTTTCTGGCATAGTAGAAAGTCCAGTCTAATGGCGAGGAAGTTTGTGGATCTGATGGTAGAAGAAGTTTGTTGGTTGGGGAGGTTTTGGGGTTGGAGAAGTTGCTGATGGAGTGTAAAAAAAACATTCTTGGTATCTTTATTTCCCAAACTACAGTCAGCCAGCTATTCCCTCACAGCTTCCAGTTTGCCATCTTAGCTGGAAGCCCACTTTGAAGAACCATCTAGTTGTGTTACCTCTGAGAGAGAAACAGTATTGGCACCAAAGAGTTTGTTTTCAGGACACATGCATTACCTATTAGGTATATTTGTTGTTTTTTAAAAAAAATTATCTTTATAAATACAAAAAATTAAGCAACTGCAATCATGGATTTGTCTATGGAGTCACATGGAACTCATTTTTGGAATTGGTAGTCACCGTGGTGTCCAGTAACCCTCTCGCTATGGAGAGCTCCAGAGGGGGACGGAGCAAGGTGGAACAGAACCTGGAGTCCAGCTCAGGGCTGCGTATTCTCAGCTTGCTTGAGTGCTCCAGCTATATTGTTTTCGTAACCACAGACAGGCTAGGACAATGCCATGGAAATTCAGTTACAAAAGATTAGGGGAAGAAGTTTCAGCGAGACTTCTACAAACACTCTTAATTTAATTGTTTCAGATCATTATTTTGCTAACTACGCTTTGTGGGCTCTTTCTTCAAACAGATTTCGGAAACATTATATTACATAAAATTAAGTAGGTTTTCTTTCTTTCTTTCTTTATTGTCCTTTTTTTAAAGAAGGGCTTTGCAGCATCTTTAAAGCTTTAGTGTGCCTTGTGCCTTAGGAGAAAAAGAGTATGTTGGCGTTTTTCTAATTTATCTGACCCAAGAGTCATTCTTCTGAGCATCCCTATTCAGAGTGCACAGAGAACAACTGAGAAGAGATGGCAGTTCTCACAGCATGCCTTTCCACTGGGCAGAATGCTATGCCTACCTGGGTGGTACTTCCCTTTCCAGGAGTGTGAAGCGGCCACACCGAGGGGTGGAGTGCTTCTGGGGAAAAAAAGATCTCGGAGGAAAAGCACGTATGTCTTCGTGTGTTTTGAAGGATGAAATGAAATCATCACTACGTTCGTGGGGGTACAGAGGGAAATGCTTCCTGTACTGGAATTACTGTCAAGCATTTCCTAAGGTTAAGTGAGTGGAGACACGGGAAATTGGCCCCAGACAGGGAGGAACTGAAAGAAGCTGGCTGCAAGAGGACTCGCAGGTACCCTAGTGACAAGGATTCTGTCTGTGACCATGCATACGATAAGTACAACATGGAGCCGTTGTGTTAAGGCCAACGTGTGACAGAGGAGGTGTGGCAATGGTGATTTGGTGACAGGCACACCCCAGCAGGGTGTTCTCTCTTCACAGTAGCCTTGTCCTTGGGGAGTTCACTTGGCTCTTCCAATGTTCCCTGTAGCCTCGCTTTCCCCTACTTCTCTAAGGTCATCAGAAACTACAAAACCAGAAATGTATTTTGGAGTATGTTTCTTTCGATTCGTTGAAAATTTAACACACGAGAGAGATTTCATAGTCACTCATCCCACTAAGGGCTTATTTCGAAAACTTAAACAGCAAAGAACTAGAATTACTCTCCAAAGGCAAGTTTCTTGGCCTGTGTGATTTGCTCTAACCAGTTTTAAATATGTGATAAAGTTGAACCGATTGGTCTTATGTTTTTAGATTGCTTTCTGTTTATTACATCAAAGCAGCTGACAGATAAGTATAATTTGAAAAAATATTCATTGTCAAAACCCAGTTTGTGGGCACAAAAATTATTCGGTGTCCAATTTGATATACATAGCCCACAATTGCTCCAGGTGAACGGTAAGTGACATTTGACTCGGAAGAGGCCCAAATCCACCATCAGATCACGGTGGCTCCCTCGAGTGCTGCAGAGATTTGTCTTCACCTTGGAGATCTAAGTAGAGCATAAAGCAGAGCCACAGGTGCTGAACAGGCCTGCGAACCAAGCGTGCACCCCGTGTATCACACATGGCAGCCTCCTTTGCTAAGGTCACGTTGCAAATGGATATCGCAAGCAGCACATTTGTCCGTAACAAGTGCTGAGCTGTGGCGGAACGCCCTTCTCCCCCGAGACACGAGCTTGCCGCATTTCTCAAGCACATCTCAGCAATAGGTCAGACACAAAGACTTCCCCCTCCAATCCCTGCCCCCACTGGGTGCTTGTACACTTAAAACCAAACCAGCAAGCAATAAGTAAAATACAGTCATTCAGTGCACACTTCCCGTCAGGATATCCCTATGACAGTCACCGTTCAGTGACTCTACCCGCTGCCCTAAGATCTGCTGTGATTCCTGGTTGAATTATTATCTCCTCTGGGTCATGGGCACACTGAGAAAATGTTTCCTGAATGGCTGGGGTTGTAGCTCAGTGGTTGAGTTTTTGTCTAGGAGGTGCAAAGCCCTGTTTGTCCCTCGGCACCCCCCCAACTAAAGAAATATGCCCAGAGGTGTGCTGATCCTTTTGTATTATAGGAAATATTTTTATGATGAGAATACTTTGGCTATTTATTTGTTTCTATTTTGTTGGGGAGAACTTTTTTATTTTCTGTTACTATTTTGAGACAGGGTTTCTCCATGGAGCCCTGGCAGTCTTGGAACTTGTACTGTAGACCAGGCTGGCCTTAAACTCAGAGATTCTACCTCTAAAAGCATATGCCACCACCCCCCCCAGCTTCCTTTCTCCTTTTTATTAAAATTTTATTTCATATGATACATTTTGATCATGTTTTCACCTCCCCCAAATTCCCCCAGATCCTCCTGGTTGCCCTGCTCATCCAATTTTATGTCCTCTGTCTCTCAAAACAACAAAAATCAAAGCAAATAAACCAGAAAGCCAATAAGACAAAAAATATATCCAAACAAAGCAAAATGTTTACATCCACACGAGTGGTCTCGACTGGTCCTTGGGTAGGGGGGTCTCTCCAGAAAAAAGACATCCTTCGGGGGGTCTTTCAGAGGAAATCTTTTTATGTAGAGAGCTTTGCCTTTTTAGACCATGGGAGTGCTCGTTCTCACTTGTGAATCTTTCTAAAAAAGATTTGACTCAATTCATTAGGCAAATATTTTTAAAGGAAATATTTAAGATAAAAACTGTGTTTTGAATACCTCTACAAAACTGAATTTTAACTTTGTAAAAAATAATATTAACACGTAATATGTTCATTACCAAAGCTTAGCATGGAGAAATCCAGCAACATATTCTTACCTTTGGCAGACAGTCATATTACAAATTAATTTTAAATTAAGGACTGGAGAGAGGCTAGGACCCCTGACTACTCTTGCAGAGCACCCAGTTTTGATTTCTAGAACCCACATGACTGTTCACAATTGTAACCCCAGTCTCAGGGAATCCAATACTCTCATCTGGCCTCCACCGTCCCTGCATGCATGTGATACACAGACAGGCATGTAGGCAAAATACCTGCAATCACAAAATAAATGGAAGTTTTAAAAATTTAAATAAAACTTAATTTACTCAAGAAATCATGCTTTTGTCTGATTTCTCTATTGAAATTTCTTGTTAGTCTCTTTCTAAATGTGTTCTGTGAGAAAATAGAAACCATAAATTTAGAATTTAAAAAGCAAAGAAAAATACTGACAGCGAGCGCTGTAGGTAGGTAATGCCCCAGGCTTGGGAGAAGTCGTTTTTGCCTGCCTCCTTATTCATTTCTCAGTCTTACTTGCTCTGCTTTCCTGAAATAATACACTGTGTGTGTGTGGCAGGGGAGGGTCTCACGTGGCCCAGGCTGGCCTCAAACTCAGTATGTAGTCTCAGAGGACCTGGAATATCTGAGCCTCTTGCCTCTATCTCCCGAGTGCTAGGACTACAGTCCTGACCCATCACATCCTGTTTTGGACTGAAATAGTTTGAAAGAACCAGGAATGAGCAATGCCAGCCTTGTTTGCGCTTTGCCTTGGAGAGGCAGGGACCTTGGCAAAGTATTCATTTTCTATTTCCCGAAGAGCTTGGCTCAGGGATTTTTTTAATCATAAAGTATCCTTTGGACAGAGATTGGTGTTTCTAAGACAAGATCTTGCTAAGTAGTCTAGGCTGGATTTGAACTTGTGATTCTCTTGTTTCATCCCCTGAGCACTGGGAATATAGGTGTGTATCTTCATGCTTGGCTCAAGACTGATTTTTGAGAAGGGACTGAGTATTTACTTCTTTCATATCTGATGTAAGCCCAGGACTCTAAAGAGTGAAAATAAATTAGTACATGTGTGAAGTGGAAGATAAGTCAAATGCCTCATGATTTTTACATGGTATACTTGTAACAAATCACCACATGGTACCCAATAAATACGTAGTTAATACATACCATTGTGTATCTGTTAAGTAAAAGTAAGAGGACAGGCATGGTGGTGCACACCTATAATCGTAACATTTGAAACACTTGAGGCAAGAAGATGAGTCCAAAGCCAGCCTTGGCTACACGTCAAGTTTCAGGCTAGCCTGGGCCACATAGTGAGACTGTCCCCTTCAAGAGGATTGTGGTTACAGCTCAGTGGTAGGAGGCTTGCCTAGAATGTACAAGGCCCTGACACACACACACACACACACACACACACACACACACACACACACACCAGGGAGAGAGAGGGGGGATAGAGGAGAAAGGGAGAAAGAGGGAGGAGAAAGGGAGAGAAAATGCTTAGCTTTTGGTAGAACAACGAAAAGGTTCTTAAGGCTCCTAAAATTTCAATGAAACAGCCTTACAACCTTGTTTAGTAACTTGGACTTTTCCACACAGTGTCTAGGAATGGTGTCCAGGAAAGGTATATGCCACAAACTGAGTAGCAGGCTCAAATGCCTCCCTTTGTTCACGGTAATGGTACGCTTCCATAACCCATAATTTTCTTTGGAGTTGCCATGAAATCAAAGATATCCAAAAAAAGAAACACGGGAAGTCACTCTCATCTGATCCCCAAAATTATGTTTGCTTCCTTCTGATATCAATGTTGTTAAAGAAGAAAACGTGGCTTGCCATAAATATATTCAGACAGGGACTCTACATGTTTGTGTGTCAACCCCCACCCCCACTCCCGGAAGGAATTGCTCTAAGGAAGACAGAGCTCCTGAACATAGGAGCTCCTTCACCATCAGGCAAAATGTAGCAGCAGCAAATGATGAACACTTGTGAAGTCTCGACAGATGCTTAGCATGTCCTTCAGTCCAACCTGGGAAATCTTTTTCTTTCAAGCCCTTTCAGCGACAGACACTTATCACTCTCTTAACCCAGTGGCATGAATATAACAAAAGCTAGTACCCAGGCCAGAGAGAGCACATTCCAGGCCTAGAGGATGGAATCACTAGGGGCTTGGGGGTGAACTCTTAGGGAACTCAGCAGAGGGAAGAGCAGGGGGAGAAGGAAGAAAACAAAAAACAGGGTGGGAGAGAAAGAGAGAGAGAGAGAGAAAGACAGAGAGAAATTGAGAGAGAGAAAGAGAGATTGAGAGAGAGATTGGGAAGGAGAGAGAGAGAGAGAGAGAGAGAGAGAGAGAGTAACAACCTTACCCAGATGATTACTGAATACCAGGCAGCCCCTTGTTATTGTCAGTGAGAAGCAGGGTGAATACATTTAACATTGGTCTGGTGGACACTCAGAGCGGGGAGGCTGTCTCAGGCGGGTCATAATCATTAGTAATCATCTCTCAGGCTCACTGTCAAGTGCAGTAACACAACTCGTTTGACAAGGCAGTGATACTAATCTCCTCAAGCAGTTTAGCCAACACTCCAAGCTCTTATCTCTCTCTCTCCCAGCATTTCTATTGTGGCAGTCTCAGAACGTGGTCCTAGGATTTTTCTAGGGCCAACATGATATTTCTACAAAGAAGAGATGGACCCTCACCTACCTGAGTGAAAGAATCTTTGGGTGTTTGGATTCCTTCCGTTGTGACCTGAACACTGGGCAGACAGAGTGAGGTACAAGCACAGCGAGGATTGATCTGCCTGTGGAAGCTGCCAGGATCATACAGTCTTACCCTTCTCCACCGAGGGTGTTTTCTTATTTATTTAATTTTTTTTAAAAAAGAAAACAAACTATCTTTTTTCATTATACATTAACAATCCCAGTTCCCACTCTCTTCCCTCCTCCCATCTCCTCCACATATCCCCCATCCCACCCCCATTCACTCCTCCGAGAGGGTAAGGCACATTACTTTGGGGAAGGTCCAAGACCCTCCCTACTATATCTAGGCTGAAAAAGGCATTCATCCAAAGAGAATAGGATCCCCAAAAGCCAATACAATCAGTAGGGATAAATCTGGGTGCCACTATCATGCAACTGTCAACCACATTCAGAGGGACTAGTTTGGTCCTGTGCTTGTTCCTTCTCAGTCCGGCTGGGGTTGGTGAGCTCCCATTAGCTCAGATAGACTGTTTTAGTGGGTAGGATCATAGAATCTTTAATTCAAGGATTTAAGTGTACTCTGTGATGCCAACACAGCAAATCTGTATACCACTCTATTAAATAGACAAAAATCATTTTCTCTACATGAACAGAATAGCTAAAATACACATTTCATGTGGCCTGTCTGATATGGCCACAAAAAGTTTAAGCTTGAAAATGGAGTTTTCTCAGGCAAAAGAGTCACAAAAATCATCATTGTAGTATTCCAAAACCATGCTGTATTCCCTTGAATTAAGAAAGAATAGATAGAAAGGTTTAGTTTTTAATGCTTTTACAAACTTAACTTTAGGTTCCATTCAGAAATGGTCCTATTTCTGAATTCAGATATGTCTATCACAGAGCATTAGAGAAATAGAGAATTAGAATTCTGTGAACTCTATGTATATTCCTATGTCTTTGTGAAAGATGAGGTATAAATTGTTGGAGAAAATTTAAGTGACACTGGGGGTGGAGAGTGGTCGTCTGGACCATGGTGCCTGGCAGCAGAATCCATTAGAGTACCCTCCTCAGTGCTAAAAAACAATGACATCTTAAATTTTGCATGCAAATGGATGGAATTATAGAACACTATCCTGAGTGAGGTAACCCAGACCCAAAAAGATAATTATGGTATGTACTCATTCATAAGTGGATACTAGCTATAAACAAAGGACATCGAGCCTATAGTTCATGATTCTAGAGAAGCTAAGTATTAAGGTGAACCCAAAGAAAAACATATATAGACCCACCTGGAAATTGGAAACAGACAAAATTGCCTGACAAAATTGGGAGCATGGGGGTTGGGAGAGAAAGGAGGGTAGAAGGGGAAGAGAAGAGGAGAAGGGGAGGGTTGAGGAGAAATTGAGGGAACGGGATAGTCAAGATGGAGGAAGGACAGAGATGAGAGCAAGGAAAGAGATATCCTGATTGAGGGAGCCATTATAGGGTTAACAGAAACCTGGCTCTAGAGAAATTCTCAGTAATCCACAAGGATGACCCTGCCTAAGACCCTAAGCAACAGAGGAGAGGGGGCCCGATCTTGACTTACCCCATAGTCAGACTGATAATTATCTTAAATATCACTACAGAACCTTCATCCAGCAACTGATGGAAACAGAGGCAGAGACCCACATTGGAGCACTGGACTGAGCTCCCAAAGTCCAGTTGAAGAGTGGGAGGAATGGGAATATGAGCAAAGAGGTCAAGACCATAATGACTTCACCCACTGAAACAGTTTACCTGAGCTAATGGGAGCTCACCAACTCCAGCCAGACAGGGAAGGAACAAGCACAGGACCAAACTAGTCCCTCTGAATATGGTTGACGGTTGCATGGCTGTGGCAGACTGAGGGGTCACTGGCAGTGGCAACAGGATTTATTTCTATTGCTTGTACTGGCTTTTTGGGATTCTATTCTCTTTGAATGGATGCCTTTTTCAGCCTAGATATAATAGGGAGGGCCTTGGACCTTCCCCAAAGCAATATGCCTTACCCTCTCCTAGGATTGGAGGGGGTGGAGTACGAGGGTATGTGGAGGGAATGGGAGGAGGGAAGGGAGTGGTAACTTGAATTTGTATTTTTTTTTAAATCTAATAAGTTAAAAAAGAAAAGAAAACAGAAAGCCTGAGGTTGGAGGTCTGCTTGTTTACTTTTTCCATAGTTCTAAATAGCAGAAGGGTAGGCTGGGCAACGTGGAAGGGTTCCAGTGGTAGAGTCAAGAGATGACAGACAGCCCAGGGGGTCGGGGGGAGAAGCAGAAGGAACCTCCAGTGCCAAGTGCTGTGATTGTGGTGGTTCTGGCAGAGATCAATAGGGGCATGAGGAGGAGGAGCAGGAAGAGGAGGGTAAAAAGGAGGGAGAAGAGGATAAAAAGGGAGGAAGAGGTACATAAATGTTTTTCACAGGCCTGGGGGTAGCCTGCTAAACTGTACCAGGAGAGAAAGACTAACCTGATTAAGTTACAGAGTTCACACCGGTGTGAATCAATGAACACATCTTTTCCTTCTGAGACCACAGATTTGTTTGTGGATCCAAGGAGAGGCAATGGAGAGCCTTAATCCAAAGCATGCAAGCAGTAAGAATTCACCGAAAGCCCCATCCTGCTTCCTTATTTTCTGTTGGAGTCAATAGTATTCAAAATTTAATATCCTTTTGCCATTAGATATGCAAGTCTACTTATTCTTATAATCATACAATTCTATGATTCTATGAGATAGGCCTATTTTTTTCTATTTTTCAGATGAAGAAATGGGTTTGGAGGAGAGGAATGACTTATCTGAAGTCAGCAAGGGCAGGTTCAGATGTGATTCCTTTGGCTGTAGGCCAGGGTCCCCATGGCTATCCAATTACCTTTGATCAGCTACCATAGACATGTCTGTTGTTTGTCAAGGGTCAGTACTGATTGAGTTCCTGACTGACACCAGGAACCTCATTCTTAGCTTGGGAGACAGAGTGCCAGAGCCTTGTCCAATTAGCACTACAGAGTCCTCCCCCCCCCCAAGTCAGGGTTTCCCTGTGTAACAGCTCTGGCTGTCCTGAAACTCACTCTGTAGATCAGGCTGGCCTCGAACTCACAGAGATCCACCTGCCTCTGCCTCCTGCGTGACAGTATTAAAGGTGTGCACCACCATGCCAGGCAGCACTACAGAATCTTGAAGATCATCATATGAGAGCCCACCACACACACTATTGCTCAATAAAGTACTTGGTGATTTTTTTTCGTGTGTGTCTATTATGGCTATTACAGGTCAAGTGGAGAAACTGCCTGTCGAAATGTAGGGGGTGTCCAGAGATGATGTGCTTCCTCGTGGAATAAGATTACTGCTTCAGAGCAGGCAAAGGACAAGAGCGAAAAGTAAGAACAAAGAGCAGGTTCAATCTAAACACTTTCATTCAGAAATCGATTGCCTTAAGTCAATGCAGCTTTTCAAGTCTGTTATTGCGGCACTGGGTAGTTGCAAGCAAGCCTCCCATGGGATAGGCCCTCCACCGACGGCCCTGGAAACCAGGAAGGCAGTGGCCCTGGGTTAACAGATGCTCCAGCAGGAACATTCTCTGCAGCTGATGAGGGTGTTTAATGCGCACCAGCCTTCGCTTTGCTCGCCACTCGCTATTCTCCAGAGCAAAGCCGTTTATCACATGGGCCCGAGCCTCCTAGAGTTTCAGCCTGCCGTTCTGGACGCTGGCGAGGTCCTGACCATATGTTCAGAAATAAAAAAGATCAAAGAGTGAATAAGTATTGGTCAGCATGCCTTCAGTCGGTATGAAAGAAGAAACAGAACACGCGCAGCAGCCTTCTCTCCGGCAGCAGTGCCAGCCAAGAGCCGAATCGCTACCACACCAGGAACGGCAAGCTGTGCTCGGAATCTAGCCTATATAAATCGCGTGGTTGCAGATGCCTCAGAACACAGAGGGCAGAACAAAATAGTAAAAAAAAAAAAAATGCACCCGCAATTAAATCGGTCTTCTGGGCCCCAGCAGATGGCAATGCCTTATTGGCTTGGCAGGTTTCTGAGCAGAGAATCAAGAATTCTGCAGACCATTTATGTTCAACTCATTTGTGCAACAGGCACATTGCTTGAACTTCAAGATAGGGCGAGTCATGGGACTTTGGTCCAACTTGCTTCCTGGAAACAGAACTGGGGTTGGTGAGCAAATGTGGTATTTAATGTTCTGGGTCCCACTGTCTTAAAGTCTACCTCAAAAGCATCTCACGAGGAGGCGGATAGGCAAGTCTAATGCTATCTAAACGCTAGGCAAGTCCCTCAGCAGTAGGTCTTCAGAGGGGGTGCCTGAAGTGGGGACAAGTTCTCCAAGGCAAAGGCTTTCTGGGTGTTCTTGCTGAACTTCTAGGGAGTACGAGGATGAATGGATTACAAAGGGCACCCCAAAGACATAGTAACAGATGTGACCTAGAACTGGGTAGACAGATGAACCCAAGTGTGCTTTGGGCACAGTGCAAAATTGTATGGGATAAGGACTCAGATTCTCAGATGCACAATCTTGGAGGACCAATAGCAAAGGCAGACAGTAGGAAGAGTGAGTTTTGGTTACTGAAGAAAAGGAGACAGGTCAAGAATGTGACTGCATTTGCCTCTGTGACTGCTAGAATCAGCATCATGGGCAAGCGAGGTGATGAGTGAGAATGAGCTTCCAGCTGATCTGCCTCAATCTGAGATGGAAGTCAGTGGACTATATTGTTTTGAGTTTTGTTCAAGTGCCCTTAACTTCAGTAGCTGTTATCTTAGCACACATTGTACAAGTCTTGTTCCTAAACCATCTTAATAGTTAGTGATGTCAAATGCATGGCTGTTCTAAACTAGTATGATATTGTAATAGTGTTCCAATCCAGAAGTTGGGATTGCTTCTGCAGTTAATATTTTCTCTTTTAGAGCGGTGCTTGGACTCATGCTGAGCATGTGAACTGTGGGGATAACTACTTAACTACACCATCAGATCAATAGGGAGGAACAACACACAACCCTACCACAACCTAGTCCCACCTAAATATTGCAAAGGCTTTAACTGAAAAGATACAGCTGATAAAAGTCCAACCAATAGAAGCACTCCAGATATTCCATTGCTAATGTAGAAATAGAAGAGACATGGAAAATCAAGACGGTATGACCCCTGTGAAGACCACCAATTCCACGGCCATGGATTCCAGTGAGAGTAAATTAGTTGAAATTCCAGAGAAAGAATGCAAAAGAATAGCTCTAGGAATGTTTAACAAAGTCAAAGAAGGTACAGGTAAATGGAATGGTTAGGGAAAACACAGACAACTGAAAAAAATATGGAAGTAAATACAGGACCCAAAAGATACACTTAAAAATACTGAAAAATTCAAATCGAAATTTTAGAAATGAAAATCTAGTTAAGTCAAATCCAAGCTCAGTAGAAAGAATTATCAACAGAATGGATCAGGTAAATGATGGGATATTGGAAATGACAGACAAGATAGATGAATTTAAACATTCAGATGCTGATGAAAATAGTAAGAACAGACTATGGAAGAACTCTAGGACAACACTAGTGAACATCATGCTAGAACGAAAGGTAAACAAACTAGAAATAGGAAGATACCAACCATTACAAAGTCAACAAAATGAATGGTATTAATCCATACCTCCCAAGAATAACTCAGAATGTCCATGTTCTCTAGTCTCCATTCAAAAAGCAGATAAAGAGTGGATTGAAAAACAAGACCCATCTATTCATTGCTTCCTCGAAACTCATTTCATCCTCAAAGCCAAATACACCCTTAAGGTGAAAGGATGGGAGAGGGCATTCAAACCAAATAGATCTAGAAAATGAGGGGGTGTCATAGACTTCAAACTAAAATTGGAAGAGGTCACCCCATTTTGATTCATGGAAAAACTGGTTGTCCTTTGCAGAAGAATGGAACTAGATCACTAAATTTTACCCTGTAACAAAAATAAAATCTGAATAAATCAAAGATCTTAATAAATAATAACAAATTGTTTATTTAATTAAATAATTTAATAATAAAAATAAAATAATTGAATTAAAATAATTTAGTAATAAATAATAAAATATCTTCATAAATAATAATAAATAAAGGAAGTGAAACTCTAAAACAGTTGATATAAACATTGGGAAAACACTTTAAGGTATAGGTATAGACAAGGACATTATGTAAAAGACTCCAATCAATCAGGAAACAACACTAAGATTGACACATGGGGTTGCATGGAATTAAAAAGCTTCTGTAGAGCAAAGAAATCAACTGAAGAGGCAGTTTACAAAATGGAAAAAAAATGTTTTGCTAACTGTACATTTGAAACAGGATTAACATCTGGAATATACCAAGAGCTAAAATAAAACTAAATAAGGCCTGGAAAGATGGCTCAGTTATGTGGTAGCCTTGCAAGCATGAGTTCCTGAGTCCAGCCTCCAGAACCCTGTAAAAGGACAACCATTGTGGCAAATGCTTGTATGCCCAGTGTTGGGGAAGCAGAGAGGGGGATCCTGGGTCTTGCCAGCCAGTCAGTCTTCCCTACTTGGTGAACTCTAGGCCAGGAAGAGACCCTGTCTTAAAAAGACCAGGTTGGATAGCAACTGAAAAATGACCCTTGGGAGGACCTCGGGCTTCTGCTCATGTGTGCACGCACATACATACATGCCTTACCACACATGTGCATCAATATGAACAATAGCTCAAATAATTCAGTAAATGCACTGATTAGCTTCTCTAAAGATGAAACACAAATAGCTAATAATCATGGAAAAAAAGTCCAACACCACTAGCTATCAGGAAAATGTAAATCAAAACTGCAGGGAGATTTTATCTTACCCTAGTCAGAATGGCAATCATTAAAAGCAAAAACAAATACTAAATAAAAATGCTGGTAGGGAGGAGGACAGAAGGGAAGCATTTTCTCTCTGTCCCGCATGTACGGCAGGTTGGAATGCAATTTAGTGCAGTAACTATGTAAATCATCTTAGAGCGTCCTCAAAACAAAACAAAAAACAAATCCAAAAAACTAAAATGATGCAGCCTTTCGGGAGAATGTGGACCAGGGGAGGATGGTGCTAGAGGTTTGTTTGATTGACAGATCCCACTTCCTATTTGCTCTCTGCTTCTTGATTGCAGATACAATGTGACTATATATATTTGGCTCCTGGGCTGGAGATGGCTTAGCCATTAAAGGCTAGGCTCACAACTGAAAATATATTTGGCTCCTGTTTCCATGGTAGACTGTATCCCCTCTTAAACTCTGAGTCAAATGAGACCTTCCCTCTTTTAAGTTGTTTCTTGTAAGATGTTTCTGTCATAATAACCAGAATAGTGACAAAATGAAGTGCTCAAATGTTAAATTTAAATTTAAATAAATAAGTAAAGTCAACTTAAAGAAACTCAACTCAAATTATTTTCTCTCACTTCTTCCATTTTCAAATGTGGCTCAAATTTTTTAAATGGCATATATGGCTTACATTTATGATCCACTGGGTGGTAGCGTTCTAGACACTATTTTCCACTGAATTATTCTTTCTTCAGGAGCCCAGAGTCTTGGTTTGTGGAGAACAAACCCAAGTTACTTCTTGTCATGCTAAAAGAATGGATCATTATGAAAGATGAAGGTATCTTAGGATGAGTCACAGCAAGGTGTTATGGGAACATAAATCACAGGGGAGAATGTTAAGGCAGGTACTAGCTCTCTTAACTCTGTCTCTGCTTGTGATTTTGCCACGTGGACACACATGCCAATGGATTCTGCTCCTGTTTTACAGTGTGAAAGTTTTTATCTGTGAATGAGCCTAACTTTGGCTCTTAGCTTCCCCACCCCCAACAGCCAGTCACCTCAACATCTTAATTTCAGACTTACAGAGAAAGTACTGGATTGGACTAGCTTGGTTCTGACAGTCACATCTCTCAGAAGACACGACCAAGTAATGCATGCCTATGTTAATGCATCTTTGACTATGTAAATGCAATATGAGAAGTCATTGCTTATGTAATCATAGGACTGTTACCAGACACATCTATGCAGGCTTTGACTTTAGACTTTCTCCCTTCTGGAACTACAGGAGATAAACATCTGTGATCTACAAGTCACTCAACTTACAGTACAGCTCATAACAGCCTGTATGGTCTAAGACAATGTTACTGTTCTTTTATCTTCTGCTTGCTTGTTTATTGTCTCCTAATAAAACTTATTTTTTTGTATTTTATGGACTTTCTAGGCTTATCGCCGGTATATCTTCTGCTAGTGTATTATGTTATTATCAATAGTATAGTACTTTGTAAATTCTTACTAATAGTTGAATGAATGTGGCACCAATGTCACATGTCATCAAAGAAGCTGTCAGATCAATGAGAATAAGGAAGATGTCAGATCAATGAGAATAAGGAAGCTAGAACATACTTGGTCAAAAGAGGTTGTAGGAAGATGTTCATTTACGTATTTTTTCCAGTTCTAACTTTTCAACCACTTTTTTCTCTAGACCTGTACTTACACAATTATCTTATTAAAGTTAACTTAGAAATAGACAGTACAAACTAGTAAGTTTGTTTATGAGATTGCCTAAAACCATTACAACTTTAGAAACAAGTATAATTGTGTTTAAAATTTTATAGGGTAGAAAAACGAGGCATTCAAGAACTACAGAGGACCACGCATCTCATTGTTGGTCTTTTCAATAAATATCCTGTTACAAATTAGAGTACTTTAGTGACCAGAATAATAATTTCCAAGAAAATAAATGTTACAACATTCGTTTCTTCCTTTCATGGCTTGAATGATTTCATTAAGGTTTGGCAGAGTAAAATAATGTGATTTGTGCTCATAGCTGTGACTCCTCCCCCAGGAAGTAGGATCAGTGCTTTTGATAACAATTTTCATGAACCTCCCCTAAAATTTTTATATTTTGGAAAACTGCTAAAATTTATTTGGAAATCAGATAAAAACTTAAATTATTTTGAAGACGTCTACTGCAAGGGAACTCTTTTAGTTAGTGTCATTTTAACTCACCACCCTAAAGCATACCCTGGTCTCAAGGACAGCTTAATTGAGTCTGCTCTACAAGGAAGTTCATGTGCAGCGTGTTCCCTGTCCCCAAGGTCCTACTCCTAAACTTTACTTCCTGCATTTTTCACAAATACTTTTCACTTAAAATCTATTTTCTTTATTTAAATGTTTGTGGATCTTGATAAATATGAATTCCAATCCTTAGTAAGAAAAAAAATGTGCATGTTTAGTATAGATTTGCCCATTTCTCAATTTATATATTTTATGTTTAAATTTATAACCATTCTGAAAAATGTCAAATTTTTTAAACTTTCATTTTCTCAAAGAATATATATGTTAAAACTTTGATCTTGTTGTTATTTTAAATATTTTTGGAATGATTACTTGGGACAAAGTCATTTGCTGCTGGAGGACACACAGATAGCACTCTGCTTCAGTGACACACCTTTTATTTTGGAAACAAATCTGCCCATTTCAAAACTAGTTCATCTGTTGACTTTGTGCAAAACTAAAGAATAATCAGGTCATTCTGTCTGTTTTACAGATACTTCTTAGTTTCTTGCCTATCAACTTTACTTATAATACCTTTTTAACCTGATTTTTTTTAAATAGAGAAGTTTATTTTTTTATTTTATGACTCTTTCTTTTTTAGAACAGGCTCCTTTTCTTCCTCTAAGAGTCTAGAGAGATATTCTCCTATATCCTTCCCAATTATTAAAATAAGAATTTCTTTTAAAGTCCTTTGATTTATCTGGAATTCTTTACTCTGAATTTATAAGAACTCTAAAGTCTGCCTTAGAGAAGGTGTATCCTGTGTATGTCTGTTATCTCAGTTAACTCAGTGTCCTCTGCTTTCATATGCTTCATTGAACATGGTGGGATTTTATTTTTCATGATATAACAGTGCTCAGCTGGGGGTTTCTTCCACCCGGTATTTGCACGTTCTTCCATTTGTGGGTACCTAGGCTGATTCCCTATCTTAGCAGCCATGAATCTGTGGTCGTGAACGTAGGTATCCAGAGATATCCTTGCCAAAGACTCTGTAAGGTTCTCTTTTCACTCTGAATATTCGCCAACCTTTGTTCCTTTTTTTAGCCAATGAAAATAGCCATTCTAATTAGGGTAAGTTGATGTCTCATTGTGCTTTAAGTGTGCATTTCCATGACAGATAATAATACTGACTGTTTTCTACAGTTATTGGCCATTCACATTTTTTCATTAAGAAATATCTATTTGGCACTCTTTACTATTTTAAATTGGATCGTTCACTTTTCATCATTGAATCTCTTGAGCTCCATATTGATTAATCTTTGATTGGACAAATAGTGTGCAGAGAACTTTCTCCTGTTCTGTAGATTGTATATCTGCTATTTTGAATATTTCCTTTGTCGCACAGACTCTTCTTCATCTGATACAGCACCCCTGATTTCTGTTGTTGCTTCTGCTTTTTGTGTCATCTTTAAAATTACAGAGTGACTTCCAGAGCATGGTGTGTCACATATTCGGAATCTCTCTGAAAGATTTTCCAGATTTTTGTAAAATTTCCCCCCCATAATTGATATATATATATATGTATATATATATATCACATATATGCACGTTTCCAAAGATTTGACTTTTCGCTGCTGTTATCAATGATTTTTTCTATTTTATTTTAAAATTGACCCATAGAAAAGTATTAATGTATCTATATATTGATTTTCTATTTAGCCCCATGACCATTTTGCTAGTTAATTATGACTTTTCAACTGATTCTAATCTTTGACAGGCAAATATATTATGTATAAACTAAGAAGTCTTATATTTTTGTTTTTAATACCTGAGTGCATTCTTTTTTATTAAAAACAACTTTGCCATACACTATATTCTGGTCATGGTTTATCCTCCCTCACCTCTCAGCTCTTCCCCATCTTCCCAGTCATCCAATTTCATGCCTTCTTTCTGTCTCTCTTCAGAAACAAAACAAGCAAATGAACAAGTAAACAAATGAGAGTAAAAACAAAACAAAATCACACACACACAAACACACACACATATCATGAAAGCACAAAAATTGGAAACTCTAAAATGCAAGCCAAAGACTAGTAAGGTAAAAACTGACCAAACAAAGCGAAGTGAATGAAAAACTCCCAAGAAATATCATTGAGGTAATTTTGTTGGCCATCTGCAGTTGAGTAGAGTATGGGCCATTCAATGTGGTTTATGTATCCAGTGAGATTCCATTGGAGAAAGCTAAGATTTCCTCTGCAAGTGGTTGTACAACTTCATTCTTCTGATTTTGTTCCGTTGGTAATATAGTCATCATGGATTTAAATGTTGGTAGTATTGTAGACACCTCTGTCTTACTTTTTTATTAATGCTCATCAGAATTTGTTGGTAAATACCCTTCACAAAATTAATAGTGACTTCCTTTTGTTGTGGTTGTGAATTATACCAATATGATTCTGATGACTGTTTTCTAATTTTTGGATTAAAAACTTCTGATCTCAGAAAATATTATTCTTTTAAATTAGCCAATATTATATCTATTACTTCACATCTGGATTTTTAAATGAGGTTTGACTTAGTTTCCATTTGTTTTGCTACATGTATTAGATCAGTTGGTTAGCTTAACATAAGTTTATGAAAAGCTAGTCAAATATGTAAAAAAAGCCGGCGTTGCCTCTCAGTCAGGAAAGGCTCGGTTCTGAAAGAGGTTAATTGTCTTTGAAAATGAAGCCGAGAGAAAAAGAGTGAAGCTGGCCTTTGGAGTTCCGTGAACACATGCTTATGACATTTGTTCTTCGTTCCATAGGGAAACTATTAGAGTTTATGCACAAGAAAAGATAATTTGATTTTTTCTTTGGAGCCTGAACATGAAAAAAAGAAAAGTATTGTCTCTACAGAGAGATTGAGAATGAAAAATACAAAAAATCCTCAGAGGATAATTGAGCGCGGAGCTGTTGGATATCATGACTTTTGAGAAAGCAGTATATGGACAGTGCCATGGGCATGCAAACGATCATCACCACTGTGAGGTCATTAGGGAATATTGAAAAGAAGCTTCAAAACATGCCTTGTGGCAATGAAAAACAATAGCCGCGCTCTTCATGGGCTATTGTCTGCTAGGAAGATACTGTTAGAAACGAAGCAATGAAGATAAAGAGAATGGAAGTGTTTATTAGGCTCCCGATTGCACTTGATGGTACAATGACAACACACGGAGTCAGAGCTGGGACAGAGGACTTGTGCCTAATTTATACATCCTTGAAGTTGCAATTCTCCTACAGCAACAAAGGAGACTTCTCTCTAACCCAGTGGTTCTCAGCCTGTAGGCTGTGACCCCTGAGGGTTCAATGACTGTTCCACGGGGGTCGCATATCAGATATTCCCTATATAGAATACTCACATTAAAACTCATAGCAATAGCAAAATTACAGTTATGAGGTAGCAATGAAATAATTTTATGGTTGGGGTCGCCACAGCATTAAAGTTCTGTATTATAGTCCGGTGCTCCAATGTGGGACTCTGTCTCTGTCTCCTTTCATCACCTGATGAAGGTTAATATCCAGGAGGATGTCTATATGTTTTTCTTTGGGTTCACCTTCTTATTTAGCTTCTCTAGGATAACGAATTATAGGCTCAATATCCTTTATTTATGGCTAGAAACCAAATATGAGTGAGTACATCCCATGTTCCTCTTTTTGGGTCTGGCTTACCTCACTCAGGATAGTGTTTTCTATTTCCGTCCATTTGCATGCAAAATTCAAGAAGTCATTGTTTTTTACTGCTGAGTAGTACTCTAATATGTATATATTCCATACTTTCTTCATCCATTCTTCCATTGAAGGGCATCTCGGTTGTTTCCAAGTTCTGGCTATTACAAACAATGCTGCTATGAACATAGTTGAGCATATACTTCTGTTGTATGATAGGGCATCTCTTGGGTATATTCCCAAGAGTGGTATTGCTGGATCCAGGGGTAGGTTGATCCCGAGCAGAAGGAGAGAGAGCACGAGCAAGGAACTCAGGGCCATGAGGGGTGCACCCACATACTGAGACAATGGGGATGTTCTTTCGGGAACTCACCAAGGCCAGCTGGACTGGGTCTGAAAAAGCATGGGATAATACCGGACTCACTGAACATAGCGGACAATGAGGACTGCTGAGAAGTCAAGAACAATGGCACTGGGTTTTGATCCTATTGCACATACTGGCTTTTTGGAGCCTAGGCTGCTTGGATGTTCACCTTAATAGACCCGGAAGGAAGTGGGAGGTCCTTGGACTCCCCACAGGGCAGGGAACCCTGACTGCTCTTAGGGCTGATGAGAGAGGGGGAGTTGATTGGGGGAGGGGGAAGGATATGGGAGGCGGTGGCGGGGAAGAGACAGAAATCTTTAATAAATAAATTAATTAATAAAATAAAAAAAAAGAAAAGTAGCATGATGGAAAGCAAAAAAAATAAAATTAATTGATGCTTCAAAAAAAAAAGAGAAAAAATGAAAAAAAAAGTTCTGTATTATAAAGAAAGCTGCTGTGTTGAAGGGTTAGGAAGGTCGTGAATCAGTGCTCTAAAGAAAGGGCTGATGCACTGGCACCTTAGCACTGTAAAGAGAGTCTAGGACTACAAAACCAAGGTGGATAAAGAAAAGAATGACACAATTCCTGCAAGGACATTTTGTTCGGAATTGTCCTGCACACCTTCATTCTTTAAAACCTTCTATCTTGTTAAATAGAATATGCAGAGCATAAATACATAGCTCGGCTAGTTACCACAGGCTAGATTGTGTAATCATCCATTCATTTGAGAAGTAGGACATTATTAATGGCTCATAGATAGGTTCCCCATCTACTGATGATGGTCTCTTCCCAAAAGAGAACTTATATCATTACCTTAATGGAAACTTGGTCTTTAATTTTTTTTTTTGTAAAGTAGGATACAAAATGATTCCCTAAGTAATATAATAACTATTTTACCTCTTTTTGTATGTTTTAAGGATTATTTCACATTGTTAAATATAGTGACCACATTATCTCATTTAGAAACTGTCTTGGGGTCATTTTGCTATTATGAAACATAATTACCAAAAGCCAAGTGAGGAGAAAAGGGTTTCTTTGGCTTAAACTGCCACATCACTGTCAATCATTGGAGGAAATGAGGAAGGACAGGCTCCGCTCAAGCAGGGCAGGGACCTGGAGGTGGAGCTCAAGCGGAGGCCAGGGAGGATGCTGCTTACTGACTTGTTTATCATGACCTGCTCAGCCTGCTTTCTTCTAGAACCCAGAACCACCAGGCCAGGGATGACATCACCCACAATAGGCTGGGCTCTTCCCCATCAATCATCAATTAAAAAAAATGTTTTATAGCTTGATCTTCTGGAAGTATCCTTTCAGCTGGGGTTCCCTCCCTTCAGATAACTCCAGCCTGTGTCAAGCTGGCACTGGAACATAATTGGTTTTTGCATTTCCATGATTTGTGAACACAGCTCCGGTATGCTTTTGGTCTGTGTCTTTTGGGTCACATGTGCATGTGCTTCTCCTGAGTAGGAATGAAGAATGCAGATTTACAGCTGTAGCGGGTGATGTTGAAGACAAACCTGTACATTCAAGGGCAGCAGGAAAGAACTCCTGTTGATCTGTGTGTCAAACCTCAAAGTTGTCAGAAATATACATCTGAGATACAAGCACACTGAGTCCTGATAATTCTTGTGCTTTGGCTTAGTTTTGATGGTCAGATGTATTAGTTATTGACCATTTGGTTTCTTCTAAACCTCTTCTTCAGCTCTCTAGGTTATGTTTACCTTAAGCTGTCTGCTGTTATTTTCTCATTAATATTAAGGAGATTAACACATGTATAAGTGTGTTTGTTACATAATGAAACTTTTCACAACTCTGTACATGTTAAAAGTCTCCTTTCTCACCCCATGCTCTGCTATTTTATTCTTGAAGGCTACATCTTAGTAAACAAACATTTCAGACTTAGTGTTAAGATGAGACCGTTTGTCACATTTTACCTTTCTGGTTAGTGGGTTCTACAAGCACTAATTTCCCCTTCCCAAAGACAATGACGGCGTCTTCCTGGCCCACCCTTTACTGTTTCTCCTCTCTGCATCACACCCCTGCCTTTCATTCCTGCTCACTGGAACGGTGCACATGTTTCTGATTCAGCTTTGTCTTCTCGGGAAACCAGGCGAAGACAGCACGCTTAGCGTTGAGCAAATCACTATATCTTCCTTTCCTAGTCTGTTTCTGCCATTTAATTTGTTTTTAAGATCATTTGCACTTGACATTATTACTTATATATTTATGTTCCAAGTTTTAAGAAAACTTTTAAATCTTTTTGCTCGTTATATGTCTCTTTTATATCCTTGCTGTTCCTATTAGATTATACTTCATATTTTAGCTTAGGAAATACACATCTATGCACATCTTTGTTTTTTAAAAAATTATAGTTGACACGGTATTCATATATATTTATGAGATACAGTGCGATAACTTGATACATTCTATGTGTAATGATTAAGCCAGAAGAATTAGCATGTCTCTCTCCCATTTGTCATTTCTATGAGTCGTGACTCCTCATAATCTTCTCTCATATATATATGTCAGAAATTACTGTTGACTGTCATTATTCTTTTGTACCTTAATGAGCCAGAACTCATTTCTCCTTTCCAACTGTGTTTTTCCATGCAGTGTTTAACATCTCTGGATCCCTGTCTTTTTCTATTTCCCCTTCTCTTCTGATCACTATTTCACTCTCTCCTGTGAGATGAATTTATTTTGCTACCCCAAAACAAGTGAAAACATGTAGCAATTAAATTTTAATGAACATTGAACATTTTAGAGATTACAATAAAGAATTTTGACTTATCAAAGTCTAAAGTTAGTTCATACTTACATTCTTTCTTGGATAATAGGAAGTTCATAGACCATTGTCAATCCACCTAAGTTTATACTGTTGTTATGTATTTTATTTTCATTTACATGCACAAGGCATTATTGTGGTTTTATGCCATCAATGCTTTTGACTTGTTTTTCGAAAGTAAGACCCGACAGGAGGATTTGGAAGTGGGCTGTATTTGGGGTGTGACTTCAATAAATACAACAGTAAATAAGAGAAGGGAAGGGAATGGACTGAGTGAGACCTACACGGAGATGCTGGATTCCCATTTCTGTGCTTTACCTTCTTAAAGCTAAGTGCTTCAAAGGTGTCAGAGAAAGCCCATGACCAGAGAAAAGAAACAAAATATCTTCAAAGCCACGGCTATATCAGAAAGTGTCTGCAATGGTTGTTGCTTGGGACACACATGGGAAAATCAGTGCGTACTAGCTAATTTTTGTTGTTGTTAGCTTTGTTCAAGCCAGAGTCATCTGGGGGGAAAGGAAGCCTCAGCTGAGAAAATGCCTACATCAGATGGGCCTGCAAGCAAGTCTGTGGGGGCATTTTCTAGTAAGTAGGAGGGCCCAAGTCATTGTGGCAGTGCCACCCTGCGAAGGTCGATCTGGCTTATGTAAGGAAGCAGGCTGAGCGAGCCATGAGCAATCCAGTATGCAGTGTTCCTCTGTGGCTGCTGCCAATGTTCCTGTTTGAGTTCCTGTGACCATTTCCTTCAGAGATGGTTTGGATTATATTGCTTATCACAGCAACTGAAAACAAACCAGGATGGCTGGAGAACGTCTGTTACGTAGAACATACGGATGTGTTCAGGTCATATATGTTGTTTTTCTCTTACTCAGTTTATAGTAGTCCTCAGCTTCTAAAAAGTGAGCCAAAACCAAGATGAAGACAACTTTTTTCCTTTGGGGCAAAGTAGGAGGACCTGCCTCTCAGGGGGCACTTGAAGGGTGTTGGACATTGCTAAAATCAGTATTACTGCTAATAATAAGTTCTAGATGTAAGTGTTCTGTCTGGTTTGTTTGTTTCTTATGAGCAGGCATGTCAGAGTTTGGTGTGACCTGAGTGTCTGGCAGTTGTGACACAGAACCCTGGCACACTTCTATTGATTAAAGAAAGAATTGTCAGTAAAGCAGTTGGCTACACTGCCTTTATTTCAGCACCATACACTTTGAGCGCTCTGCAGGTCCCTCCAAGAAACTGCACAGCTAGAACTCCTTGCCACCGGAGCATGGGTGCCAAGGGTCCTGGTCCATTCATGACTGTTCTAAGAGCTTGGACTCTTCTGTCACCAGAGGCCGTGAATGTAATGCCCTTGGTGGCCTAACACTGTTGTGACTCGTGCAAAGGGAGCAATGCCATGATTGGTGTAAACACAATTTTTCATTTGTATAAAGCTCTTCTGTGATGGGTGCAAGCACCACCTTCCCAGCTACCTAAGTAGGCTGTTCTCTTTACTTCGTGAGCTAGCCAGGAAACACCTTCCTTCGCTGCCCACCCTGGTGTTAACCGCTGTTGTAGAATATTATTTTAAGGTGTGTTAATTTTGTTTATGTTCTGGAACATTTGTTAGCGATGCAAAGATGTGTTTGATTAAATAAACTTCATCTGCGGTCAGGAGGCTGCGTCAGCAACCAGCTGACCTGACGTTGTAGGGAGGAGCCAGGTGGAGAAGGGTTTATAAGGGGAGCAGGACGCACGCCGCCTTCTTTGGAGGTAAGCTTGGTGGGCTGCTTACATTGCAGCCTCTCTGGGGAGCAGAATTCTGCTTCAAACTTTGAATTTTGAGTTCTTTCGAGGGGCAGAGATTGAGATAAGTTCCTTTTTACAGCTTTGAAAGAGTCGGTGCCTGAGGACTGTGTTGGGGCCAGAGTTGCTTTTGCTGTCTAGGAGGCTAGCCGTAGCTTAAAAGGCAGGCGACAATTAAAAAGAAAAACAACGAACAGCATTAGATCCAAGACAAGTTTTCCCTTGAGTATCCTGATGAGTTTTCATAGAGCAGGGTGAGCTTGACATGCAGGAAGAGGTGGCTGAGCCACCCAGGAAGTGGAGCTATAGGAGGAGCTGGTGGCCTTGGAGCCAGCAGGTTTGTAGCAGTGACGTCAGGAGCGGAGCAGTGGCGGCAGAGAAACAGTGATGACGGTGTGGTCAGAGTTCACGGTGGACTGGCATTGGCGATGACAACAGAAACAGCAATTGGGGCCTGATTGACCAAGGTTCCTAGACACCATAGGTAGGGGAGTGGCAACACCAGCAACTATCAAGGACTGAGCAATTCTGGCTTCCAGTGTATCCTGGAGAATAATTTATGATAGCCATACTTTTGGTTTTAAATGAGTGAGTTTATTAAGTACATATCAAAAGTAAAACCAAATAACAAGTAGTAGATGGATAGCAACAGATGGTAAAACATCGTCAAATCAAGCACTTACAGCCTTCAATAGAAGTAGCCTGTAAGAACAAACATTATGCATTACTTAATTTTCTGTTGCTGTGATAAGACACCATGACCACAGCAAATTCTAGAAAAGAGAGTTTATTTGAGGCTTATGGCTTCAGAGGCTTAGAATCCATGACAGTGGAGCAGAGGTAGCCAGTGGCTGGAGTAGGAGAGCAATTGAGAACTCACGACTTGAATTGCAAGTGGGGCGGGGGGGGGGGGGAGAGTCTTTACTCTCTCAAGTCCTGCTCACGGTGTTCTGCTTTCCCCAACAAGGCCACAACTCTGAAACCTCATACAGTGTCACCAACTGGGGCCAAGTATTTAAATGTGTGAGAATATGGGGGACGTTCAAACCACTACAGATGTTATAATTAAATCGGTGGATTATAGATAGCATCCAGCAGACATCCATTCCCCAATAGATTTCATTCTTCCATACTCATTGCCTTATAGAGACTATAAGTTTCCTATCCCCACTCCAGGCATTTTTAGAGCATGGGATAAACTATGATACCATGTCTTCACGGACACAGCATTTTTAATATCCTTAGCTGCTTGCTGTTTTTCTTGCTTTATTACAGGGCAAGGGTCCAGTCTGCCCCAGGACAGAAAGTTTGAGAAGTTACTTGAAATAAATGTGCTTGACTCTGAGATGTGGGAGGCCTCCTCATTTCTGGAGTTTACTTTCAAGAGGCTTAAACGGCAAATGAAAACTTACTAATATACTGTTTATTGTGGTAGGCTTATACAGGAGCTTTAATGCTTGTCGCTGCTGGGGCAAAGGTCTTGAGAGGTTTGCTCTGGGTGGGGGTGGGGTGAAGTACTGTCTGCTGCCATTACTCGTGATTGCAAGAAGCCAAGAGTTCCGAAAATTGCCAAAGGACTAGTGCTGAGCGAATTTATCCTTGACTTATGATTTTTATTTGAGTTGCATAAAAGGACCCCAGAAAGTTAACTGGTAACAATTTCACAGGGAGTTTTAGCGGTATGAGTTATGTCCCCCCTGCCCCCAACTGACGCTTGTGCCCAGGTGATGGAGCTGTGCATGGTTTATGTCATGGCCACCCTGTTTATGGATCCATTATGTTGATGTTGAACTTGGAAAAAGCAAAAACTAGTAGTTTGGATGCGTTCGATGAGTTGGTTTGCTCATTGAGCTTGCCAGTATCTCCTCTGTTGTTTTCTATGTGGTGTGCATTGAATGTGATGTAAACCTTTGCGTTGGTCGTGTCCTCTGTCATAGCTGTGTTCTTGTCCTTCTTCCCCAGATACCCTTGTCTTTCATTCTTCAGGGTTGTCTTATGAGTTACTCTTTCCTTCCTCTTGTTGAAAGGCTAGCCTGACTATGGAGTGGGAACACAGCAGGGACCAGTATCCAAGTCTCTTTGGGCTCGGAGGGAAGCAGTGTTATCTATGATTCCAAGAGAATGTGGCATAGCTTTTGATTTACTGTGTTGGCTTTGGAGAACAGTTAGAAGAACTTCTCTCAATCCTTCCCACCATGATGGCTATTTCTTAAGACAAAATAAATAAATGTGAAGCCTCTGATAGTTGCTAGGCATATTTTTTGTGATTATATATTCACTTTGAGAAAATAAACAGGAGTGGATCCACAGACACCATGGAGCAATTATGTTCTTATTCCAATCAATAGAAATCTGTATTTCCATTGTCAGTATTATTATACAGTATTGTCAGTATTATTCTGATACTACATCCAACTTTCAAAGGAGCTGGGTATTGTATTTTTTCCCATGTAACCTCAGAAAACCCCTGCAGGTCCCTTTGTGGGCAACCTAATATATACTGGGTGTTCTTGTCTCTGTGCTATTCTGTCTTGTCTGCTGACTGCCTCTGGTTCTGGGAACTGAGTATAGCCAGTTTAATATTAAGTTACCACGTTCTAATATGATGCTTGAAATAGGTCTTCTGTTCACCAGCTAAGGAATTTTCATCATTGCTTAGGTCAGCTAATATTCCCATTAGCTGTCCAATTGACACTTGCCTTTAGGAATAAGACTGTCTATTAGCCACGGATACAGACTTCCATGGGCAGAGGCCCTTCCTGTATCACTTTGGCCTTATTTCTAACTGGGACTATATTTACACTGACTCTAGTGAGCAACTCTGTCACCTGCCTTTGCTTGTCTAAAGTCATGTCATCTCTACAGACATCCAGAAGTTTGAGCTCCTGAAAGCATCCCCGTCATATAGCAAACAGCCTCCCCGAGTGTCTCAATGTACCAGAGCACACTGCTTATTACTTCAGTGTAGACATGCCCTTCCTTACCATGGAAACACATCCAGCATGTTGGCTCTCAGCCTCATATAATTCAACTCCAATCCACCTAATTGGAAATTCTTGTTCATTCTTCTACAATCAGTCGGGCACAATTGAGTCTAAAGCTTCATTTGACTGTGAATTATATTATTGAAGTCTTCAATTTGAGCTAAAAAGTATAAATATTTATAAATTAATTGAAAAGGTGATGATAGGATTTCTTCCATCACATACACGGATTCTTTCAGCCTTGTCACAGATTATGAGGACACTATTATATTTGTCTAAATATGCCTGACAATGGTTTCATTCTGGCCCCCTTTGTTCTTAAGTAGTGACTGTTTTCTTAAGAAAGGGTGCTTTTGTGTAAGAAAGCAGTAAACGTTCAGTCCTTGCTTAATAATGTAGGAGTTGCATAATTGAGGGTGCTATTCCAAAAGATGAGGTGTCTGTGAGGCAGCACAGAGAAACTGATAGAACTTGCCCTCTGGCCTTCTCATGCTCTCTTTCCTTGTGGACAGCTGCTTCTCTGCTCATTGTGGTTAACCTGACCAAGAATGGAATTAACATCCAAGAAAAATTTTCGATCAAATCCTAAGCAATACTACTTGCATGTGTTGTGTGGATTCATGTGGTTGTGCTTGTGTGTGCACTCATGTGTATAATATATACACATGTATGGAGGCCAGAGAGAATGACCTCAGGTGTTGTTTCATAGGCATAAGCAATCTTAGACAGACAGACAGACAGACAGACAGACACACACACACAGATTAACAGGTCTCTCATTGGTCTGGAACTTGCTGGCCAACAAACTACATGGGTTTGCTTGTCTTCACACCCTCCCCCCCGCCCAGCACAGGGATTAAAGATCCTTCCTACCATACCTGGCTATTTTACATGGGTTATGGGGATTGAACTCATCTTCATGGTTGCAAGGTAAGCACATAAAGTGCTTAAATTATTAAATATTAAAGTGGGTAAATTATCTTCCCATCCCACAAGTAATATCATTTTTATAAAGATATTTTCTGCTTCCTTTCTAGTATTGCAATATTGCCTTGCTTCTCTTTAGCATGGAAATGCGCCAGTCATGTCTCATACTGTGGAACTCTAGCTGGTCCTCTTGGGATTCACCATGGCATTTGTGCCAAGACCCTGGATCTTCCAGATTGCTCTCAGCTGGTAGTAAGCATGGCAAGGCTCATTTTAATAAGATGTGGGACTGTTCACTTAGGTTTATACCATAGTCCAATACTTGTCCAGCCAAAATTTTCTTCCTGTGTTTCTCCTTTATCAGGTACCTGACTCACATCAGGTAGAAGCCTTTCTAGCACTATTTCCTTCCCCAGTACATTTATTTACATGTTGTATTTGTTATGTATTGTTGTTTAAGAAGCTATGCATGAAGAAGTTATCTTCTCCAGTGTGCCAGGCCCTGTGTTGCCCTTGAACTTGACTTGACTGGTGAGATGAGGGGATGAAGAAGAGATAGACACACAGAAAAGCTGGGATTGGGTGGACTGTGGACTCTGATGGAGATGCAGCAGGATCCTGGAACTTCAGTGTCTTTGTTTATTATATCCCACTGAGTGAATAAACCTATCTTCTCAGAATCTGTCTCCAAATGATCATTTTTAATAAATTTAAAAAGTAATATTAACTACTAATATTAAGTAAGCCTCTCTACTCACACTACCCAACTCCAGGCTGTTACCCCATTCCTTGGTTGTTGGGGTCAATGTGGCAGTTATTATTTTTTTGTCAAGTTGACACAAACTAGAGTTACCTGGAAGGAGGAAAGTTCAGTTGAGAAAATGTTTCCCTCAGATTGTCTTCTTGGCATGTCTGTATGACATTTTCTTGATTGCTACTGGTATGGGAGGACCCATCCCACTGTGGATAAGGCTACCCCTGATGAGGTGGTCTTAGAAGGTATAAGGTAGCAGAAGAGGAGCCTGTTAGCATTCCTCCATGGTTCCTGCCCCTGCTCCTGTTGAGTTCTTTCCCTGATTTCCCCAGTGATAGATTTCAATCACTGGAACTTATAAGCCAAATACACCCCTTCTTCACTGCTTTTGGTTAGTGCTTTTATCACTTTGCTTGGAGTCTCTTCTAAGCTGACAATCAAGGCTAGCTAGTTCTTGGGTCTCACCTAAGGCTCTTATGCAGAAGGACCTAGAGGCTTTAGCTTTTTATACACTAATTTCCTGGGTCCTTAGTTGCTTGCTGACTCTTGACTAGAGGCATTGCTTAGTCCTCTGCTGTAAGGCTCTCCCACTGCGGTGGTTTACTTTAGCAATGTGAGTCAAAAGGCATTTTCTGGCAAGGTTTCAACATTTTCTAGTTTAATCACAGAAATGAAAACTCGTTTACTTTTTCGTATTTTACTTGTCAAAAGAAAGTCATTTGGCAAGTCTGAATATAGGTAGAAAGATTATGCAAGAGTTTGACTGCAGGAAGAAAGGGCAGCTGGGAGTGGTCTTAGAAACTACCACTGTATACCTCTAATGCCATCTTGATATCTGCTTGTCAGAGGACCCCAGCATCTTTAAACAAAAGCAATTTGTGAGAAATAGTTTTGTTTATTAAGATACTTTCACCTAACAAGTATCTTCATTAACATAGAAAAAAAGCTTCGTTGAGAGAAAATGAAAATGTATTTTGATAAATTGAACAGAATTTATCTGAGCTTCCCTTTCCTCAGCCTTCAATAACAGCAAAAACAAAACAAAACAAACAAACAAATCAAAAAACAAAACTGAGTCAGACTAAGCAGTTCATGAACCGGGTAGCACTTGGAGCTAGATGAGTTTAGAGTTCCACTCCACCTCCCTGGGTGGTGAGTACTGGCAGAATACCGATAGAAAGTGTGGCAAAATTTTGATGACAGACATTTTCCCAATTTGGACACAGTCTCCTTATTTAGCTGTCTATCCCTGGTTGAAGCTCAGGTGCTTATAGTTGGTTTATACCTGCCTCCTCCTTACAAAAGTTAGATTTCTAAAGTCAGGTTCCGTTAGTCTGTATGTACGAATGGAAAGAGAGGTGATGGATAGCCCAAGGACTCTGGCCTAGACTGTATGACTTCTATTTCAATGTGTCCAAAGAGAGAGAATTTTAAAGCACCATTTTGAATGAGATTAGGCATTCTCTCACCTTTACTGTCATAATATTTTCTTTGGCAATTACAGCTTTTTTTTTTTTTCAGGGGATGCTTCATTTCTAGCTTTGGGCAAGGGCAGGCAACTTACACACTAATTAATAAACTCTGCTTTAATGATGGCGACTATAAGGGGGTGGAGTTCAGACGGAAGCCACTCTAGGCAAGGCTGGCACTTTCTTCACTTAGCTAGCTCTAAAAGCCTGCAATTCATCTCTCCACGTGTAAGGAGAATCTGGTTTGTATCAGCTGAACCAATAATGTCTTCAGAGCAATTCCTGACACCAGGAACACAGTCTCTAATATTGATGTGAAGGCATGTGGGCTTGTGGAATTAAAGGATCGTATAAGGATGAAACCGTACCACGGGCTTCATTTGTTCTGACAAAAGAGCATGCTGGGTAAGGACTGAAAAATAGGTTTGAATTTCTGTAATGGATTTAAGGTGAATCATTTTACAGGAGGTGAGTAGAAGCCACAGAAATATTCGCTTAGATAATTTTGAATGGAGAAAGCAAGAGGAAGCAGTGGACTCCTCCCTTCCTTCTTAATAAATATGTGGACAGTAGAATCAAGCTAGGCTTAAGCTCTAGCACCCGGCTCCATCATCTGGTTTTTCTATTAGGATGTGTCTATGTTGGATCTCAGAAATCCCGGAGGGCATTTGACATGTTGGCAGGGTTTCAGAGAAAAGTGTCTGGAATTATCCAAGGAAAGGTAAAAGCTATGTAAGAAAATCTAGGTGCAATTTCATGAGGATATGGGATTTTTATTTATTTAGATTTTAGCTTTGTCTGAAATAGGCATTGGAAAAGATAAAACGCCGAAATTAGGAAAGGATAAATTCTATCTGACTCTCCAAGGCAGGGATTGAGGATTATTAAAGAAAATAGTGAAAGTTCGTTACGTGTGACTAGGAAACGTGGGCCAGCTGCAGCCTTCTAGAATGCACCCAAAGTAATCCTAGCTGGGCTCCTGGGAGCAGCTTGACCTGGGTAGTAATATCCAGCTCCAACGTAGAATCTCTGTTATTGCATTATTCTGTGGGTTGGCCCAGGCACAAATAGTTTACAATGGCAAGTCTCTATTATTTCCTGTAGCTGAATCCATATTTCTGTGGACTACCTCATGTGGAAGGCTGCTAAAATCTTTTCTCTTCTTCAAGGCTCTGGGGAGTCTGATAGGAATTTTCACACTACAGTACAGACATCTTGCAAAATAAAAAGCCCGCCATGGGATATGTGTATCCAAGCCAAGTGTATTCATTGCTCACTGTTACCTGTGGGTTCAGATTGGCCCAGGAATGTCCCTCCGTGTGACTACAAAAATCCTCGTAGGGGACACAGCCCACTTTATGAGGTAAAAGATTCAGGGCTAAAGTGATAGAGAAAAAGCTCGTAAGTATAGATGAAAAATTTAATCAGGTAGTGCATATAAATGATAAATGAGATGTGGGGGTTATTTGCCCTTTATGAAGGCTTTTGCAATATGTTTGATGTTATGAAAGGTGTTTATTTCCTATTTTGAAGTTTGAAGTCAGGTCTCGTTCCTTAAAGCTCCGTTACCCTTTGCTCCAGAGAACACCAGCTAGGAGGAGAGGGTACAGGTTGTAGGCTATAGTTGATCTTAGCCTTCAGGATAGTTGAGAGGCAGCTAGAGCCCTCGGGATACTCACCTACGGCTGCAGGTGGCTTGTCAGTCTTCCTTGGAGTTTGCCGCAAAGCTTTGATCATGAATATGCAACACGTTGGACAAGTCTGTGAAGCTCTGTGAGTTCATGGCTGTCATTTCTCTAGGCCACGCTGGTCCTCCAGACTTTCAGGGACAGTCAAGGTCACAGATGTTGTGTTTCCATCTTGATTATTGTCTGCGATTTTCTTCACTCCATCAATTCTTCATTGGCTTCTGTTTAGACATAAAAAATCATGTCACTTCTGAGTTCTTAACATTTTATGTTAATAAAATATCTGATCTGGCATTATTTACTTTCTAGTAGTGGCAGATTGCTTTAGTTTTCTTGTTGCTGTGATGTGATAGTGTTTCAGTCCGGTTTTCCAGAGGGACAGCATGAAGAGGGTAGGGGTGTGTGTGTGTGTGTGTGTGTGTGATGTAAATTTACTTTAAAATAATAATAGCCAAATCATACCTGAGTCACAGTACTGAGTGCCTGAGTTGTTGAAGGAGTCCTAGAATATCGGTCTCTCCCTAAGTGTCTGTGACCTGTAGTCACTCAACTCACAAGACACAGTGCCTCAGTAGTCCCAAAGTGGCACCAGAAGTCCAGAAATTCCCTGAAGAGTCAGAAGTCCTTGTTCAACTGTGAGAACTAGGAAATGCTGATTCTGCTATGAGATCAGGAATCAGCAGCAGACCAAGACCAGGGCAAATCACTTCTGTGACCAGAGGAAAGGCCACTCAAGTCAAAGGCAGATTAAACCCCCTCCCTTTTTATAACTGTGCTGCTACTTGAAGTTCCAGCACACAATCAGGGTGCCCCTCCCACACCAATAAGGGTAAGCAGGACAGTTTTTAGGTGAAGTTCCCTACTGAAGTAATTTTAATTTTTGGCAAGTTGACAATAAAACCAACCATGATAGATGGTAAGATCAAGGTCTGGCAGGAAAAGTTTATTTTGATTTGTACTTCAGAAAAAAAAATGGCATTAACTCTCTGTCCTCTTCCATCTCTTCTGCTTGCCCCCCCCCCATTTTATTTTAGAAGCTTTGGCCTTCATGCCAACTGGATTCCTCTGTCACAGTATCTTCTCTGTGAGTCTGTGACTTAGAATAAAATCTCTAAGATCCAAGTAATACCTTTTCTGTATGAAGGTATCCTTCCTGTAAGATGAGCCGAAGACTTAGACATTGACATCTCTGAGTCTGGGTTTCACTGTCCCCAGGAACAAAATATTTTACAGAGTAAAAGTAGCTTAACATTAAAAAGTATTATGTAGGCTGGGAGATGGCGTGAAGGCTAAGAGTACTTGTCATATGTGTAAGATGGCCCCAAGTTTAATTACCCAGTGCCTACATAAAAAGGCATCAGGCCTGTACTGGGGGGTGGGGACAGGTCAATTTCATAAGCTTGCTAATCAGACAGACTAACAAAAATAGCCAGTTTCCAGTTCAGTTAGAGACTCTGTCTTCAGGGAATAGGCATAGAATAGTGAAGGAATTCATTTGCAGCTTGCTCTGGCCTCTCCTTGCTCATGCACTTGTGCTCATACGCTCATGTGCACACACCCCATTTATGCCACACTACAGTATTCACCCTTGTGTACCCACACTCCCATTTACTCTGCACCCCTCATACAAAGAATTAGTATAGTTCATCAGTCTGATAAGTTTAAAAGTGAAGTATAGCCGGGCGGTGGTGGCGCACGCTTTTAATCCCAGCACTTGGGAGGCAGAGGCAGGTGGATCTCTGTGAGTTCGAGACCAGCCTGGTCTACAAGAGCTAGTTCCAGGACAGGCTCCAAAGTCACAGAGAAACCCTGTCTCGAAAAACCAAAAGAAAAAAAAATGAAAAAAGTGAAGTATATGTCTATATGACATATACATACACATGTGTGGTGTATATGTACATATATGCACAAACATATGCACCTATGTATTGCAAGCCGACATTAGATGAAAAGCCCAAAACAGTGGATCTTTACAGTATCACCTCTTAACACAGTAAGCATTTGCTAACTCTTGTGGTCACTTTTGTTTCAGGAGACCAGTTGTCAGTGTGTCAAAGTGCAAGTATTCATTTAGCAGTGAGACAGCACTCTAGATTCCTAACTGAGCCTCCCCCTCAATCCAGTATTCCAATCAAGTTCTAATGACTTTATGTATTTTGAAGTAGTATTTTAAATGGGAGAATTAGATGAGTTATCTTTTGCCTATTTAATATTCCAAAAGCCACTACTACTCACCACACACACACACCTGTGCTCACAGATAGATCAAAAATAAATAGTCATTTTATGGTATTGTGTGTGTGTGTGTTTGTGAGAGAAAGAGGGGGAAGAGGGAGGAGGAGAGAGAGAGGGAGAAAGAGAGAGAGAGAGAAAGAAAGGGAGGGAGGGAGGGAGGGAGGGAGGGAGGGAGAGAGAGAGAGAGAGAGAGAGAGAGAGAGAGAGAGAGAGAGAGAGAGAGAGAGAGAGAGAGAGAGAGATTATAAACTTTGTGGGCAGGAAAAGATGGTGCTGATGCAGGTATAAAACTCAGATGGCCAAGATCATGTAACAGAGAGGTTTAGGGACAAGATACTTCAGAGAAAGCCACATCTGCCCATCACTAGCACTGTGGCTTCAATGCACAACAGCTGAAAAGGTTAACAGAATGGGCTGTCAGTGTTTTCAGGAGAAAATACATGGCCCAGCAGCTGCAGGGTGAAGCACTGTTTTCCCAGGTTTTCTTCTGTGGTCATAATAAGATCAGAGGGATCAGAGATTCTGAGTCCTGCTTCCTGTTAATATGAAGGGAGGATATGATGAGCCTTAGCAAATGAATTCACGTGTTTTAAATCTCAGAATGGGGCATCCTAATATTACTCTAAGATTTTCCAAATGAAAGGCAAGAACCTAGAGGAGAACTCTTAAATTTATTTGCCTGCTACTCTCCCGGTGCATCTTCAAATATGGTGAAGCCTGTGTTGGATCGTTTACTTCAAAGCAAGCCAGAGCAGGGTGGAAATATTTCTACCCATCTGCAAAAGATGACTTAGTGACGTTCCATTAGAACCTCAAAAGACATTCAGGAGTACTCAGCTCTAAAGCACGAGCCACTGGGTAACATTCTACAGGGCTTGTCTTTGCAGACATTATCCCTTTGCTCATTACTTGAGCACACGCTGCTCCACGTTTTCCCAGAAACCATCTTAATCTCCTTATATATGAATTCACTTTTTAAACGCCCTTCATCTTTGCCACTCATTGTTCATTGCTGGCCCTCTCTATTCTCAACCTCACAATTTCAGAGAAGGTGTGAAGGATGAGAGGGGAAAGGGCATGAAGAGAATTCCTGGTCTTGCGTAACCCTAGACAGACAGTTTTCAGTCTTGCGTATGCCACAGAGGCTAAAAGAGTGGGGCTGAGGCAGAAGGTCTGTGCGCCGAAGCTGAACTGTAGCAAGTCTGCCCACAGTGTAGTTTGCAGGGTAGGGGACATAGGGAAGCTTCAAAGAATAAGCAAACAAATCTGTTTAAAAATTTGGAATAGTAATTTGAACTAAACAAGCGTTGTCTGTCTATGACCACTTTCTCTAAATCTGTGTGTCAATTTGTACTCATGTTCATTTGCTTTCCTGGCAGCTCTGTAAATCTACTTTTTACCCCATCTTGTTCTGTGAGGTGGTCTTCTCATGGGCCCAGAAAGTACTGAAGGCAGAAGATTGGAGGGTTCTCGGGTTAGAGAACAGAAAACATTATATTTAGCCATTCTCCACCGCTCCCCACCCCTTACATTATAAGTGAACAAGGAAATGTCAAGGTCTAAGGTACGTGGCTAGGATGGAGACTCAAGAGGACGGTATGAATGCAGTGCCCGGACTTGAGAAACCTTAATTGTGTCGGAGGTGGCGACCTTTGGATCTATATTTGCATGCTGAGATGGACATGCTACACTGACAGTGGTGAAGAGAACATGTGAGCTTACAGATTTGGTCAAGGGCTTTGATTTAGCACAGGGATTACAGCATCAGCACCACCATCAGGAGCAGACAATTCTCTGTTGCAGAGGCCATGGCGTGCATTGCAGAATGCTCACAATCATCTCTGGCCTCTATCCGGTATATGCCAGCAGCCCTCACTCCTAATCCTGGCAATTAGAACTGTCTGCAGACACCCAAATGTCCTTGGCAAATCATTGCCTGGGGTTGAAAATCACTGATTTAGAGTTAGAGAATAACACAGCCTGACTTACACACTAATATATATTAAATATATTAATAATTAATGATATATTAAATATAAATTAAATTATATAATTATAATTAAATATGAATTAAATAAGATATATAAATAATTAATATATATTAAATTTGTATGTGAATAAAAATTTGGTCAAATTATAGAAAATGGAGTATAGAGAAAAGCAAGGAAATAAGAAAGAGGAAACCTTGTTTGGGGAATGGGGTAACAGCCTGGAGTTGGGTAGTGTGAGTAGAGAGGCTTACTTAATATTAGTAGTTAATATTATTTTTTAAATTTATTAAAAATGATCATTTGGAGACAGATTCTGTCTACTAAGCTCAGTCATCAAACTCTTGGCAACCCACTTCCCTCAGCTTCCCAAGTTTTTGAATTCTAGACATGCAGTACCATGCTTGGCTTTTAAATGTATTTTTAACTGATATACTAAACAACTTAAAAAGCATTTATATTACCATCAACGTTATAGCACATGTCATTTTATTTATATATGCATTGCTAAAATGTTCAAGCCAGGGTTAACATGCCTATTTTTTCAAATATTTTTCATTTTTCATTGTAAAAACACATTTTTTAAGGCCCAGTCTTACGGAGCTCAGGTTACACGATACTATTTGTGAACTCCTGGTCCTCCTGTCTTCTGAGTGCTGGAACTGTTAATTTCTTTTTGTGTATGCTTACAAAGGTGTGTGTGTGAACCCATGAGTGTACACGTGAAGGTCAAAGGTCAATGTTAGGTATCTTTCTCAATCCCTATCCACCTTATTTTTTTGGCTTAGCATCTCCCGTTGAATCAAGCACTCACCGACTGATTACACTGGCTAGGCATCCCTTGAGCACTAGGGGCTCCACCTGTGTCTACCTCCCCTGTTCTGGCTTAAAAGGCCTGCACCAGCATCCCTGGGATTCAACTCAGTTCCTCATGTTTATTCAGCAAGCATTTTATCCACTGAGCCATCTTTCCAGCCCTGGAGTTTCCATTTCCTTTATGGTGGAAGCTTTCAAGGTCTGTTTTGTGAGCTGTGTAGCATACTGTTATTACCCATAGCCAACTTAACTGTGCAGCGCCATGCCTGAATGTCTTGCTCTGTTTAACGGCAGCGCTGCACATCAATCAGTCTTTCCTATGTAGTGAATCTATTATAAGGTGGCATACAGCTCCCAGCACACAGTGGGGACTGAATTAGTGCATGACAGTGTTCCCGTGTCATCACTGCCTCCATGAGCAGCTTGAGGATATAAAACCTTACACTTCCACTGGGCTAACGAGCTATAATTGACAGTTTCTGGCTGTTGGAGGCTGGTACTTTTAACAGTGAAGCATAGTCAATCCTTAAGAATCCACGAATTAGGAAAAGCAACCCTCATGTATAGACTCAAACTTTGGGGGTTTGTTTGAGAGGAAGTTCCCAAATCAATAAAGTCTCAATTTTGTGCTCCTGCTTTAGATGGAGCCTATTTCCAAATCAGAATATTGAGGAGCAGGAGAAGGCACTACATCTCTTTTCAAGGGGAGATGTTTATTTCCAGCAGGGGATCAAAGCCATCTTTGGTGCCTTGCAACCCCAACTACACTCTGAGTACCACAGCCTTTTCAGCTGAGTTGGTTTGGCTATGTACTGAATTTAAAAACCCATTTTATCTTTTGTTTGAAATGATTCTTTCCCTTAAGATTTGCTTTAATTATAGTAATTTGTATGACTGTATGGCTGCGTGGGTTATTTGTACATGAGAGCAGGTACCCGCAGATGCCAGAAGGTGTCGCGTACCCTGGAACTGGACTTGCAGGCAGCTGTGAGCCATCTGACATGGGTGCTCTGAACTGAACTCAGGCCCCCTTTGAGGGCAGAACTCACTCTTAATTGCTGAGTCATTTCTCTGGCCCCTGTTTGGAATGGTTCTGGAAGCTACCCATTGTAAGATGTTCATCTCATCTTTACTGAATCAGAAGTGATGGAACACAGTGCCATAGTCTGGGGCTTTTCTGAGGCATGTAGAGCTGTCCTGGAGGTCTCCTAAGAATAGGTTTTCCTTTGCTGTGTCTTTGCCTTCTCCTGTCAACAGCAAACAACAACAACAACAACAACAACAGCAACAACAACTGTTTATGGTGGTGTTTTCACACATTGTCCCAGCTTCAGGAAAAACAATATATGCGAAATATAGAAGTTCAAAAGACTCCATCTGAAAAGTGACCAATCTTAGGGATGGTTGAGCTCCTTCAAGGTTTAAGCAAAATCAAGATCTACAAATCCACCAGACAGCTGGCTTCAGGCAGTTGCTCTCTTGCCTCCCGGCACCTAGACACATTGGTGGATTCCACAGGCTTTGCATAAAGTGTCTATTAAACTTATTTTCAAGGAGTTGATTTGTATTAGGGATTTGAAGGGCAAAAACTGTTGGAAACAAAGTAAAGATATCAAATGTGGTCACACTCTTTAAAACGACGCAGATAAAGTGGAAGGATTTCCAGGAAACATAGAATAAAGGTCACGGTCTGTATCAGTGACTGGGGGGGCTGTCCAGAAGAAAGTCACAGCACGGCAGCAGTGTTTTTCAATTATTTGGTCACACACAAGTAGATTGAGTAAGTGTCAAAATCATATGCTCTTATCTACTTTATCACTAAAAATAATAGAGATATACTGTCTGCTTATCTTCTCTATTCCAGCCTCAAGTGAGCAGAAAAGTAGCTGGGTCATGCTCTGTGACTCTCGCCCTGCACTACACTGAAAGGGAATTTTGCTATTAATTCTCCTGGATAGGGAAATGAAGACAGGAATTTAGCAGTGAGTGATATTCATAGTCTGCTTTCTCACATACTCTAAAAGATGGATTCAGAAGCAAATAAATATTGAATATGCCAGCCTTAGTGCTCCCAAATAAATCTTCATTATTTGAGTTCCTGCTTCAGGCCAAAAGAATGTTTTGCAATGTTTATAGATTTTTTGGTAATCATTTTTTTTTTTATTTCTCTCACAGACAGGAACATATAATCCTTGTTGTCATACTGGGGCCCAGGAATCATGATCAGGGCTCTGTTTCCAGTTTAATAAGATGTGTATTTATATTGGGGGAATCCCAACCTATAATTAATTGTCTTGGAACATAAAATGTGATAGGAATTTACTTCCTTCAACCCTATTTGTCCTTTGGATCTCATGTTGTTTTGGGATGGGCAGAGTGTGGGAGAGATGATAGAATAATCCAAGTGAGGGAATGGGCTGTGCCCTCTGCAGGGAGAAGAAACGTACAAGTTAGCTCCCATCTTCCAAGGTAAATGAGCCTCCGTGGCATGGATGGTAAACCATGTGCCAAGAGGTAAGATGTGGCAATGAAATGAGCAGAGGACAAGTTGATTCTTTTCCACTATGATGTCTGTGTACTGATTCTCACCACATATGCAAAGGAGGCTCCAGATCTGGGAGTGCAATTCACATGGCCTTTTCTTTTTCTCTTATTCCTTTTCTTTTTAATTTTTTACCAGCATGTCACAAAGTATCTGGGGCAGGTGCTCTGTGACCCTTCTACCCTGTGGCATGGCTTGCCACTCTCTTACCCTTGGGTCTCTTCAGAGGACCCTGTTCCAAACCTAGTTGGGACATTTTGTCTCTCTGTTCTCCCAGTTGCTTCTGTTTTTTGTTTTGTTTTGTTGGTGTTCTAATATTGGTTTTGTAATTACAGCTACACCTGTAGATTATGTGTCTTGGAGGACATTGATATGACATATAATGTAATAGTTTAAGACATGACATTTGGAGAGAGAATGTATTTCTCCACTCTCAGCCAAGGGTGGGTTCAAAATATTTGGAAAATTAAATGTGTCAGTATTAATTCATTCAGACTATTTATGTCACTCTTCCCTAAACAATGCATTATAGCAACTATTTGCATATCATTTACATTGTATCAGTTATTATAAATAACCCCAAAAGGATTTAAAATGTAAGATATATATATGTGTGTAAGAGTATATCTATGTAAAATATATATACTTATATGTGTCTCTATATAATATGCATTATAATATACTATATAGAGACATAATATATATAGACACATATTATAAATATATATACCCTTACATATATATTATATATAGACATGTTATAAATATATATTTATGTTACTAAATTTTATTATGTTACTAAATATAAATATAGACATATTTTGGATATATAGTGTATATATTGATATGTAGAATATCACATATTCTATATGTAAATACAATACACTTTTTTTTGTTTGTTTTTTTGAGACAGGGTTTCTCTGTGGCTTTGGAGCCTGTCCTGGAACTAGCTCTTGTAGACCAGGCTGGTCTCAAACTCACAGAGATCCGCGTGCCTCTGCCTCCTGAGTACTGGGATTAAAGGCATGCGCCACCACGGCCCGGCTGACAATACACTTTTATATAGGGGACTTGAGCAACTTTGGATTTAATCATCCTAACATTGATCCTGTCTGGGTGATACTGAGGCATTAGTATAGAGTATTAATAAACAATATCAGTATATTGTTAATGCCTATGTTACCTAATAGTCTATATAATTTATTTTGGCTAGAAATAATTTTGTTGTGCTTACTACAGAATTTCCTCGTTTTGTTTTGTTTTTTTAGCAATGCTTGTCACATGTGGGTCCAGAAATTGTCCATTTGTAAATATGCACTTCTTACCCACCTTGTTTGCTGCTGTCTAAATGAACAATTTAGGAAAGTTGTGAAACCTGTATCTCCAGCTAGACAAAAAATGATGGTGGTAAGCCTGAGTTGTGCTGGGCTCTATTCCCCCGACTTGGGCTTTTCATCCTAATTCATTTCTGAATTTAAAAGCCACAGCTCTGTGATCTTGACTGTAGGACTTTGGTTTTAGAAATTGAGAACAGCTGTCTGTTACCAGAATTCACTGTTCAGTGGAATGTATATTGTATTTTCTCTCTGACCTCATTGGAAGCCTCTGGAAGAATACTGCACACCTGTCTGTCAGTTTCAAGATAAACAAGAATGATCAAGAAACTTTATTTCACAACTAGTCATATACCGAATTCAAGTTTAAAATTTCACTATTTCACATAGCTTTATTGAAGACAGCAGTTGACTGCAGGCCACGGATGGGAAGTGATTCACATTCAAGTTCCAGTAAGGATGTAACTTGACCACCAGACAAAGTCTATGAAAGCCAGTAAGTCTTTGCAAAAACTTAACCCAAACTTGGATCTGCTATAAAATATACAAACGAAGGGGAGAATGAACACTCTCACTTTGGGATTCTGGGATGGAGAATATGCACTTCTTACCCACCTTGTTTGACATGTGCTCATATTTAACAGACTTTAACATTGACGTTCTGGACTCATTTCTTCTCTCTCTAAAACAAAACCAAAGAATTCTTCTGTGACCTAGGAATGACTTTCTGTAAATGTACATTTTACTGATAAGTTATAAATAGTTTATGGTGATTTTAAATTAAAACCAGAAGTTAAATTTGGAACATGCAAGAGATAAATAAGTTGAGTCTCAAAACTGAGCATCTTAAACTGCCTTATTACATGTCCCATCCTTGATTCCCTAGGGAGACTCTTGGGCTGTGATTAGAACTATTCCTAGCAGAGCCCAAGTCTGCTCTGGTAGCAGGAGTCCGGGCATTTGCTCTAGCAATTTCTTAGTCACTCAAACTGTTTACATTGAAACTCCCACTCTGGCTCTCACATTAATAATCATTAATGATGTGAGACTTAAACGTGGGAGCTTAACTCCTAGGGCATCTGGAAAGATTTCAGTAGATTGAAATGTGGTCCCAAGTGTAGCTTGTTCCATATCAGTGCTGCTTACAGTGCTTGCAGGGGATACATAATCACATCAAGGGGCTGAGGAGGAGCGTCAGCCTGGAAGTAGCTGAATGTTCTAATGAATGATGGAGAATAGAGCTGAGATGGGGAGGGATGTTGGAAATGAAGGCCCATGGGCTTCAGATATTGGTCTCTCTACATTGTTAGAGTTATTGTAGTCTGGCAGAAATATCAGGAGCTTGGTGAAAGTTCAGGCTTCAGTTTAGATCAAGCCTCTTCTAGTTTTTTGTTTGCAAGTGTGACTTTTGGTAAATTATTGGTCTTCTCTCTTAGTTGTCCCAGCATTAAAATGGGGCTATTAAAGTATTATATAGTATCAATATTAAAGGATCAATAACTGGTACATAGTAGATGCTCAATAAAAACGTATTTTATACGAGGCACTCTAAAAAGTGGTTTAATGTTCTTACTTTATTACTTAGTTGCGTTACAACTAAGTAAAGTTAATTCTTTGTTAAAAGGTTTTTTTCACGTGTGAAAGAGAAAACATTGACACTATAGACTTGAGAAATAAAGTGAGTTAATATTTGTAACGTGCAAGCATATTACCTGTTGTAGTTCATGCTAACTTTAATTACAATTAACAGAACAAGCACACGGTGGATAATGGTCCCATTGAGCCTTGTTCTGTTTCAATTTAGCTGAAAAAGTGTGTTTGTTTAGACTGAAATCACCCTTTTTGTCCGGTGACTGTAGCATAAAAAGAATTAGCCATTAGATCTTATTCATCAAAGAGAAGCAAAGGCTTTTGGAGCCTGGAAACAGTGCCGAGGAGGAATTTGGACCTTGTATTTTATGGGAATGGCTAGTAAGAGCTACTCTCCTCAAACAAATATTGCTTCTTGGTTTTAAAATGCTCCAAGGCAACAGAATAAGAGCTTAATCCCCGAAGGCCTAGCAGTTCTGGCATTTAAAAGTGTTTGCAGCATTCCAGTCATTTGATTTCCTGTCCCGTGTTTAGTCTGTTCAGAACCCACCAGCTCCCATTCTGCTCAGCACAGACCTTGTTCTGGCTTACACACATTGTGGCCCCAGGATGCTCCGATCTAGAGCTTCATCTTCTGTCTTTCCCATTTACTGTCTTGTTGCTGGGATGAAAAATACCCTTTAAAAAGTAGCTTAAAGGAGAAAGTGTTTATTTTAGCTCACAGTTATCATGATGAGGAAAACATGGTGCCAGGCAGGGAAGACATAGCAGAAAGAACAGAAGGCTTGCTGGTCATATTGTATCCAAACTCAGAAAGGAGGGCAAGAACAGGAAATAGAGCCAGACTACAAGGCCCAAGGACACCTCCCTTGCCCCATTGTAGGAGGCCTCTTATTTGTTCCTGACTGCTCACCCAGAAATAACAACTCAGAACCTGTATTAATTAAATCACTGCTTGGCCTATTAGGTCTAGCTTCTTATTGGATAGCTTTTACATCTTATTTTAACCCATTTCTAGTAATCTGTATATATTAATATACATGTAACATAATGTATATATTAATATACATCAATATTAACATATTAATATATGTCATGTGGCTGTGCCTTACCGGCAAGTTTCTATCTGGGGCCTGTCTCTGGCAGGGCTACATGGCTTCTCCCTGACTCCGTCTTCTTTCTCCCAGCATTCAGTTTATTTTTCCCTGCCTACCTCTATTCTGCCCTGCCAGACCCAAGACAGATTCTTTAATAGTCAATGGCATTCACAGCATACCCACATCACCTCCCTTTTTTTGTTTAAATAAAAATGAAGGTTTTAACTTTAACATAGTAAAATTACATATAACAAAACAGGTATCAAGCAAGAATTAGTGATAATATTTATATTTACTTTATCTTTTATCATAACTAACAAAAACTATAAATACAACAAAAACTATAAATATAACTTTATCTCCATCAAAGACTCCAGAAGGATATAATATTGCCTAAGTAAACAGAAAGTACATTGTAAGCAACTTCCAAAACTCTAGAATTGACAGAGACATCTCGCTGGTTGGGCAGTCATCTGAAGTTCTTCTGTACCTTTGGGGCATCCATCTTCAGCCTGTAGACCCACAGTATCCAGCAGACTTTTTCATGAAGCAGGAAATTTGAAGCTCTGTTCTGACTTGTAATGGCAAAGTCCACCAGTTTCTTTCTTCTGTGTCCTGCAGAATGTCTGGCAGACTCTTTCATGTAGCAGGAACGTCGAAGGAACCATCTCACCTTTAGGCACATTCAGCAATCATTTCTCTGTGGGTCCTGCATGTCCAATTCACATAGCATAGCATCAAGCAGTCCAGGCAAGAGCAGTTTGTTGCCCAAATGGCTAACAAACTCCATAAGGAGTCTCTTCAATGCCTATCCATCTTCTTGAAGTAGCTTGGTGCTGCCAGGAGCAGATGTGTCTCAGTGTCATGAAAAATCCTGTTATTTAAACATTTTAAATGCCATGTTCTGAAGGTCTTTGAAAGATTTGAAGAAGACATCTCTAGCTGAAATATATCTCTATATTTCTTGAAAACCTAACTAACATGACTACACACTTGACTATTATAGATGATTATCTATTAACCTATATTTCTTAATTATACATTACAATTTTAAATGAGCTGCACAAACACAATATCTTAATCAAGAACAGAAATATACATAACAAAATTGACCTTAAATTTGTATCAAGATCCAATGCAAAGTATTCATATCCATATCATATCCCCCTTTAAATGTAAACAAACATTTATAAATAATCATTTAGGATGTAGTTCTCTCCAAACTGCTTCCTTCTTTTTGTTGGGTGAAGTAATTTTTGGGTGTGTTCATGGTGACCTTTCAGGGGATCTTGTTCCATCAAATCATATTGGTCTGGAAGAGATCCACAGGTTCTTATCTTCTGTGGAAACAAAAGAAGAACCTATCCTTAGACTCAAATTTTGAGATCAAGAAACCTTTAAAACATATATGTTGGTTTAGCCTCGTAGTCCATGCAAGAAAATGTCTCTTTGTACTTAGCTCCTTCACAGACAAAAAAATTCAAAGAAAACACAATAATATACATAATCCAGACTCTCTGTGTATAGTCCATATCTATATGGCTTATTTTTCTTTACTCCTTTTAATCTGTACTCTGCCTTTTTAAAGACTTTGTGTTATATTTTTAAAAAACATTTACTTCTTTTTATAACTCTATATACTCTTTTTTTCTTCTCTCTCCTAAGCCTACATACATTTTTAAAATACACTGTGACCCATTTAGAGGTCTTTTTCATCTGAATCTGTCTTTACACAATCTGCATAGTGAGGAGATGGAGGAAGGATGGAGCATGGATGCCAGAGAAAGGAGGGGACAGAATCTGCTGAGAACCTTGGGATCTGTGGCTGAATGCATGTGTGTGTGTGTGCATGTGTGTGTGTGTGTACATTGTCATTAATGCACGAGACTCTGAGAAATAAACTTTATTTCTGGAAGAAAATCAGTAAAATACCAAGCTAAAAATTTAATGTTATATCTCAAAATTATATTCATAAAATATACATAGAGATACATAGTAGATTCAGTAGCAGTTTTTTAAAATTTGTAAAACATCCTCTTTGCTGTAAAGTAATTTTTTTTTTTACCCTCATGGTAGATCTGCCTCTAGGCAATAGCCCATAATAGAACTTTCCATTATTGAAAAGCTATTAGCAAGAGACTTCTTTTTAGAAAATATTTTTTTTTAGTAAAGTACAACTATTAAGACTACAAGCACTATATAGATGTAAAAATATATAGAAAATCATCTGCATTTTCCATGGTTGTCTGCAAGGGAAACAGTTAAGTGTAGGGGAAGCACTTTTTGTAACAACACAGACTGAACTCAAGGCCTCACATGAGGCAAACAGTGCCATTGAACTTTGTCTTCATTCCGGCAAAAGTATTTTTAAGAGACACAGAATAAAATGTAAAGTTAACTATAAAATGGTTATATTCAAAATGTATCAAGATTTGCATGGCTCTATCTCATCCTGCCAGACCATAGGTAAATTTTATTTCTACAGAAGCTGAATCGAGGCTCTGGCAGCTTGGGCTATGCCTTCATTTTAAAGGAAAATTTCCCACAAATCAGATGGCGCACCTCTCATTCTGCCTTCCAAACGGTAAAAACTACACGTTTTTTGATGAACCTTGACTCTGACTACAGGAAAATCTAGAAAGTAAAAAAATAAATAAATAAAAGGAAAATAAAGGAAAAGAAAGGAAAACTCTAGAACCCTGGAAGTTCCCTGATGTCTGGGGCGTTTGTTTGCAGGGATCTGACTTGCTTGCCCTGGACTCCTCCAGTCTTGTGGGTCGGGAGAGACACAGCTGCACTACACCGAGATGCCAACTTCCTGGTGTAGTTTAGTATTCCACATTCTCAAATCTTTCATCCAAAGGGAAGTTTAGGAGGGTAGAAGAGAGGGCTGTTCTAACAGCTCTAAGAACCACAAATCCTCATTGCTAAATAGATGAGAAATTAAGCCATGCAAATCAAATTTTAAGTTTCAGTAAGCCATTTGCCAGGGCTATTCATGGGTTATTGCTTAATCATGTCTGTAGTTCATATTTCTATACTGTAGCCTTAATCTAGTTTCATAAGGGAATTACTCATAAGAGAGGCCTGCAATTTTAAACATCAGAAATTTCTTCAAAATACGTTCTATGAAGGATGTGTCAAGGGGGAAAGTGCTGGACGTGGTTAGGTGACCAATTGTGGCCCAAATATCATTTTGGAAGGAGAATCAGGTTGAACGAGTGTTTGGAGGGAGCAGTAAGGTCTGGGAATAAATATTTAAGAAGTGAAGAGGCTTTTTCCTGCCTCCTGATAATGAGAGGAAGATCCAGGGCCCCCGCTCTGAGCAGATTGATGGCTGCTGTATTTCGAAGCTGTTGACAGTTTGTTTTGGCGCTTCAAGAAGCGCTATAGCATTCATGCACAGTAAATTATGAGAGGTTAGTGATCATGCGATTTAGAGTGAGCTAATGGGGTGTTTGTGTCAGAACTCTTAATTTACGCAATCGCATTCCCGGCACTAAGTAAACACACCAGCCCTAGGAAACTCTGAAGTGGCAGTCGGTGGACCCAGGGGGCCAGCATGGTGGTGACGGAGGCTGTAAAGGCATGGACCACCTTTCATGTTTTAATTTGCACAGTGCATTTGAGGTTCCAGAGCAGAAGCTGTTGCTTAGCATCTGCCAGACAAACCCATGTGTTTTGTTTTGTTTGTTTGGTTCCTCCCCCTCCTCTCTTTTTAAGCACATAAGAAAGTTGTAAAGCAAAAGGACCTGCCCAGCAGCTGGGCTGCAGTCTTTCCTGGGCAAAGACTCTCCTTGTTTTCAAGACTGTAGATTTGTTGGAGTCAACTTCAGACTCAACAAGAAATTTTAGGGCAAGAATTGGGTTAGTCTTTGAGTAGGGAATCTATGAAGGAGGTAGTGAATTCCAAGCCACTACTGTCACAGTATGTCTGGTCTGCCCATCCGAGGAGGTGGTGCTCAAGAAATTTGCCCAACTGTCCTGTGTAAGCTGATATCTAGGCTTTCTTATGAGATAGCCATGGCAGGAGTCATGTGTATGTGTGTGAGTGTGTGTGTGTGTGTGCAAGTGTGTGTGTGCACATTTGTGTATATGCACATATACAACTTTATGTTTGCATGAAACTAGAGATAAACCTCACATGTTGTTTCCCAGATTCTGTCCACCTTATTTTCTGATACAAATTTTCTTACTGGCTTGGAAATTTCCATGGTAGGCTATTCTGACTGGCTAATTAGTCCTGGGGATCAGTACCTGTCATTATATCCACAGAACTGGAGTTAAAAGGATGCTCAACTGTTTTTTTTTTTTTTTTTAAACCTGGACTTTGGGGATTAAACTCAGGTTTAATCCTGAATTAATTACTAGGTAATTAATTTACTAGGCAAGCACTTTACCAATTCAGCTATCTCCCAAGCTCCCGATAGAAACCATTTATTTATTTACTTACTTATCTATTTGTGTGTTTGCTTGTTGTCTGTCTGTCTAGCCCCTATTTTCTCTTCAACTTACCTTTCCTGTTCCATTGAAGAACCAACATTGACATTTTGTTCAATCATTTATTAATTCAGTAATATCTGCTCAGTATGGATTATGCTCAGCATGGCTCCAGGCTTACATTCTCTGGTAGGAAAGCCACTCAGAGCATATGTGTGTGCCCAGGAGTCCTTAAAACAGGACTGGCCTGAATTGTCATGGGCTGTTAATGCAAAACACAGAAAGGATTTTACAGTTGTAATGAAGTTGAAATTCTATTTATTTATTTCATGATTATATATTTAATGATAAATATTTTGTATCTCCTGATTTAAACCAACTATATCATTAAAATCAATTTCAGCCAGAAGGATCATGATGAGGGAACCCACAGAGACAGTTCACCCAAACTCCCGGGAGCTAATGGATGCTGGCTCAACAGTCAGACAGTCTGCATGGGACAGACCTTGGCTCTCTGCATGTGTGTGGCAATCGTCCTGCTTGGTCTCTTAGTAAGGCTTCTAACAGTGAAAGCAGGACCTCTCCCTGGAGTTTAGCTGGGTTTTGGTAACCTGTTCCCCAGGCTGGATTACCTGGCCCAGCCTCCTCCCCAGTAAGCAGAAGATCTGGATCCTGCCTCAACTGGTATGCCGTGCTTTGTACAAACCCATCCATCTTTCTGAATGGAGATGGAGGAAGAGTAGATGAGGAGAGGGTAAGTGGGAAAGGGGAGGAGACAGGAGGAAAGGAGGGAGGGGAAAGTGTAAAACAAATGAAAAAATGTTATTTCAATCAATAAAAAAGAAAAGCTGGCCAGAAAGAAGCCAAGCTAAAGTTGGGAAATCATAAAGAAAAAAATCAATTTCAGTTGCGTCATTGTTTTCTGTTGGTATAGCAAGACTACTGGAAAGTCTGCAATTATACACACAGCCTTCTTATATCTTTTGATGAGGCCTGTCTTAGGTCTGTGGATTACATCAGCGACCAAGAGAAGAAAAATTCCTTCTTGTGAAGAGATCACTTTCTAGCCGAATGAAGAAGGTGAGAAAAATTAAACATTCTTAGTAAGTTCAGCACACACAGCATCCGGCATGACTCCAGTGTATATAGAGAGAAGAAGGGCAAGTGAAGGAATTTGGGGGTAGGGTAAAGCCTGTAGTGTTCAGGGGGGTAGTAGGCATCTTGTAGGGGGCCAATGTTCAGGCAGAGGTCAGAGAAGCATATTCCCTTGGAGGTCCAGATAGGACAAAGTCCCTGATCAGAATCAGACCTGGTATATTTGGGAATGAGCCAAAAGACTGGCATGAAATAACCTGAGTGGAGGGAGAGTAAAAGGGAAGAGGGAGCACAGTACCCGGTGTCCAGGAAGAACCACGAGTCCTTGTTTTTATCAAGGGAAAGTGAAAGTCATTAGGGGCCACACATTAAAGGCCATGCTGGATGCGGAGCTGAAACTACCATGGTGACAGAAGGGGAGACAGAGCGACTTCCTAGGACTGCTGTAGCAAAGAACCACAAACCGGCTGAAAACCCAGAGATTTATTCTCTTAGCACAGTAGAGGTTTGGGGTCTGAAATCAACGTGTCAACAGGGCTGTGTTTCCTCTGAGAGCTTCGGGGAGGGTGCTTGGCTGCCTCTCCCCAGCTTCTGCTGGCTGCTCCCAAGCCTTGCTGTCCCTGGCTTGCAGATGTTGCATTCTACTCTGTTTCCACCGCCATGATGTTGACATCTTCCTGTATCGCTGCCTTTATTTCTCTGGTTGCTTTGCTTAGAGGGACACTAGCCGCTGGGTTATGAACCACCCAAATCAGGTATGACCAGATCGCAATTCATTACATCTATGGACAATTCTCAAATGTATACACATTGAGGCAAGTGGTGGATATGAGTTTAGGGATTATATTATTCAACCCGCTCCTGAGGTTCACTGCAGAAGTATTGGAGAACTGTGATGACATCTCCAGTGCAAGTGATGTCTGTGGAGGGTGGTACGTGTTGAGGACACCATGCAGGCATGTTCCGTATGGATAGACCAGAGATGGAGCTGAGCATGTTTTGTGTGGAATTGGTTGTGTGAAAGAAACCGAGGGAACTCGGTACTCTCATTATTGCCTAAAGACCTGGAAGGATGAAACAATCACCGAGTGAGAGAGGGGAGACAGAGAAATCAAGTTAAAAGATTCAAAGTGAGGTTTGGGATGTTCTGGATATAGGACACCTGCCAGGGACAAGAGCAGTCATGTTGAGCACCCAGTTACATTTAAGTGTCTCACATACAGGGACCAGGGTGAGGTTGGGGGAGAACCACTGGAGTGAGCCGTATTTACCTTGCTAATTATATAGGTCAAAGTCAGTAACATCATTGATTGTTATAACTGTAATGTATTCTTCCTATTAAATTGATGATCGCCTGAGAGATAGATTTGAACAATCAACATATACCTTAATGTCAGGACAATCTAATTAACACAGAGCAATGGACAAAGGGAATGTATAACTCCTTCCGAGGTTGAGCTGTCTGCAGATGCTCCTATCGCGAACCAGCCTCCTCCTCACTGTGGTAGGGAAGGTAGACTGCATACTCCTGATCTGCAGGTGCAGTTCTTAACAGATGGGACAAATCTACTTCGTCTTCTGTATTCATCTGAAAGATATGAAGCTCATGGCTCTAGTGGAATTTCTTTATGTGGAAACACAAAGGATGGGTTGTCTCCTCGACATCTTAACCTTGCCCTTAGTTTTGTGATTTTTAAACTAAAACTCGTAACAGGTGAGATTACATCATTTGAAAGAGATTCGTGACCCTTGTGTACCATTAGATTTCTTTAGATGTCTTCCTGGGTAAGCTGAGTAGTGGTTGGCTAGTCTCCATCCCTGGGACAAATGGTCAAGGTGCCTGCTTAACATCTCAAAGCAGACCTGGCCAGCCAGGTTCTCCAAAGTCCCTCAGTCCTTGCCTGTTCCAAGGTAGGGCTGGTATACCCCATCTCCTACCCTGAACTCTCCAGCCCAGGGGCTTTTCCCAGAGGCTCTTCCCTTGTAATCCAGCCATTCTGGTTACCCCCGCTTTAAACCTTTTATCCTTTTGGTTGCTGCATCTAGTTCTCCTTTGTCACCTTCCTCTCCCCTCTCCTCACTAGAATCGGGGTCATGTCCACTGTTCTCCCTTTTATTTGCAATAAACTTTTTTACCATACCTAGAAGCAGTCTTGTCCTTGCTTTATTAGATCTTTTTTTTTTTTCATTCAGTGTTGAATCTCTACAGTAATAAATGAAGAACAGGAATTCAGCCCCTGTCTTATCTTGATACCCACTTAGGCCCACTTATATCACTTACCAGAGGCTTTGAGTAGAATTACACAACATAATAATGTCTGGGTGAAACACCAGCAAGTGAAAGTCGCTCCAAATTTCACTGTGGATAAACTTCATCATGCTTTTTCGAGGGAGAAATTTACTCTACATTTCTCTGACCAAGTCATATTCCCATGGTGCTTTTTGATTTGATTTAGCTATCCCACCCAGCAGAGTTAAAACCTTTCAAATTCTAATATTTTCTTTGATTTCTGGCTTCTGACATCACTAGGTGGCTGGGTGGTGCTAAAGACACAGTTTTTTGTTTAAAAAAAAAAAAGCCACCTACCACTGCCACCATCTTTTCAAGAAACAATGCCATGTCTTGGGCCCTTAAAGTCTGTCCTGTTGCAGAAATGGCTCTCTATCTCCTTTCCATTTTATCTTCAAATTCTTTTTTTTTCCATTTTTTTATTCTTTTTTAATTAAAATTTCCAACTGCTCCCCATTTCCCTCCCCTCCTCCCACACATTGCCCCCTCCCCCCACTCCCCTCCCCCATCCCCACTCCTCTTCTCCTCCCCCCAGTCCATTCCCCCTCCCTCTCGATACTGAAGAGCAGTCCAAATTTCCTGCCCTTCAGGAAGACCAAGGTCCTCCCACTTCCATCCAGGCCCAGGAAGGTGAGCTTAGGTAAGGGAGCCACCTAAGGGTTGGCAAGAGACTTGAACTTGGAATGGCTACCAGATGCCCAGGGCAATGTCCCCAGTTAGTTCATTGGGGCACCTGAGGATAGGGAACCTGAAATGAACCTATCTTATCTTCAAATTCTTAAACTGAGGCAGAGTCTGGAACTTGGGTACCTATAGGTCTAACGAGGTAGACTATATCTGCCATGCGTTTTCCTCCAAGAGCTCTTGAATTTTCCTGGTGTTGAGTGACATGAATTCCTACACAGGGAACAGAATCAGATTCTTCTGCGGTATTATACATTCTGGTGGTCAGAGATACAGGTTCCTAGTGAGTAATGTTTAGCTGGGTTTTTAGCAGTTGATTATCCCCTCTGTTAGTTTATCCATAACAGGTACACCTGTGTGGAATTAAAGCTGCGTCCTTTTCTGTCTCCTCAGTTCACAAACAACACCCCAGTTTATTCTCATACAGCGCTACAAGTGAGAAATTGCTGCTCCACACATTTCCTGGCATGTTATTACAGATTATCTCTTTCGTTTAGTGAGTATTTTGAACATTGGATTTGTATGACACCATTTAAAATATTTTTTGCTTGAGTTATGCTAGTAAACGGATGATAAAAGACAAATGCCACTTGCATTTTAAGGAAAAGACAGAAGAAAACAACCTTTTTGTTAGAGATGAACAAGCATTTTGAAGAACACAAAAATGAAGGCAAAGATAAATGGGACCAATAGTACTGGGGTGTTGACCTATGAGACCATCCCCCATGCTTATGAGACAAAGAGGCCACTGTGGGGGTAAATACTGAGCCCAGAAGAAAGTAATAGGAATAGAGATAGTGATGGCAAGGTGGTACACCATGGAGGGGGCCAGCCAGGTCATTGCAAGAATTTGGCAATTGTACATGGTGGCACACGCCTTACATCCCAGCACTTGGGAGGCAGAGGTAGATGGATCTCTCTAGGTTCGAGACCATCATGGTCTACAAAACAATGTTTATGCTAGCCAGGACTATACAGTGAGCCCTTAACCACACACACACACACACACACACACACACACACACACACACACCCCCTACACATTTTGGGGAAGCAAAGGAATCTTAGAAAATTTTTCCTGGAAGGTCATGCTCTGCTTTAAGTGTTAGCAGTGTTACTTTTCCTCCTGTGCTGAGAGGTTGAGAGTGGATCGGGAAGGCGGCAGGTGTGGGAGAAATGTCGTGGAAAGATGTGTTCGGAAGATATGGATGTTGAGAAATTGTACAGACCAGGTTCCCTGAGGAGGCAAGAAGAAGGGGTGGGATTCTGAATGTAGTTTGAAGGTGAATATACAGTTTTTTGAATTAGATACTGGGCATAAAGGAATGGGATAAAGTTTGACTGCAAGTATTTGGTCTGCACATCTGGGAAGGAATGGAACAGCTCTTTTCTGTACTAGGAAGGACTGCAGAGGGAGCGAATTTGAGGTTGAGGATAAGGAAGGTTATTCATCTGCTAGTGAATTTTTTTGATTATGTTGTAATTAGTTTGGGCTAGTGCATCAGCTAGGAATTAGGAGGGATGCATGCATAATTCTGTCTTGGTTTTACTCTGGGATGTTCTTGGCTCACCCCATTGTGGTCATGGCAAAGATCCAAGCTTTCTTGGCTCCTTATTAGTTTGACTGTATATGAGGTCTTAGTGACCTGCATATGGTCTCCCAAAATTATTGATTTTCTCCTTAAAATTTCTTTTAACTACCTTTCCTTCATTTCCTTCTCCAGCATGATAGATGCACTCTCTCAATAAGCCATAACTACTTTTGTCCCTTTTTTTTGCATAACTCCCTCATATCATTTCCTTTCAAGAAATTTTCTTTTTTATTATTTCCCATAAAGTTTTATCTTCATTTAAATAGGGGGAGAGCTAAAATTTACCCATCAGCACTAAAATTTCACCTTAAAAAGATTGTTGCATACTTGTTCCAGAAAAAAATACTTAACATTTTACACCTGTTCATATCAGCATTATAGGCTTTAATCTTATGACACTATCAACAAAAATTAGTAAGATTTCAGTGTAATTTTTCTAGGTGGGATTTCCTAGTTGAGTTCTCTCTGCTCAGACTACGCAAATAAAGTTGGGTTCCTGAGCTTAGTTGTCTCTAAAGACAATGCTGAAGGGTATTTGACATAGGGTCCTAATTTAGTCCTTATTGACATGTGTTGGCATAGGGACCTCCATTAGTCTTTATTGGCATGTGTTGGCATGGGGTCCTAGTTTAGTCTTTAATGACATGTGTTCAGTCCACTGCACTCTCTGACTTTGTCTAACCTGATGATTTCTTCTCTTGTCTTAAGATTTTTTTTAGGACTATCCTTGGTCCTGTATCAAATTGTTCTATACAAAGGATACAGCTACACAATCAATCTTAATCTAAGAGCTTTCTTTTTCCTTTTTCTTTAGATCCTGAAAACAGACTATTTTAGTGTCTGTCTGGATTACTTGAGTGATTATTAGCTACCATCGGAGTTTGATGAACCTTATTGGTACTTTGTTGAATTTTAGGTTATTTAATTTATAAGTTATAGACTTAAGAATAAGGCAGTAGAGACAAACACTCTAGTAAAAGTTGTGGCTGTAATTGAGCAGTGCCTATATCATCAAAGCACATTTTTCAAGTCTTTATGATACACAATTTTGTTGAGTAGAGAATTAATAACAAGCTTCCTTCCTACATAATTGTAGAATTATATTTTTAGATTCATGAACATAATTACTATGAAGATTACAGTAAATTTTTATTTATTCATTATATATTTCCTTTCCATTGCTTTCTTCACAATTGATCTACCATTTCCCCAGTTGTAAGCCATAGCAAACAAAATTTTGCACATATACATTGTAAAAGATGAGAGACTATGCACACTTAGAGCAAAATGTTGTGTTCCAGTGTTTGGTAGGATACTGTGAGATGAAATCTTTCAGCAGCAGAATAGGAAATGGGGGTTTTAACCAAGGGGCTCAAATGGATCGATTCATTTTTTTATTCATTCTTGATGCTAATATTGATGGCTCACACTCTGTCCCTTAAATACAGTCAATCGCTTGAGAAACCTGTGCTCTACTGAAGCCTGAAAAAGGCCTGCTGCATTGTGGACACAGCAGCTTCCCAGAGCTGGACATTAGGTGCCACTGTGATGGTTAGTCTTAGGTACGGATCCTGCTGCTGTCTGTGGACCCTAGAGGGGCAGTGCCAGCTGCCAGTGATCTATGGAGTGGAACTGCACAGTGACAACCTAGCAGTTTAATATTTGACTGATGTGGTCAGAGAATGTTTTACACACAGAGAAAGCCAGATCCAGATACAGAAAACCTTTAAAAAGAAAAAAATATGCTTTTAAACAGTGATTATGTGCTAAATAAAGAAATAAAGAAAAGAAAATGGAAGAGATGATCATAGAAAAATAAATAGAACATATAGTTAAAAATAAAGTCTTTAAAGAGAGTAAAATAATATAAAAGGTAAACCACTTAAGGATGGGAAATATTATAACATAGGGAGTTTGGATCTTATATGATGCTTTGTTAATTTTGAATTTTTTAAAAAAGCTAATGAACAAAAAACAATACCTGCTGAGAGACATTGGTTTATGGGGACTGCTAAGTTAAGCCAACCTATATATTTTAAGAATCTCTCAACTTCAGAATGGAAGTCAGAAAATGGGTTGTGATGGAGGAGAAGTTGTGCTTTTGTTTCTGCAGGAAATGAAAAGCTATGGATTCCTTCAAAGTTAATAAAGATCAGATTTGACCAGGGGGGAATCTCCTGAGGATATTGGCTATAGGATCTTGAGGGAAGAAACCAGGAAGGACTGCAGAACAGGTCACATATATGCCTATCCGTTGACATGGTAATAGTGCTGAGAATCAATGCTACAGGGTCCTCATGACAATTTGGTCATATATTCTAAACAGACTTATAAAATTGACAGAATGCTGTCCAAATTGAATGAGCAGGGCACAAAAGAATGCAACTGTTGAACTTTTCCAAAACAAAGGATAGTCCTTCAAAATTCCTCTTTTACTGAAAAGTCTGTCAGATATTCTAGGCCTGCAGGCTGAAGATGTATATTCCAACACTGTAGAGGAACCTCGGGAGACTGTCCAGGCAGACAGATGTCTTTGTCATTTCTATAGTTTTGGAAGTTTCTTGCTCTGAACTTCCTGTTTATTAATGGACTATCATACTTCTGGGGTCTCTGATGGGGTTGAAGATGAGATAGTTATAGTTACAGTTTTCCTTGTTACCAAATTCAGAAAAGAAGCTCACATAAGATATTTAAAGTTTATAATGGTTAAGGGACATAAAAGCTTAAATTGTCTATCTAAAAAAATGACTTAATGCCAAAAAGGATATTGTTAGGATGATAATACAAGTTATGATAAAAATTGTTCAGATATAAAACATTAGATTTATCAGGATATAATAGATAATAGAAAAATTTCTTTAAATTTGCCAAATACAAATGAACTGAACATTGTAAATGTAATCCTTACTTGATAATTATTCTTATTGTATGTATTTTACTATGTTAGAATTAAAACTATTTTTATTTAAACAAAAAGTGGGAAACACTGTAGAATATTTGTATACTGTGTGAGGGTGTGTTGTTGTGATTAGTGTAATAAAAGGCTGAATGGAGAGATAGGTGGGAGAGATAGGTGGGACTTCCAGACAGAGAGAGGAAGGGAAGATAATTGAGGCCAGCACGAGAAGCCAGCCAACTGGGGAATGGTTATACACAGAATGGGATAGAAGTAAAAGCCATGTGATAGAAAGTAGATTAATAAAAACATAGGTTAATTTAAGTTATAAGAGCTAGTTACAAGCAAGCTTAAGCCATAGGCTGAGCTTAATTAATAAGAAGTCTCCATGTCGTTCATAATTTGGAGCTAGCTGGTGAGCTCCAGAGAGAAAGACACGGTACAGGTCCTCATAGGGAACACCCTTTATTTGGAGCGATATCACTCAATGGTTCCTCTGCAACATGTTTCTGGTTAGCTGTCTACTTGGAAAGACCTAGACAATCATGTATCTGCGAGAATACCTTCCACTGTGGTTATATAACAAGTTTTATTGAAATGATGTATCTATTTCTTGTTCTATTTGTGGTTTGGAAGTAGTTTTCAAAGGAGAAAGTAGATTCTTTGTTACCACACTGTTTACAGTTCCCACTTACTGTTGCAATTGAGCTACTTTGTCTGTGAGAAGATTTGTTATTCAGTTAACACCCAATATTGCTTCAGGATGAATGTTCTAAGGGGAAATTTGCTTGTGGACCTGCTTGCTTAATTCTCTTCAGTGATCCACCCAGCACTTATTGTGTTTTAACTGCAGAGCCTGAGGTAGGAAGTCCGCTGTGATCTCACTCCTTTAGTGAGATTTCCTACCCCTCCTTTTCACAACGTACGCACCACACTGACCTCAGTGCATTTCTCCCATTCTTGTTTTGCTTCAAGGCTTTTCTTGCTGTTTGCTTGGCCAGAAACACGGGTAAAATATTGTATTCCTTGGTCTTATTTTCTTTTTAAGAACTCATTCAATTGTTTTTGTTTGGGTGTTCTAATACCATGTGTAACCAACTTTGCTCTTTAAAAAAATCATTTATATTTAATTATGTGTATGTGTGTATATAGGTGTGTATGTGTACCATCTTCCCTAATTTTTAAAGCTCCTGGGGTTCCTTTAAGACATTTCCTTCCAATTAAATAGGAAAAAGATCCTTAGTAGAAACCTGCTAAACTAATATAATTAAGAGGGACCTTAAATAGGAAGCTAATTGTAATGATTTGGTTGAGAAGATTTAGATTTCTGATATGAAACTTCAGAGATGTGGCTGAATTTTAGATATCTCTGAATTCTGCTACGTTTTGGTTACGGAAGGACTTTAACATATGGGATTTCCCTATTTATATAGTAATTGAGACAATTGAAAGATTGAGCAAGCTGGATGTTTTGAGCTATGCAGCACATTCAGGTGGACATTTATATACGTGAGTATATGACTATTATCTTAGTTCTTTTTCTTCTTGCTGTGATAGTCTGACAAATTAACTTAAGGGAGACAGGTTTGTTTTGCTTTACAGTTCTAAGTGTCCTTCATTGTGGCAGAATGTCAAGGCAGCAGGACCCTGAAGCATCTGGTCACACTGCATCCACTATCAAGAAGAGAGCAATGAATGTTGGTGCTCAGTTAGCTTTCTCTTTCTTTGCACACCACATTCCCAGTCCGAGGAACAGAGCCATCCATCTTTTAGGTAAATCTTCCCACATTAGTTAGTTCAAATAAGATAATCCTTCACAGGGGTTCCTGGAGACTTTTTTCTTAGGAGATACCATATCCATCAGATTAGGCCCTGAAAGGGGTCCTAGTAATGTGTTTAATTCTATCTTTAAATTGTGAAATTATCTGATTAACTAAGACTATTGTCTGCATCCATGACTCTACCCCAGCACACTTCATTCACCTTGGGTTTGGAGTGATCATGGGCATTTTGGAAATCTATGCAATCTTTCTAGGAATATATCAAAGTGATTGTCAACTTCACAGACCATATATTCTTCTAAATTAAAATAAATTGTATTCACAAATCAGTTTGTCTTGTTTATAGCTCCTAAATGCTCCTCCTGCAAAATGATGCATTGTTGATTTTCTACTTGTTTCAATCTATTGTAAAGCCATCTAGGTAAATAGACTTCTTATTCATAATGAAATTTTCTTCTTTATTCCTGCTAACAATACAACTTGTTGAAAGTATATTTTACATAATATGCTTATGTATATTATATATATACAGTTTTATGTATATATATTACTATAGCTTTCTTATTTGTTTTGTACATTTGTGTATTTCTTTACTTTCAGATTGTATGTGTGTTTATATTTCAAGTTGATTTCTCTCGTAGATAGCATATAGCTGAATCTTAAAAAATTAACTTGGAACATCTTTGCCTTTCAGTTAAATAGTTTAGACAATTTATATTTAATGGAATTATTGATGCTATGTTTTTAAAAACATTCATTCAAATTTTATATATTCTTTGTTGCTTTCTGTTAATTCCTTTGATTTTTCTTGACTTCAGTGTCTTCAGTATTCCACTTATTTTGATTCAATTGTTTTGTTCACTTCCATTATTTTTGTATTAACTATCCTTATTGTCAAATTTTCAGTAGTTGTTCAAAGGTTTATATTATACACCTTTAACTTATTCAAGTTTTTCTTCAAATCATGTGTGATGGGAAGAACTTCAACACTGTACTTCACTGTCAATACATCCTCTATGCTATGACCCCATCATTTTATTTTGCTATATACTGTAAACTCTACAGTACATTGTTAATGTTTTCTATAATCAGGCAACTTATAAAAAAATCTTAAAAACTAAAAAAGTCATTTACTAAAATTCATATTATTTTTAAAATTCTTCATTCATCTAGGTCAAAGTTTCCAATTTGAATCATTTTTTCTTCTGTCTAAAGAAGTTCTGATAGTTGGCAGTTTCTTTCAGTATAGACTTTATAGTACCAAATTTGATTAGTTTTTATTTGCCCAGTATATAATCCCAGATTGAATTCCCTGCTCCTGACACTTTAAATATGTGTTTCAATTTTTCATTGGTCTTTAGTGTCCATAGTTTATGACAAGATGTATGCTATTATTTTAACTATGTCTCTGTTTATAAGACTTTGTACAGTTGCATCTTTAATCAAATTTGAGAAGCAAACAAAATACCCCATAAAACCCAAAACAACAAACATCTTTTAGCCATTATTTTTTTCAGTGTTCTCCCCCTTCATTTTGGGTTCGTATAATTGCAGAGGTTGGAACGGTTCATCTGACCCTTGGATACAATATTTTTATTTGTTTTCCTTTTCAGTTATCTGTTTGCATTTCATTAGCATATGTTCTAATGTCATATTTTCAAATTCCTTATATTTCTGCAAATAAGTGATTTATTTTTAATCTGGTCTAGTGTTGTTGACTGATGTTTTTGTCCCTCCTGATTCCTCAGTTATTCAGTCCCAATGAAACACACAGTGGTCTACATTAATTATAAACTGGTTGGCCTAGTAGCACAGGCTTTTTATTAACTCTTATAACTTATATTAGCCCATAATTCTTGTCTGTGTTAGCCACGTGGCTTGGTACTTATTCAGCGAGGCAGTCACATCTTGATTGCTCTATGTCTGGCTTCCTCTGTGACGACTGCAGACTGCCTCTTTCCTCTTCCCAGCGTTCTCCTGTTCTCCTTGTTCCACCTCTACTTCCTGCCTGGTCACCCTGCCTATACTTTCTGCCTTTCTACTGGCCAATCAGTGTTTATCTAAAATACTAGTGACAGGATAAAAGACCATTGTCCCACAGCAGGGGACAATGGTTTTTGTTATGGATGCTATGCTTTTGTGCCTATCCAAATGAACACAAGCCCTGATTTTACACGTTACATCTCTCTCCTCATTGCACTCATGATTTCCTTTAAGTCTTTGAACACACTGAGGACTAAAATCAGCTATTTTCACTTGTATCATCACCTAATTCTGTAATATGTATTTATGTTGATTAATTTTTTTATCTTTGTCGTCACAGTCCTAGAATATTTTGTTCACCTAGAACATTTTTTTTTAAATTCCAGGCTTTGTGAAATTTTTATTGAGTGTTTAGTTTTGTTACAATTTTTAAATATTATTTTTAGATTTTGTTCTGATTGTCAGTCAAGTTACTTGTGGGTAATATTGATCCTTTCTATCCTTTTTTGTTTTTCTTAAAAAGATCTTTAAAAACTATGGGTGTTTTGTTTGCATGCATGTTTGTGCACTATTTCTGTGCTTGGTGCCTATGGAGGCCAGAGAGAGCATTGGATCCCTGAACCTGGAATTTCAGACAGTGATGGGTCAGCATGTGGATATAGAAGATTGGACTTGTGTCCTCTGGGAAAACATCCAGTGCTCTTAATCTCAAAACTATAATTTCAACTCTTTTCCCAAAACTTTTAACAGTTTTGTGTAAATGAAGGGAGTATAGAATACTCTCTATTCTAGCACAAGTTAAGCCTTTTCTATTGAGACACAACCCCTGAGGGCCTCTGCTTAAGGCTTTTGTGTATATAATACAACTCTTCTATTTGAACTGTGGACCCGAATGGTCATCAGTTCTGAATGCTCTAAAATTTGTTTGACTTTTGGCTTCTTGGTAATTCTTTTTTTTTTCTTTTTTGCTTCATACTGTTTTATTTTAGACACAGAGATTTTGGATTTAGTAAACGCTTCGGGCAACTCTTAGGCAGATGTTTAGACTGTTTACCTCTTCAATACTCTGCCTCACAAATTCTAGGCATTTTTTTCTTCTTGAATTCCAAGCTGTCCCTGATCTATGATCTAAAACTTGTTCCTACATGACCTTGAGGACAATATTAGGTCATTTAATTTCTTCCTCTTTTTTTTTTGAGGAATCCCATTTCTTCATTACTAGCCATCTCTGAAAACAATTATTTCATTGTTTTGTCTAGCTTTCTAATAATTTATTGTCGGGGAATAATTCTGGACTCAAAGGGAGATGCAGTGATTGTACAAAATGATTAAAAATATTGATTATTTTCAGAAGCAAAGTATAGAATAAAGCTTATTAGTTATTACTTGTATATTAAATAAAATTTGTAAAGCAATATTGACATTATTTTAGAATATTATAGTACTTTATCTTTGTAAGATAGTATTTAGGATAGCATTTGCATACAAACTTGATTTTTTTCTGAAGAGTATTGACATTCTTTAGGGACATTTATTGTTTGTGAATTGGATATTTCCAGGGTAAATCTCAGCATTATTATGGATTTGCAGCATTTTTCTGCTTAGTCGTCTGTGAGTATATATGTGCAGGCATGTAAATGTGGGTACACTTATTTATATGAGTTTGTAGGTTTTTCAGAATACTTACAGGAACTAGGCATTCTAAAAGCTTTAATCTCTTTATCACATTGATTTTTTTAAAAGATGGAATGTTAGTTCAGGCATAAATTTTACTATCAGATATTCTATTCTGATGTGCTGGTTGGTCTTTGCCATGATCCCACGAACAAGAGTAACCTGGGAAGAGAAAACCTTCATTGGATTGGCCTCTAGACATAGCTATAGGCATTTTCTTAATGACTGAGGTGTAAGGTACCAGCCCACTGTGAGTGGTGCCACCCTTGGACAGGTGGTTCTAGGTTGTGTAAGAGCAAGATGAACATGCCATGGAGAACAAGTCATTAAGTACCATTCCTCCATGGCCTCTGTTTCATTTCTAGCCTCCAGTTCTGCACTGACTTCCCTCCATGATGGGCTATAAACTGTAAAACTAAAATAATGCTTTTTCTCCCTAGATTGGTTTTGGACAAGGTGTTCATTTCAGCAACAGTGGTCAGCTAAGATATCCTCATAATTTCATGCAAAGTTGGGGCATTAAAGATGAGCATTACTTATTTATAATGTTCTTATAGGTCACTGCTTTGGCACTCTTTGCCGGCACCCTTTCTTGGTACTCCTTTCTTCAGCTCAAATTAGAAAGCCGCTAGAATTGATCTGGACTCTCAATTATGTGACCCCCAAATTTGTCAAGAGAACTCCTACAGCTGATAAGCACCTTCAGTAATATGGCAAAATACAAGATCAACTCAGAAAAAATCAGTAGCTCTCCTATTTATAAATGATGAAGGGGCTGACAAAAATCAGAGAAACATCACCATTATAATAGCCACAAATAACATAAGATATTTTGGGGTAACACTAACCAAATAAGTGAAAGAACTTTAAGTCTTTGAAGAAAGAAATTGGGGAAGATATCAGAAAACAGAAAGATCTCCCATGATCTTGGATAGATAGGATCAACATAATAAAAATGGCAATCCTACCAAAAGTAATTTACAGATTCAATGTGATCCCTATCAAAATCTCAACACAATTCCTCACAGACCTCAAAAGAACAATACTCATCTTCATATGGAAAAAACAACCCAGGCGAGCCAAAACAATCTTGTACAATAAAGGAATCTCCTGAAGCATCACCATCCCTGACATCCGGCTCTATTATATAGAGCTACAGTAATGAAAATAGCTTGGTATTGGCATAAAAACAGACAGGATTTTATGGAATCGAATCGAAGATCTGGATATTAATCCACATAACCTATGAACTGATTTTGACAAAGAAGTTGAAATTATACAAGGGAAAAAAGAATGCATCTTCAATAAATGGTGCTGGTATGAATGTCAACATGTGGAAGGAAGCAAATAGATCCATATCTATCACCGTGCACAAAACTCAAGTCCAAATGGATCAAAGACCTCAATATAAATCCAGCCACACTGAACATCATAGAAGAGAAAGTGGGAAGCAGCCTTCAGCACATTGGCACAGGAGACCACTTCCTAAATGTAAGACCATTTGCAAAGACACTAAGAACAACAATAAATAAATGGGACCTCCTGAAAAATGAGAAGCTTCTGTAAAGGACACAGTCAATAAGACAAAAAGGCAGCTTCTAGTGTCTTTTTTTTTCCCCAATGAATTTTCCATTTTTGATTGGAAGTTGCACGTGTTCTGTATTTTAGATGTGAACTAGCCTGTAGATAAGTCTTAGCTCATACATGCTTGGCCCTTACAGTGTCCCATTCTCCCCAGAAATCTTAAGTGCAGTGTTTTTATTCAGAGCTTCCTGCTTTCCATAGGGCATAATCTCTTGAGGTTGTCATATTCATAACAACCTCTTATTCTAGCCATTAATGTTTTTTTAAACTCATTCAATGTGTGTTTACTATGTCCTTTTTGTTACCTGATGTTACATGCTTGATCTTTGACCCAGAGTGAAAGAAAACACTAGAACTAGGAAAAGGGGATGACATCAGAGGGCTAAAAAGTAGTCCTCATGCAGGTTTGCGCATGAGCTATTCTCAGTGGTTTTCATGTCACGTTATGGATTTAAGAAGTTTGAGGTTGGTAAGGGAGAAGGATCAGGAAGTTTGATCTATCTTATCTCAGTGCTCATTTCCTCAAGTGGTTCCAGGTGAACTAGAGGACGAAGTTGTTCTTCTGAACTGTAGAATGTGGAAGGAAAATTACATCAGGAAGGAAGGTGGTAGAAGACAATTTTTCATGGAAAAAGATGCTGGGCTGGAATATCTGTATTTCTTTTATCTTCTCCATTCACCACTGCCAAACATTGCTACCCCTTTAATTTAAACCTTTGTCTCAGCAATTCATCTGTTAAGGGAAAACCCTTGTAGAACATGGCTAGTGGTTTAGCGTAGATAAAAATAAGTAGGCAGATTATATGGGCATAATTGGGAAATGTAAGATAGTTTTAGTTTACATTTTAACCTCGGAAGCAAACAAAGTTAAAACAGCATAGAAACAATTTGGGTGTTACATCGTGCATTGCTATCTCCATGAATTTTCTCTTCTTCCAGCAGCGTACAGGGGCTATTATAGACCGCTAGTGTAGAGAAGCTGTATCGTGTGCTGGCACATCTGGTGGGAGAGCTTGCTCTCCTCTGGAAAGCCTTGCCTGTGTGTGTTATGACATCATTCCTTATAAAGGTAGAGATAGATTATTGTGCACATATAACATAATGAATTTATATGAGATATAGTGACTATCCCATGAGTGGGGGAACAAGACATAATTTGGAGTTGGAGCCTAGAGTGATTTATGAAGGTCATTGTCTTACAAGTTCAGATGCGTTCCATATGGCGTTGGAGAAACCCCCTTATGTACTGTATGCATAAAACATATGTAGCAAATTAGTTTCACTTACATTCTCCCCCCAAGTATGTTTTGGTTTTTATAAAAAAAAAATGACAGTATTTTTTGTTGATCTGGTCTCTAAAACACTACCCTTTTTTTTTCTAAGGGAGGAACTATTTGTTAATAAGAATTGAGAGTTTTTAAACGAAACAGAGATAATTGAGTGTGAGCCCTTTTGACACTGGGCCTTCCTTGTGTCTGGGCTGCCAGAGACTTCCATCTCATTGGATTTATGGCTTGACTTCTGTATCACGCTTAACTTGAGTGTGCTCAGCAGTGTGACCTTGTCTAGGAAGAGGAAAAATGGATTGTTCATTTTCCAGCTGGAGTGGATTATGTTTCTATCTAATTACATTTCAGATAGATGTGAAGATGCAACTGCTTTCACTTGAAAGGAAATTGCTCTACTTAAAGAAAAATGGAGACTGGATTAGGAGTTACATTCAAAACTGAAAGTATTTTGCCCTAAAATAATAAGCTTTTGTTTGCCTGCGGAGCAATCTTACGAATGGATTTTTTTCCTTTGCATCAGTGTTTTGGTTGTGGAGACTTAAAAGATACACACCCCTAGTCTCCAGTTCAGTGTCTCTAACTCTCTAGGAATTGTCTAACTCTGCAAAACTTTTCCCAGTAAGGATCTGTAGCATGCTTATTCTATTTGTAAAAATAATTTCATACTTTGTTTGAAATTTTTACAATACTTTAAACATTTGGAAATTCACAGCAATGTCAAGACTGGAAGTCATTGGAAATATGACCCCAAAGCAAGATACAATCTAAAGACCTGAGAAACTACTTTGGCTACTAGACACTTATCTGGCTGCATGTGGTGTACACTGGTTTGTATTTTCTTTAGGGTGCCTATCAAAATGGAAATATTCTGCTAGACACAACTTTCATAGTTGTGTAATCTTTAAGCCACACATGGAAATAGCATTTGTTTCTTGACTTGAACATTGTGGTAATACATTTTTGAAAAGTATTCTTTGAAGATAAATATAAGATATAGGATCATGAGGCTGTGTTTCCATCAAATCAGAGCAAAGCCACCCAGAAAATTGTACAAATTGGTGAGAAAGAATTGGGATTTGAACACAGAACTTTCACTTTCCAGATTTAAAATGAATATTGTTTATGTGCTTATGTTGAATAAATACCCATGCTAAAATCAATATGTATTTATATCATATATATATATATATATATCTCATATGTATATACATTCTAAGTTAAGTTAGCAGTGATACCACTAAATTTATCATGAGGTTATATGAACCCATCTTGGAAAGTATTTCATTGGTTCCATTCTAGCATTAAGAAAGCTTCTCACTGTACCTCAGTCCCTATGATGTGTTCATGATCTGAGAGCTAGCATATGTGAGTTGTCACACAGAGAAAGAATTTGTGGAGCAAGAAATAATTGGTTCAGGGACATTTCATAGATTGTTTTGACAATTTTCCTCTAAGCAAATGATGTTCATGCGAATAAAGAGAAAAGGTCTTTGGAACTGTCAAGTTATCTCTTTCAGGATCAGTGCAACTTAGCAGAAGATTTTATCTTCATCTAGGCAAAGCTTGATCTTGGCATAAATCCCCCGTTTCTTCATTTTTCTTCTAGCAGACAGTCCCTTCAGCAAGACCATTTGCAGTGACAGTGGTGTGATGATAGCTGTGAGGAGGTAGGAGATAGCAGAAGGCTTCTGGATGCCTTTCTCCTGGATCTTTACATTCTAAAAGTGAATGGTCACACTGTGTAGGATGGGGACCTTCCTGGTACCCTAAATTCTAAGAGTACATGGCCACATAATGTAGGATGGAGACCTTCCTGGTACCCTAAATTCTAAGAGTACATGGCCACATTGTCTAGGATGGAGACCTTTCTGGTACCCTATATTCTAAGAGTACATGGTCACACTGTGTTGGATGGAGACCTTCCTGGTACCCTACATTCTAAGAGTGAATGGAACATCGTGTGTGATGATGGGGACCTGGCTGGCACTTTACATTCTAAAAGTGCATGGTTGTATTGTATAGGAGATTTGGGGACCTAGTTGACTTTAGAGACTGAAGAAGAAGGAAACACCTCTGTCAAATCTGCAGATCTTCTAGAATCTTGAGGACTTGGGAGATGAGCTCATTATCAGAGAAGCTGTTTAACTATTCCACCCAGCAATCAGCAGACAGCTTTTCTATATCACACTTTCGAGAATTACTAGTGTGTCTCTGTGGGTATGGGATGTGGGAGGCAGTCGAAGGGATACCTTTCTTCATTTTTGGGATGAAATGGAGGACTGAAAATTAGGAAGGAGGGGGAACATGAAAAGCCATGTCTAGAACGTTGAATTGTTCCTATTGTATGAAAATGAACCAAGCCAATGAACTAGCAACATCAATAACAAAATGCAGAGGACAGCATGCCTTAAGGAGACCCTACCCTGAGCTAGGATCTATTAGAGCCTGTGTTAGGGTAGCAAACCCAAGGGATAGCTCCATCTTCGACTTGCTACTCAAACTGCCCTCTGGAAGAATGCTGGCGTACAAGCAACTCGACTTTTCATTAAAACCGGAAGTACTTTTCTCTAAGTTACAAATGAGTAAGTGAAAGGAGTGGAAGAAAAATGTGTGAATCGGGCTGACACTATGGCTAGAACTTTCTTCGTATTGTTTTCCTTCTATAAATTTATTTTGAATGTTCCAAGCTGGGTTTATTTTTATGAAGTGCTACCATCATCCTGGCAGAGGCTAGGTTGGCATGGTAGCGAAATCCTATTCTTGCCAGCCTTCTGACCTAGAGAAGCAGAGAGTGATACAGATCGCTTCATGTTGAGGAGTGAAGGTAGACTGACAAGGAATTGAAACATTTGGGGAGGCAATGGGAGGAGGGGACGGAGTGGGAATTTGGATTGGTATTTTTTTAAAAAAAATCTAATAAATTTTAAAAAAGATGTTCTTACATGTTTTTGAAGATTCAATAATTTTAATCATACATATATCATAAGGTATATTTCATTAACTGATATTTTAAGGTTTTATCATGATATTAAATGATATGGGGAAAACATATGACCTTTGGAATTGGGAACAGATCTTGATGCATGAACAGTGTCAGTTTGCTAGGTCTGGCTTCTTCAGCTTCATGAAAGAGGTGACAATACCCTCCAGGACTGTTGAGAGAGAAAATATGTGGAAAGTGGCAGCACCTTCCTGTGGAGGCCCAATGCCTGGGACATCTCGAGAGTGATGCAGGCATGGACGGATCTTGGATGCTCTAGGGACAGGGACCACATTTTCTGGCAGCAAATTAATCATGGCTCGAAATAGAGACTTAAATGTTAATCATTTCATAAAAGTTCTTATATGGGAGATTGAAGAATTTTTTAGTGTCCAACAAGGAAGTTCTCCAAATTATAGACTGTGGTAACAAGTGGGTGATAACTTTATCTTAATGATTCTTCTGTGCTCCTTTTCTCATAATATGATAGGCGGGAGGCAAGTCTTACCGTAGGGGTCAACCAGTGTTTCTGCCTGCATGTAGGATTGAAAATGGAAATCCCAATCCCTGTTAGGTAGCAGTAGACCGGGGAGGACTCAGCTGTGCTGCGTTTGATCTAGGTTACTTTACTGCTGCTTTCTGGTGACCTCGGTACCGTTCTTTGGACTCATTTTCGTTGAGTTCCCAGCACCATCCACATCAGGCCTCTCGATGGTGACCATTATTCTTGCTATGATCTGGTTTTGTCTTCATATTCCCTTTTACAGAACTTATTTTTGTAATTTTTCAAATCAGATATTTTCCAAAGTGGCCTCTATTGTTCGCGAATGGTCTTTGAGGCTGCATTTGAAAATAAAACCATGCTCATTTATTTCAGTTGATTCATATTTTTCTCTGAACAGCTGGCTTTGTTTCCTCTTAGCTTTAAAAGCATGTCCCTTTTCACTTGTTATATGCTAATGTTTTTCAGAAACATTTATTAAATGGATCATTTTTTCCACTCCTTTCAACACCAGAAAACAAAACAAGTTGAGTCATGTCAAAAGCCAGTTGTCTGCAGGGATAATGTAAGAATAATGCTCTTTCTGGATATGATTTAAAATTTAAGGGGTTTATCATTTTGGAATTTATTATAGGGGCCAGTGAAGTACCACTATGAAAATCAAGTTTTAGATAGAAATTCAAATATATTTTTGTAGCTTTGCATTGTTAAACTTTGAAGACTATTTATGAAAGTAACTCACACTAGGTTATCAAGTTGTGACTCTAGTGATATATTGTAGAATATTCATTTTAAGATTTATTGCTTTTAAAATACACACCATATATATGGTCTTAAAAATGAAAAAAAAATGTATATAAATTTTTACCACATCTATTATCACAAAATACTTGTTTTAATATAGTTGCATGTGTGGTTTGTATTCTTCGTGTTTCATACCCCTTAATTGTCAAGATACAGATAGTAAATATGCATTTGTGTATGGGATATAACAGCATCTGAAATGCCTTCAGGCTTCTGTCCATGTGATCTTCCTCTGCTCTGTCTTGAAAGTTGTACTTTCTACACAGTGGCTGGTTTTCTAGATCACTCCAAACAGACAAAAACATGAACCACAATCTCTTGATATACAGCGTGATTCACACTGCATTTTATCTGTCACAGAATTCAGATGGGCAACTTACTCTGAAAAAGAAAAGGGGATGCCTAGCCTGAAAAGAACTGCAGAACTCATTCTAAGAGTATAGGCATGGTCTTTATGTATAACAGATAAAAATATTTTTAAAATATTCGTTGCATATCCATTGTACCCAGGAGAGTATGCTGACCACCAGGAAGAGAGAATTTCACTGTCTTCTGTGGGAAGGTACAGGGCTTGACTCGAGGCTTGGAACAAAGAGATTTGATAGCTAATATGGTTTTGAAGTTTGAGATACACCAAGAATTTTATTTCTTGCTTTATATTCCTTAGTTGAAAGAAGTTGATATCCAGGTCACCTTAATCTAAACAATAATGTGTATACTACGAAAATTCAGAAAACCCATTCTTTTGTTCAGGAAAATTAGGGATTTGAATACCTTTATAAGTATTTATTTCACTTTTCTTATTTTTCCACATAAGAAAGCCCCAGTAATTCATGTAAGAATACTTGTATTGATTGGTCTGAGGAGATGGCTCAGTCAGGAAAGTGCTTGTTACACAAGGGTGAGAACTTGAGTTGGATTCTCAGAGTTCACACAATGAAAAATGATGTGTGATGGGGTAGCCATGTAATCCCAGTGCTGGCAAGGCGGAGACTTGTGGATTTCCAAGGCTTGATGACCGGCTAGTCTAGTCTACTTGTTGAGTTCCAGGACAGTGAGAGACCCTGTCTCACAAAAACAAGGTGGACAACTCTTGAGGAGCACCTAAGGTTAACCTCTGGCTTCCACATGCACACACACACACACACACACACACTCTTACACACACATACAGACATTCATCCACAGGAAAATACACACACATACATACACAAAAATAAAGAGTATAATTCTATAGTTAACCAATAACTTTAATTTTCTTTTTTAAACAAATCCTTTACCAGTAAAGCTCATCAGCCTTTTTCTTTTATTCCTGTTATGTGCACAAAGTACAGGAAGATAGCAGAAGGAAGGAGAGGGAGGCAGGAGAACCAGGAAAACACTTTTTTTCAACCAGCACATCAGAAAACCAGCTCTTCTGTAATGTTCCAGGAACGTTCCATCTGTACCTTGATACCAGCTGTTATCTAATCTTATAGAAATTCTTAGATGTTTCCATACTTAGATTCAACCATACTCCTGAGCCCCCAGTTCTTTTCTTCTATCACATCTATTCCTTGAGCTCCCAGTACTCATTTCCAGCGACCTAATAGCATACATACAGTCGAATGGCAAATATACTGAACTCCACTGGCAGGCATCTAGTCAGCTTGTTCCAAACAAATTTGTCATTTCTCCTTTTGAGCTCACTTTCCACATCCCTCAATGTCACCACCATTCCCCCATTCATCAAGCTCAGATGTGTTGGGCCTTCCGAACTCACAGGGTTTTTTCCCCTGCTTTACTATTTTCATTTAAATTGGAGTTCTTCCAGTGGCCTGAAAGTATCTAGAGACTCTCTTCTTCCTTGTCTCTGCCCATTGTTTTCATTCAAGTATTCATCTCTTGCCCACAAACGAGCAATAGAATTTCTATGCCTCCAGCCTCTGCTTCAGTAAACAAGCACCTACACTATTGCATCTAGTTACCTGCATACCGCTCTTGAATCTCTATTATTAACTGGCAGATAAAGATTACTTACTACTAGTTTAGGGATCACCCAGAGCCACTTATAGTACTGTCAGTACATTATTGAGGCCTGGTTCCAGATGCGTCTCTCCACAGCCTCACCAGTCAGCCTGAATCATTCTCTATGACCTCAGGGTCTTTCTTGTCCATTTCTCAATACCTGTTGGGATGGGAGCCCCTTTGTCTATGAGCACACCCAGTGGATCCGATTTATCTGTAAAACTTTTCTCAGTAGTTGTACAGTGATCCTTCACTGAGAGACCCCACCACCACTTCCCAAGTAGAAAGGTTTTCCTGGGAGAGGGTAGGAGGGCAAGATAGGGAAATAGGGAAAAGAGAATAAATATGATCAGAACCATGATCCATATGTATGAAAATGTCATAATGAAATCCCATGATTGTTTACAATGAAGAAAAGTTCTCAAGATACTATTCCAAATGTGCTTTATCATAATTCCTTGGTTGAATGTGCAAATCCATTTGCATTCCTCTTTGCCAATGTTCTACTATAGTTAAGTGAGGTAGCATTGGCTCTTCTATGATTTTTAATGAAATACAATGGCCATTAGTGAATAACATCATGTAGAATAGTGTCTGGCATTTGCTATGTCCTGCCTTAGTGTGATGAAGTTCTCCTCCCCACTAGGCAATTGTAAGTTGAAATCCTTAGGAATCACAATCAAGTTAGCCTTGTTGAAATATTACCACCTAATTTTTCTTCACAAATGCTAATTTCATGAATTCTATTTAAATATTGTTTGCCACATAAAAGAGGTAATAAAGCTATCTTCCTGTGATGATTTTCTCCATTTTTTAAAAATTCTGCCTTCCTCTCTGCTTGTTTACCTAATAAGAATTAGTTTAGTCAACTACCTTGTTATATTTGATTGGATAAATCAGCATTGTTTATCAAAGCCATTATTCACTAATCCCTCCCAACTGTGGCTTCAGTCAAAGATGGTTCAAAATTGCTCAAAGGAAAATTTCAGAAATAAACAATTCATAAGTCTTAAATTGCATGCAGTTTTGAGCAGCATGATAAAAATCTCACAGTGGCCTTCTCCCTCCTGCCCAGGATGTAAATCACTCTGCCTGTTTTGCACTCAGTTACCATGTCACTTATCAGGTTATCTGTCCCTGTAGCATGATGCTTGTGATCATGAATCACTTGTTAAGACTTATGCAGGCCCAAGAATATTGCTGCCAGAACTCTTATTTCAGTACATTTCTATATTGTTCTATTTTTATTATTAGTTATTGTTAACCTCTTACTGTGCTTTATTCATAAATTAAACTTTATCTCAGGAACTCTGTAAATAAAAAACTTAGATTTTATAGTATCCACAATTTCTTGTAACTAATGTATCCTTGTGAGTGTGTGTATGTGGCACTCTCGTAAACACTTTTCTTAATGGCATTTTACATTTTATTTCAATCCATTAAAGAACTCCCATGGGATCAGAAATTTAAATTAGCTTATCTGAATTTTCTAATTACAAATTATCTGCCTTATTCCATATTACAAGGTAAGGTTTAATAGATCTTATTTTTTAAATAACTTTAATATTTGGTTATATATTAAATATTTGTAGTTTTATTGACTGTTATTTCAATAAAAAGGCTACTTCACTTAAGTAAACATTTAACAATGTTTCCCCACTCAAACTCTATAGAAAATTGGCAGGATGGCAAATACTGATTGTTACTATTGATTTCCTCATGGAAGGACCTCACATATTCTCTGTATTACTAAATACACAGAAATCAGATCTGTGACAACCGTCAATCATTAACAAACAAAATTAAAGACTCAGAATTACTACCCTGCGTGTGTGAACAGCAGCTGTATATTTACCAGGCATTGCTATGTCAAGAGAAAACCAACCCGTGTTTGGTAAGGATGAGATAGATAGGGCGTGGCAGAAAACAAGTCTGAGGAAATAAGAGTCTATTTTAAGTGAATATTTGTCAAAGCAGCTTGAGTTAATTAAACCTCTTGTTGACCATATTCATTCCCTTTCTGGTCTCCACACCTCTCTCAGTGTTGACTACCTTGAAGCTAACTGGCTTGAATGGCAGGACCACTCCCTTAATTTGATCTTTCCCATGAGTCGCTTTGTTCAACAAAGGAATTTTACTGGTCTTATTCTTCAAAGTCTTTTAAAAAAAAGAATGCCACTTCTTACGATGTCTAGGAAATAATTTGGGGTGTGGTTACATGGAACACAGCTGACTAGAAGCAAAAGTATTTGAATCCACTCAGTATTTGAAGGAGCTAATCCCCAGCCTCAGTGAGGCAGTAATCTAGAAAGCCTTTAATTGATGGCGGCAGCACAAACACTGGAGCCCCAGTGTTTTGTTGGTAGAATGCAACTTCTACAGATGGCACGTTCCTCGAGATGGCTGTTCTCCCAGAGGCAGGAGCAAGGGTTGAAGAAGACTGTAGATGAGGGAAAGAACCTTTTTAAAGAAAACGAATGAGTGTTAAGTTAGCAGGCACCCACTGTAACCGAGCAGAGAATAGCATTATCATTGTTTTTGCCCAAACAATTCTGCCTTCTATCCTTTTCTATTTAAGGACTGGGAATTTTGGTGAAGCTATCCATCTCTATTCCAACCTCAAATGCCTTAAATATTGGGTTTCTGAGTTAATAAGGGGAATGAAATGGATGTTGAATGACAAGAGACCATTTTTGAATCTGCTGTAGAGCAATGAGTAGCACCTGAGATCTCAGATGTTATGACCCAAGAGGATTCAGGAGTTTGCTGTACCTCCTCAGGGACAACACATCGTACCTCATGCTTAGGGACATTCTGTGACTTGAATCTCATTACAGCTACAGAATCAGAAAGCAAGGTTGAGGGAGTTCTGAGGAGAAGCACGGCAAGAGCTTCCGGGGAGGCTATCTTTGTTTCTTCAGGCCATGCTGGGTGGATCCTCTCAGACTAAGCTAAAAAACACTGATTCCAGAGTGGCAGAGAAATTGCAGATGACCCTGGAAGAAGGGATGCAGCTGCCACTGACTCTGGGTTTGGTAGCTTTTTCAGCTTGGAGAAGAAGGATCTTTCCATTGGTAGGAGGAGTTATTAGAAACCCCACCTTCATTGGGGCGTTTCCGATGTCCATACCCCAATGTATAGCATCCTATTTTTTTCTTAATCACTGTTCTTGCTTGAACAGTGAAAACACAGCAAAGATTCAAAGTTTGACTAACATAGTAATTCAACCAGCTGTGAGTAAGAACATCCCAATTTGATTTTTAGTTCTTTCAGCCTTGAATGATAGGAAATGCTGCCTTTGCTTTTGTGTCTAATGAGCATATTCAAGCAACTCCTACATGAAGTTTATCTAGGAATTCGAACTCTTCAGCTCTTCTTTTACTTACACTGCTTTTGGTGACACCTTGAGTAAGCAGCTAATGTCATTATATTCATTTGTTCTTCCTTTCTTTCTTTTTGTAAGTGGAATTGAAGACCTCCACAAATTCTCATGTTCAAAATTTTAATTCCAAGAACCTCAGAATGGAACTCTATTTGAACAAAGAGTCTTATTTTTCAGAAATAAGCCAACTTTAATAGATGTTATTTTGTGTTTATATAGTGTCTTCTTTAAGAACCTTAAGTATCTGCAGACATTAGATTGGCTCCAATTAATCACCACAACAGTCTTGTGAGGTAGGCATTACTCCCATTTTCCAAAAGGGAGACTGAAGCACAGAGAGGTTAAGTGACTTGCTCAAGGTCACACAGTTAAGTACCCTGGAGAGCCAGGACTCTAGCACCTTGCCTCCCAGCACCAGCCACATTCTTCATAAGACGATCTTTAAATGGGAAGCTTTGTTACAGAAAATATCCGGAGTAGCATGTTATGAAAGTGAGGTCTTCCGAAGGCCATCAAGGATAGAAGTCATGCCAGAGAACAGCAAGCACCAAGACTTTGCCACATGGTTACCCTGTGGACTGTGGGTGTCCCTAGAGTGGTTATTCAGATCGAGGTAATGCAGGGGTTTCTGGGACATTTTGAAGCCAAGCAAAAAGTTTGTATTGGCTAAAAAAGGAATGGCTTCTGCCCCTTTCTCTCTTATCATTCCTTCTGGATCCTAGAGGCTATAACAACAAAATACTGGCTAGGAGAGGATATTGGAAAGGAAGCTAGCAATGTTAGGGAATAGAGTGAGTCTGACGTCCCCAGTGCAGTTTTCAAAAGTGCAGATCTGAATTAGGTGGAGAGTGGTTGAGGAAAGACGCCAGATGTCAACCTCTGCCTCCACACATACACAAATGCATGTAAACACACACCTTCACACATGTACATGGATCCATGAACATGTCCATCACACACACACACACACACACACACACACACACACACACACACACACAGCAGTCTAGATCTGGTCTGGACACAGAAAAAAAACAACACGGAGTGTGATGAAATGCTTGACGTTTTCACTGAACTTTTTAAAATATAAAAATGAGTGTCTTTTTCATTTTTAAGTGGCTGAAAAATTATGCCACCACATTTAAAGAACAGCAATAATTGATTTAAAATTTTCTTTATTTACTTATTTAAGTAAGTGCGTATGTAATATGTTTGATTGTGTGTGTACATCTTGAGTGTATGTGTGTGTATGTGTGTGTGTGTGTGTGTGTTTGAGAGCAATGTGCCTCTGCCATGGAGTATGTGAAGAGATAAGAAGACAGCTCTGGGGAGTCAGTTCTCTCTGTCTACAAGCCATGTTTCCAGGTCTATATGCAATTGCCTATACCTCCATGTTGCTGGTCCCACACAGTGATTAAAATAACTGACATTAATATAATAGTATTTCAATGCTACATTCTAAAGACATCTCTAACATGCATTATCCTAATATATATTAACTTCTGGAGGGTGGTAATCAAAAGTAAGGTGTAAGCAGGGTTTTTTTTTTGGAGGGCTCTCTATGGTTTATAGGTGGCCACCTTCTTGGTTCTTCCCACAGTCTGTTCCCTTTGCACTTGTGTGTGACCAACTTTCTTATAAAATCACCTGCCTTGAATGTGATGTTGCATGCCTCTAACCTAAGTATTTGGAGGTTGAGGTCTCACTGCTACATGTCCAAGGATTGCCAGGGATACATAGTAAGATCTTGCCTCAAAAAACTACACCTAACCAAGTCAACAAACCATCCAACCAACCAACCCAATGAAATACACCTTCAAACAGACAAAAGTCATGTCCCTCTGAACTGGGACTAACCTGAGGGACTTAATGTAACCAGTTCATTCGAGCCCTCATGCCAGACTACAGTAGTTTACACATGATGGGAGAGTGGAGATGAGACACTGGTGCTGTTTCTTCTGGGTAGGGACCTTCTGCTGCTGTTGTGCGTTGCCGCATTGGGCTGAAGTACCATCATAGACAGCATTCAAAAGCCATACTGAAGGAAAACTGAAGTTGCTTTCTGAGTGTCTGCTTTGAGGCTAGCCCATGACGCAGGGCTAGTGGACACAGATAGAATGTAGGAACCCTGACAAACATACACCTGGAGAGAAGATCGTGGTTCTGAAATGGAGGTTTTATGTAGCACCCCAAACCGTCAGAGCTTAGAGAACCAATGCATTTTCCAGGGTAGGCACACAAAGTAGCTGGGTGGGACTCAGCTATTTGCTCTGAGTAAGTGTGGGTCTCTGTAAATAGACTGAGGCCATAGACCTGGTTATTCCACTGGAGGGAAGACCTCTGAGGAGAAAAACAAGGGAAGTGAAAGGCACCCGGGCTCAAACCTATGGGGGAAGCGTGCCTGCTACAAACACAAAAGGATGTTGGATTGAACAACCATGAATAGGGCTTTTGTTAGTTTCTTTGCTCTTTTTTTCCTTTAAAAGAAACAGATTTTGCCTTGTTGAAGTCAGTTTCCTGCTCATTGAATTTGGATTTATTTAGCTTCGAGTGCGAAGTCAGAGTGAAGTACACACAAAACACCCTCTTCTCTCAGGTTCCACTAGACTGGACGGAACATTTGGCTGGACCTCAGCTGGGCCATCTCCAACTATGTTAAACAATGCTAGTCGATGTGTTGCTGTCTCGTTTCATTGCAAAGAATTTGCTCAACTTTTAGGGTTCATCCCTGATGTCTCCTCCAAAAATGTGAGAGTGTATCTGAGGTTTTTTCCCCCGATAGCGATCAGCACAATTGAGAATAAATCAAGACCTTCTTTTCCTGGCGAAATAAATTCAGTGTCACAAGTCTGGGTCAGAAACTAGGTTTACGACAGGGCGTCCCGGATGTCTCTGCAGCTTCCTCTTTGCATCAGCCGCCAGAATCTAGTCGACTCAGACCAGATGGTTGCCAATCTGTGCAGCTGCTCCTCCAGGCCTTCTCCTCCTGGGATAACTAGGGGCTAGGCTCTCCTGCAGCCTTCAGGAGACTCACCCACCTCCTCGACAACCAGGGAGGAAGACAGGTGGAAGGGCACCCTGTCTTATGAAGACAGGACTGTCACACCTGCGTATAAACTGATGCACTACATTTACCGGATGTTGGGAGTGTGAAATGGCAAAGTAGAGCAAATGAGCACCATTCCCGAAGTTTCCAATGCTCATTTCTTTCTGGACTTCCTCCTCTGACATCAGGCTCACCGTCTACTCTTGCTTTGAAGGACATAGCCTCCTTCCTAGGAGCCTGTGTGGCCAGAGCTGTTGAGCTCTTTAGTTTTGATTCTTTGTCTTCTTTTGAAAATTATAGACGGAGTCGACAAGCATTTGCGTTATTGCTTTGTTATTCTCTGTGTGGGATAATGAACACAAACTTTTTCCTTTCTGTGTTTTATAAGTATTTGTTTTAAACTTGTAGACTCACTGTGGCTCTCTCCTTTCTGGATTGTCCTCCACCACCATCGAGAGAACTTGTAACAAAAGAAGAAAGGATTGTTGGAAGTATGTTGTCTTCATTATTTCCAACCACTGATTCATAGGCATAAAGTCTACAACCCAAAACTTAACAGACTGAGCCTCCATTATCTGCTTTCAGGCCCTTTGCTATGATGGCCCACCTATCCCATTAATGGAAGATGATTGCGTACTCATCAGAGTTTTAGAAGGCTTTGAAGAGATTGTTGGCCCAATTCTTCCTGGGCTTCCTAATTCTGACCTGGGCTGTTTTGCCTCCTTTTCCTTGTCTTAACATCTCCTCAAGAAGGGTTCATCCCATGTGTACCACTTCAGGTCTCTCACTGGAGCACTGTGAGGAAGGTAGCTGAGGGAAGTCAGCCTTAATCCCCAAGCTCTGATGGGTAGCAGTTCAAGTTAGCAAATATACCTTAAGAATTCTAACTCCTCCCAAAAGAAAAAAAAAAAAACAAGCCAGGTGGTGGTGGCATACACCTTTAATCCCAGCAGGCAGAGGCAGGTGGATCTCTGTGAGTTCGAGACCAACCTGATCTACAAGAGTGAATTCCAGGACAGGCTCCAAAGCTACAGAGAAACTCTGTCTCAAAAAAAACCAAAAAGAAGAAGAAGAAGAAGGAGAAGGAGAAGGAGAAGGAGGAGAAGGAGAAGGAGAAGGAGGAGGAGAAGAAGAGAAAAGAAGAAGAAGAAGAAGAAGAAGAAGAAGAAGAAGAAGAAGAAGAAGAAGAAGAAGAAGAAGAAGAAGAAGAAGAAGAAGAACTTCTCAGTGATGGAGCAGATCATGTGGCATGGAGTCAAAATCTACACCAGGATGGGCGGCCTTGTTTCCATTGTTACCTCACAACGCCACATTCTTAAGAATCTTGTAGGAGGATCACCAGGACGACATAAAAGATATCTTGGATGCCCTTTAAAAAAGTTAACATTTTAAAGTGATTTAAATGTAAGCAAATCAGAGACACATGGATTAGATTTTCCTTAGAATACATATGGGTTTGGAAAATTAAGGGAAAAAAGGCTTGGCACATTGTGGTTGGGTATAACTGAATGCAAAACATTCAGGGAAAATATTTAGTGTTTTTTTTTTTTTCTACAAGTACCCAAAACGAAGAAGTCGAATTATCCACTTTCGTCTCTTGTTCTTCTAGGACTGGGCCCACGTCAGGTGTTTCCCTGAGTGGCTCAGGTCTTTGGATTTCTTGGCCCAGAAGCTACCCTCTCCCATTCTCTTCATCCCCCCACATCGTCTTTATCTCCCACCACTCAGGGGAGTGAGTAATTCCTCACCTTGAGGAGTCGTGGAATTTTGACACAATGTGTTTCAGAGTTGACAAATTCACATTGCGCTGAACATCCAGAGCCCAAAGGAGAACATTAATCAACCCCCTTTGATTTGAATTGACTAATAGCCCAAAAGAATGCACTGCTTTCTTCCATGTGGCTTTTGAATGCACTGTGCCTTGCTACATTCGCCTTCCTGTCTTCCTTCCTTCCCATTTCCATTTCTCTTCCCCTTTTCCTCCCGCTTCACTCCTCTTTCCCTTCTTCCCCCTTCCAAATATGTTTCTTGTGTGCCTTTTATGTATAAGGTACCATGCAGAACATTGCAAGGAGTGGAGACTTTGCTCTTTAGGTATGTCTGGTGGTAGCCAGTTTAATAGAAACGCATAGTAGGTAACTACTAGTATTTTGTGATTTTGTTTTCATTTTAGACATTTGCCTAAGATTATAAATAAGCCCTTATTTTTCCTCCTGTGGTTCATCAAATTTTTATTCATGTGGTGTTTATGTTGGATATACTTTCTTGATGCCAATCTATAGAAAAAGAAACACATGCATTTCATTCATAAGCAAGTGGTCTGTGTGAGCTATTGTGTCTGAAGGCAGTAAATTCATTCCAGGATAATGTCACAAAGGGAAGCATGTCTTTCTCATTCATTTAAAACTTGGCTCTTTACCATGCTACCCTCTCAAGTTCCCAATTTAAAGTCATAGGAATCATGCCGCTAAAAGGTGATAAATTCGTGTAAGGGACAGATGGTAAGAAGTCCATCATGCTGAGATAGTCCCTTTATTCTCACAGATGACACTTGGGGACTGATGATCACAACATACACAAGTTCCCTTTTGTGCTCTTAAGAACTGCATGTATGCTGTGGTTGGAATAAAATGTTCTTTAAAACCTCATGCATTAAAGACTTGGTTACCAGCTACCATGCTCTTTGGATGTGAGTCTGGGAGTCTGACTTTCATGCACTAGATATGAGTGGAGTCTTAAGTTGATGGCATAATGAGCGCCCAGTGAAAACCTAAGAGGGTCCTAGTGAGAGAGGGTCGGTCTCTGGGGGGGGGGTGATGACTTAGAAGGATACCTTATTCTCAGTCTCTTCACAGCTGTCTCCTACCTGCCATGAGGCATGCACAGGTATTCTGTCCCCTATGTACCCATAGCAATGGCATCAACCATCCATATACTGAAGCATCTGAAACCTGAAATAACTCTTTTCTCCTTTAAGCCATTTATCTCAGGTATTTTGTCGTAGTTATAAGAAAACACTCCATTTACAAAGCTTAGGAATAAATGTTAAACCTGGTATTGTAGGGATTATCTTTTTGAGGTGTGTGTGTGTGTATGTGTGTGTGTGTGTGAGAGAGAGAGAGAGAGAGAGAGGGAGAGGGAGAGGGAGAGGGAGAGGGAGAGGGAGAGGGAGAGAGGGAGAGGGAGAGGGAGAGGGAGAGGGAGAGGGAGGGAGATGGGTGGATGTATGTGTTAGGGTATGTGTTGTGTGATTTTTAGTTTTTCAAAGGAATCTTAAAACTCCCTAGGTTTATGAGTCTATGGAATAGGATTCATGTCTAAAAGGTCTGATCAATTGGGGTATGAAAACTGGGTTTTATCTGATTTTCGGTCTATGGTAAATATCCTGGGATGAGCTACTTGCACGTGGTGAGATATCCTAGAGCCAAATAAGAAAACGTCAAACCTTCATGACCATCAGAACGTCCCAGGGAATTTCCCACAGGACTTTGCTGTCTCACCATCTCTAGCCTCTTCCCATCCTCACTTTCCCCCTCATTTTCCAGCTGGTAGTCCCCGGTAGACAGATTTCATTATTTTTTGTTTAAAGAACCATTCAAACAGCGGTATGTGAAGGATGCAGTCACACACGTTAATGAAGCCCTAGATGCTTAGGAAACAATTGGCTCCACCTTTCCCCATTTCAAATAATGTTTCCCATCCCGCTAAGATGAAGCAGATGGTTCATAAATACTGTTTTATTCTCAGGGTGTCTCTATACTTCAATTTATTAAAAGTTATCAACTGGATTTGGAATGAAGACCATTATATGGTTCTCAAACTTTTAATTAGGTCAAGATGAGTGTATTTTTAGATCTGGTTTAATGTTTTTAAGATTTTGAGCATTAAATCAAATCTTACCAGAAAATGTTATCTTAAATTACCTTTTAGCAAAGTTAAGATAACATTTCAACCCCTATGTCTGGAAAATCCTTTATGGTCAGAAAGAGAATAAAATAATGTCCATGATTATTTCCCAGAGTCGAGGAAATTTATTAATGGCTAACTCATTATAAAAATAATATTTACTTGTGATCTCCAACAAGGCTTACATCCGTCATTTACTCTAAATTAATGCAGACCATGGTGTTTTAAGACCCATACTCTCCTTCAAACAATATCCTCAAACTCTTTCAGATACATCTGCTAACCCAAATTTATTTGTAAAATTTTCTCATGTATAAATGGTGCACATGTGTATACGTTTGCATGTGTGTGTGCACATTTGTATGTGGATGCATGTGCATGTGTATATGGAGGTCAGAGGTCAACATTAAGTGTCTTCCTCAATCACTCTTCATCTCATTTGTTGGGCTGGGGTCTCTTGCTGACCCTGGAGTTTGATTGGCTAGTCCAACTGTCCAGCAGGCTCCAGGCATCCTCTTGTCCCTGTCTAAGGAGATTTGAGATTGTCAGCACATACTGGCAAGCCTAGCTTGACGTGGATGCTTGGGATTGGACTTGGTCCTCATGATTGTGCAGCAAGCGATGTCTGTAAGGACTGAACCGTTTTCCCACCCCCACATTGGAGTTTTAGTGCAGTGAAGTGTGAGCATCAGAGGAAAGTAATGCGAAAACACCAGTGACTGTGAAAAATAGTTGAGGTGGCTCCATATGGTTTACAAAGTTCTTCTGGATTTGATGAGTACACCGACAGTTGATAGATCTTTGAACACATCCAAAAGTATGTGTATATATGCAGATGTGTTAGCTATCTATGCAGCATAGTAAATAATGCCAAATTCTGAGCAAGCCTTGGATACATTATTGTTTCTTTGTATCAGAAATTAAAAGTTGTTGCAGCTTATTTGATGAGAGCTGTTGGTCTACTCTGGCGTGCGTCTACTCAGTGCTGGAGGCTGTCCTTTGAAGACTTGACTAGAACATAGGTTTCTTCCAAGCCCTGTCTGTTAGGCTGCCTGAATAATCTTATACCATGATAGGCACATAGGGAGCTGTCTTTATCAGAGGCGGGGTGGGGGAGGTGAGAGAAAACATACACAAGAGAGAATGCTTAAACAAAAGTTCTAGTTTTTGTACTCCAATCTAGGAAGTGATACATGACTTTACAGTATACCACTGGTTGGAGTAACCAACCCTGGGATGAATACATGGGAGGATGTTGTAGGCACCGGCAGGTGGGAATAATTGGACTTGGTTTCCATGGTATTTGTGTACCGGAGCTTGTTTCCACGGTATCCATGCATGCATGTCCAAAATACGTGACATGCTTTCCCACTGCGGCCATGCACCTGCAATATCTTACAAAAAGGCTAGATTTCTTCTTTTTTAATGATTTATTTAACTTTATGTTCATTGGTGTGAAGGTGTCAGATCTCGTGGAACTGCATTTTCAGACAGTTGTGAGCTGCCATGTGGGTGCTGGGAATCGAACCTGGGTCCTCTGGAAGAGCAGTCAGTGCTCTTAACCGCTCAGCCATCTCTCCAGCCCCAAGGTTAGATTTCTTTATATTGTTGTAATGTGTGCATATGTGTATATGTGTGTGAACACGCATGTACTACAGCATGTATGTGGCGATCAGGGGAAAACTTTGGGAGCTAGATCTTTTCTTCCACATGGGAATGTTAAAGATCAAACTCAGGTTGTCAGGCTTGGAAATTAGTGCGCTTACCTGCCGAACCATGCTGTTGGACCCTATTGTCAATATCTATTTCTATTTCTCATTTTTCTGTCTTTTAGATGATATCTTTTTACTGATAGTATTTTTTTCAGTTATTTTCTTCAACGATCATGCATACTGTTATCAAATACCTTTACTTGGCCATTTCAAAGAGGCTTCTAGGTTTTTATACTATTTAACCAGCAGATGGAGCATGAAAACCTGACATTTTCACAACTCTCTGGGCTATAAGCAGTGCCTCCTACCTTACAGTCTTAAGGATTTGGGAGTCTTTCATACTAGCTTATTTATTTATTTATTTTTTATCCTACAGCTCTAAATGCCATGGTCAGGGAAACACCAGCGTTCACATCCTTGGGATTATTGCATCTCTTCTCCACTTGCAGGAGCTGAAAGCACTAGAGACTGCCTCCCAAGAATGCTGATCTCAGTTCATTTCAGCTAACTCATTTGTTTACTGTTGCGTCTACTATCAGTCTCTGTTCTATAGAGAGAACAGACAGGTGCAGAAGAGCCTTCAATACAGTGTGTGCTTAAGGCCGGGACATGAGATTCTGCACCTAAGGATCTGGTTATCAGTACTCAGATAAGAACTGCCTCAGTGTGGGCAAGGGATAACAAAGTCATTACAGAGGGTGCTCTCAGGAAAGATTTTCTTTTCTTTTCTTTCTTTTTTTTGAAAACAGATTTTTTTTCATAAAATATATTCTGATCACACTTTCCCCACTCCTCTCAGATCCTCTGTGCCTTCCCACCACCCAAACCCACACTCTTTTTTTTTCTTTCTCATTATGGAACAAACAGGCATCTAGAAAAAAAATATGATGAAATAAAACAAAACAAACCAGAATAAGACAAAACAAACAAATGGGAAAAGGAAAAAGTCCAAGAAAAAGCACATGAAACACATATAAATGTAGAGACACATGCTCAAATACATGCATTCCATAAATATCCAAAACTATAACCATAATATAGAAGCAGAAGACGTGGAAGGTTAAAAAATATCTAAACCAACAACCATTCCAAAACAGCATGGAGGTTGTCATGTGTTTGTTACCTGCTGCTGGGACTGGGGCCTGCTCTTACGTGCGGTTTATACCAGGTGAGACTGTTGGAGAAAACGAATGTTTCCCTTGGGAGTGGTTTTCAGGTGAGATCCCTCCTGGGTTATGGATGGGACTTGTGTTCACGTCTCCTCTTAGTGCCGCCACCCCATCTGAGCTAGACCTGTGCATGTCCCATGACGGACATGCTGCCAGTCTCTGTGATTTCATATGGGTGTTGATCCTTGTTTCTATGATGTAGTCCACTGACTCCTCCAGTCTTTCTGCTCCTCTTCTGCAGGGTTTCCTGAGTGAGCCCCGAAGGGAGGGATGTGACGGAGACATCCCATTTAGGACTGAGTGTTCTAAGGTCTCTCTTTGCACACTGTCCAGTTGTGAGTCTCTGTATTTGTTCCTCTCTGCTTGGGTGATGACTGAGCAAGACACTGAACTATGAGTATAAGCAGAATGTTAAGGAGTCTTTTTGTTGCTACATTCCTTTACAGACCAGTAGTATTTGGTTTTCCTCTAGGTGCCTGACCATTCTAGTCTCAGGTACTTGGCTACCTGAGCAGAGCCAGGCATGGGTTCAATCTCATGGAGTGGGTCTTAAGCCCAACCAGAGAGGTTGGTTAATCACACAATTTTTATGCCACTATTGCACTAAGCATGTCTTGCTGTGTCCTCTCTTCTGGAGCATGAGGAATACCTTTTAGTACCATGGACACTAGTCAGTAGGGCTGAAAGCTCTAGGTAGGCAACAGCTTGACTTCTCCATATTTAATATAGGTTTTGACTTTAACCATAAGACCTTACCATCAGATTGTAGAGAGCAAACAATCTTTGGGGCTTTCCTTGTGGCTCTTAGATCAATTCAATTAGATATAATCCATTCTTGGCATAGGAAGTTTCATTTGCTGGCAGGAGATGTCTGGGAAGGGCCTTGTCTTTCCTTGTTACTTTGTGATTCATTTCTATTTCTTTCATCTATGTATATATTCTGAGAAATGTCTACTATGATAGGTTTCCATACAGCGCCTCTTTTTGTTGTAGCTATCTCTTGTTGTATTCCCTTTCTTTCCCTGTCTCTCTTCCCCTTCCTGTTTAATCCTCCCCTCCCTCCCACCCCAGAGATTTCTATAACAAATAGTTTGGGAATGAGATTTGATGAATTTCAGAAATGATCATTTGTGGAGAAGATTCTGTATGATACAGGATGTTTTTTTTCCCTAAATTGAGAGGGGTAAAATTGTAGATAAACTTATGGGAGGCCTCACCAAATAGTCGAGGCTTGGGGAGATGTTTGGAGGCTTAACAAACCAGTGAGGAGATCACAAAAGTTTTTTTTTTTTTTTTGAATTATACTGTGATGAACAGTGACCATAAATGAAGCTGAACTCAGGAATTTTAGCAGAGACGAATCCAGGCATTCACACAACATTCCACAGGTGGATCCTACACACACACACACACACACACACAATTAAGGAGGGCTAAAGTTCAAGTAACTCACCTTTGCACACAGGAAAACCTACTTATGAGTCAATCAAGATGATTATGTTGAGAATCAGCTCAACCATTCTGTGTTATTTCTGCATGTTCCCTATTTTGTTCAGGCTAGATCCGCTAATTATTTTATGCCCAAGTGGAAAACCATTAAAACGCCTGTGTCTGAAGAGGCAAGGGGATTGAAAATGCACACTTTCAGAGTTCATCTTCATCTTATGATTTATGAGTCTTTAACTGACAGTCTTTCTCAGTAAGTAAACACACGGTCCTTCTATGTGGATAGAGCAAATTAATTTTATTTGTGTGCTTAATTGCATAATATCCCCTCAGGATGCCAGATTATACTGACACCACAGGGAGAAATTTGAACAGACCTAGAAAGGAATATGTATTTTGATGGTCTCTCTGGGGCTTGCTGCTGGTGTTGTAATTTGGAAAACTGACTTTCTCACACCAGAAACATGGTTTTACATAGAAAAGGTAGAAAAGGAAACTTCAATCAATCATCGCTGGTTCCCGTCTCTCTGATTCCATGTTACAATTTTGGCCTTAGTGGGTTCCAAAGTCAATTCTTTCTGCATTAACTCTGAAATCCCCAATGTGGACTTGCATTTTCTTTTTTCCACAGTGTACTAATGGGGATTTTGTTGTTTAAAGAGAAGTATAGTTAGATCACACCTTTTGCTGCCTTCTCAGTTTCTGGAGCACAAAACCTTCATTTCACTAGTGAAGCCGTGAAGAAGACACAGAGACATTTCCCCCAGGTTTTGCTCAGTTTTTTGTCTAATATAGATTTTTTTCTCTAGGCAGGAGACTTGGTATCCTTTCCAAACTGTATAGTGACAAAGAGATAGGCTTATATATACCCTGAAAGGGTTTTTATTAAAATAAAATTTTAGCTTTCAAAGGAAACTTTTTTTTAACACGGTAGCTGTAGATTTCAAATAAAGCTGACAAAGAAGTCAGAAGTTTTCCATACGTCAGGTTTTTTTCCTCCTATATCTTTCCATGGCTTGATTATCTCACTTCTTTTCAGTACTGAATAATACTATTCCGTTGTCTGGGGGTGGGTACAGTTTGTGTATTCACGCATTGATTGAAGAGAGTCTTGATGCTTTAAGTTCTGCCAGTTATGACTACAATGATTGTATATTCCTAGTGCCACATTTTTCTTTTTTTAAATTAATTAATTAATTAATTTTTATATTATTACATTAAAAATTTCCGCCTTCTCCCCTCCTCCCATTTCCCTCCTGCTCCCCCCATCCCCCTTCCCCTCCCTCTCCAGTCCAAAGAGCAGTCAGGGTTCCCTGCCCTGTGGGAAGTCCAAGGTCCTCCCCCCTCCATCCAGTACTAGGAAGGTGAGCATCCAAACAGACTAGGCTCCCACAAAGTCATTGGTGAGGAAGTAATACGTCAATGCCTTCCATAAATTTCAAAAAGTGATAGATTTTTATCATAAGAATGTGTTTAGCTTTGTTAGAAGCCTCCAGGTCTTAGAAATGGTTAAGCATTTAACAGTCCCCATAGCAATAAGTGATTATTTCTTTGTCCAATGCCCTTGTCAATATTGGATGTGATTAGTGTTATAGATTTTGATCATTCTCTTAGCTATATGTGCTATTGCTCTTTTAGCTTGCATTTCCCCGATGATGTATGATATCGAACATCGTTTCTCTTTAAAATAAACTTTGTGTATGCATATGTGGTATTTGTATTTATGCAAATGTGCATGTGGATACATGCGAGTGTACACAGACATACGGAGAGGGCAGAGGTTGACATCACATGTCTTCCTCTGTTGTTCTCCAGTTTGATAAAGTCTCTTGCTGAGCCTGGAGCTTACCACCCTCCTGGACAGTGATATAACTAACATCGGATTAGTTTATAAAAATTGGTCATTTGCTATTATATGCCTTGGGATCATCTTTATTACTACCATTTTTCAAACTGGGTTAAAAAATCAAAGTGATCCACTGTTACACATTTATTTAATGTCTGCTTTGTTTATCTTGTTCTTTCTATAGTTTGGATCATGAATAGTCCTGCTTACTTACTAAATCCCTGCTGTAAGAGAAAAGTGTAGGAGTGGCCTCCAGGCAACCAAACTCTTCAATGACAGGACCCAGCAACTCCATGCCTCTACTCTCTTTCCATCAGTCACCATCAAGGTTGGGAAAAATCAGGTTGGGATTAGGACAGCTGCAGTCTTGTGACTGCCAAGTCCCTGCTGGCCTATAGAACGTTTGGGATGGCTCTCCTCTTGCTTCCCAGGCTAGAAAAAATGTTCCCATTAAAGCCTTAGACAGTGGGTACTAGCCGTCTGCCTAGCTCTGAAGATCTTCATCCATCAAGATGGGTCCTATTGCCAGTGTCCACTTTGCAAGTGATCAGGACAGCATTTGTGACAAGATTATAGCGCAGAGAGTAAAGATTTTGGGGTCAAACCAACCTGGTTTATAATCCAGACCATCTTTTAGGATAAATGACATAATTGCCTTAAGCTTTAAGCTCTCTAGTTTGTGAAGTTGGTACTCAGTAAACAAAGTATAGCTGTAATCTCTACTGTACAGCACTTCTGCAGGGTGGTTGGTTCCCCTCCTCCTCTGGAGTGGAGATAAATGTTCCTGCCAAAAGACACTGCAGGTTCTAGCTTGACAAACAACCCAAGCCAGCCTCGTCTAGACAGTGTTCTTTCTGAAATGACACGCCACCGGATAGTTTACGGAGGAGATAGTGGAAGGGATGTGCCTAATTGATTCCTTTTAGGACCACTGCTGGATTTCCTTCACAGTGTGACTGATTTTCATTAGGGTTTGGGGCACAAGCATGTTCTAATTTATGTGTCTGCCCCACCATTTCATGTTTTTCCTCATTGTGTATCCTTTGGAGACCTAGTCAACAGCTTTCATTGAACGCTGTGAAGCAAGAGTGCTCTGTAATTAATTAATGCCCTGGCCCATTTCTATATAGTGTGCCATTGGTAAGTGTTCTGCAGTTTCTCTTCCACACTCTGAAGGTAGAGTGAAATCACATAGTGATTCAATTTTCAAGTTTTTGAGGAAGTTTCATACTGATGTGAATTTCAAAAGTGTTTTTCTTTTATTTTCTCCATTATTTCAAGGTTTCAGGTCTTAAGGCTTTGATCCATTTTGGATTGATTTTTATAGAGAGTGAGAGGCGGGGTCACTCACCCTTCCAGCTCCTTACAGGCGGATCCTCTGCTCACTATCTATCAAAGGGGCTGTCTTCCATTCAACCCCCGTGCTGGGTACCCTGGGTGAGGTTCAGAAGGCTGAGTTTGCAGGGCTTCACTTCTGGGCCTTCTGTTTTATAGCATGTGTCTGTGCCTTTCTGGGCAAACATCATGTTGTTTTGTCCCTGTGACTCTGTGTATAATTGTAGAAAGTCCAGCAGGGTTTATATTCTGCTTAGCACTGCTCTGGCTAAGCAGGATTGTTTGTGTTTCCACACATGTTTTACGACTGTCTTTTCTAGTTCCGTGAAGAATAATGTTGTCCGAATTCTGATGCAGATTGCACAGAAACTGCAGATTCCTTTTGGCCATATGACTATTTTTACATATTCTGTGACCCATGAGTTTGAGGGGCCTTTTTATCTTTCAGTACCTTCTTCAAGCTTTTCTCTTCAGCATCTTATAGTTTTCCTTGTAGGTAACTTCATTTTCTTCAGTGGGTTTTGAAAGATCATTAGGAAGGAAAGGAAGGCAGAGGCTTAGCTATTACTGAGTTGTGTTTATGTAAGCATTAGAGCCTACTATCTGATTATAAATTGGGGAGTTATAAGACAGAAGAAGCTATGGATCTATTCTCATTCTTCTACAGGTTGACATATCTAGTTATGCCAGCACCAATTATTGAAGATGCTTTCTTTTTTCCATTGTATAATTTTAGCTTCTTTGTCAAAAATCAGATGTTCATTTTGAATAAATAGGTGTGTGGTAGCTGGGCGGTGGTGGTGCACGCCTTTAATCCCAGAACTCGGGAGGCAGAGGCAGACGGATCTCTGTGAGTTTGAGGCCAGCATGGTCTACAAGAACTAGTTCCGGGACAGGCTCCAAAGCTACAGAGAAACCCTGTCTCAAAAAAAATAAATAAATAAATAAAAAATAGGTGTGTGGATTAATATCCAGGTCTTCAATTCAATTCCATTGGTCAACGTCTCTGTTTCTATGCCAATAGCAAGCTATTTTTATTACTGTAGCTCTGTAATAGAGCTTGATGTCAGGGGTGGGTGATGCATCTGGAAGTTCCTTTATTGTATAGGATTGTTTTGGCTATCCTGGATTTTTTTGTTTTTCCATATGAAGTTGATTATTGTTCTTTCAAGGTGCCTTTCCCTCTCTTAAGATTGGAGGGGGTGGGGGAAGGGTGTGTGGAGGGAGTGGGAGAGGAGTGAGGAGGGAAGGATGTGGGAATTTGGATTGGTATTTTTAATAATTAAAAAGACAGAAGAAGTGGCTGAGAACGCCATTGAAGACTTTCCCTTTTTGGCACACAGTTGGCCATTCCTAGAGGTAACCAATAAGTAGTCAGGTAAGGAATGCTGGAGATTGATAGATATCTTTCTTGACTGACCATTACTTGGGGGCCCATGGGGCAGGAAAGGCAAAAATCTAGAGAAGCAAATTTTTTCTTCAAAGCATATCATTGACTGGAATTGTCACAGTTCACGCAAAATGAAGGACTTTACACCATTGTGTGATAGGTTTGTATTTAGTGCTTTATTTTTCCAAAGCCTACTGTGAATGGGACTGTTCTGAATTCCTTCTCAGCACATTATCAGTGCATAGAAAAGCTATGGGTTTTTATATGGAATTTTATGTTTGAACATGAGCAATGTTTTTGTGTGTAAATGGATATGTGGCATTCTAATAAGAAAAAAATTCTTGAAGATTAATTTATAGAACTTCATGTACCATAGGGTAAGAAAACGTTTTGGAACAATTACATTAAAAAGTTTACTTGACAGTAATATTTATTTTAAAACTCACCCTTTTTAGTGCTTCCTTAACTGTTGGAAACTGCATTACAATCAGTGTATCACATGTTAAATAACTCAAGTGGTCATTTTTCCATCTACAAGTATGATGGAAATATTGTTCAAAATGTGAGATAGTTTTATCTTCAAGGAACATAAATGAACTTCAAAAACAGAGAGGAAAAAATTCCTAGGAGACAGAATAGAAGGGGGATGCATATCCTGAAAAGGATGGACACGTGGTCCCTTTGGCTACTCAGGGGGTTACCAGGTGAGGAGACGCTAATGGAACTCAAGAGTCACAAGAGAGAAAAGAAAGATGGCCACCAGTATGGACACAGTATGAAGTAAAATGAAGTCAGAAGGGTCAGTTACTCAAGGTACGCATTGAAAACAATCTAAATGTACTTGCTTAATGGCCCCAGGGACACAAAAAGGCCATTCTATTGGGCTCGGGATCACGAATGGAAAGCCATGTCGCTCAGCATCAAAGTTTTATACTTGTGATTCTCAAAAGGGTTAAATTGTAACTGTCTTCATGGTTTAAGAAACTAAGCCAAGAAATTAACGCAAGCGCTAACGCAGGGCCAGGGACAATCAAGAGTAACTGCATAAGGCTTTGTGAAATGGAAATGTTTCCTATCTGTATAAGTCATTATAGTAGCCACTGGCCATGTGTGTGCTTGATGTGGCTGGTAGGAAAAAAAGAAATAGATTTTAAAATTACCCAATTTTAATGATGGTAACACCTGCTCAACTCATCTTAGGAAACATGAAGAAGTTGAGGGTGCATAGCTATAACCTTCACCCTTATAGACTAATATTATTGGTACCACAAGGTGCTCTGTGTGTTACCAAAGTGGAAACATAAATGCTATAAAATCTTCCATCTACAGTGGTGTCCTGCCTGCAAGATATGCTAGTTCAGTGGTTGCATAATCTTGTGGGAATAATCAATCTACATCTGGTTGGACTGAAGGTCCTCTTCACGAGATGGAATCCATACCCAATGCTGCTTGAGCGATTGAGAACCTGGGACTGGATCTTTTCCCCCATAGGCCTAGGGAAAATCAAATAGTACTGTTACCCTAAAGAATGTACAAGTAAAATGATTCTGAATGACATTCTGCTATACTCTGTTCAGCCATCATCAGAGAAGCTTTGGTAGCAGATGGGAACAAATACAGAGACCCACAACTGGACAGTATGCAGACAGTGAGCAACCTTGGAACACTTAGTTTGAAACAGGATGTCTCCATCAAATCCCTCCTTTTAGGTCTCAGGGAGCCCTGTAGAAGAGAAGGCAGAGAGAGTGTAAATGCCACAGGGTGTGGAGGACCCCAAGGAAACCAGACCTTCTAAATATAACAGGGCTGACACACACGGGAACTCACAAAGACCAAGGCAGCCTGTGCAGGCCCTTGTCACTAACCTAGATGCTATCTGCAGTTGATAATCACTTGCAAATGAAAATTTGGTTTCCTCCAAGGGAGTCTCACTGGGGAAACAAACTATTCCTAAGGGCAGACTGCATCTTTGGCAGTTCCTTGTCCCATGATGTTGTGCCAGGAGTTGTTTTTATATATATTGTAAACTTTCATCTTTTTTTTTTTCAATTTTTTTCCTTCCATTTCACCCTATAGCTTCTTTGTATGGTTTCTAGTTTTGTGTGTTTGTGAGATTCCCGAGTGTGCAAACAAGTAGTTCTCTATGTCTATATCTGTTCTGTGTGCCTTTTCTTGGGCTCTTCGCCTCTGTTTGTTTGTTTTATCCAATTCAAATGGGTTTGTTTTCCTTCATCTTTTTGTAATTTATTGTTATCCCTTAGAAGTCTGTTTGTTTTCTAATGAGAGATGCGAAGGGGGTGGATATGAACAGGAGGGGAGGTACTGGAACTGGAAGGAGCAGAGGGAGGGAAAACCGTAATCAGGATAGAGTGTATGAAAAAAAAAACCTATTTTCAGCAAAAGAAAAGAATTAGTTTAAATTTAGAAGTTCGCACGTGGTGAGTGGCTCCTGTATTGGGCAAGTATGGAGCCCAGCAGGAGTGAGTGGAAAATGGCTTTGTGTTGAGTGCACAGAACCAGGGCAAAGGAGTATTCTGACAGAGGAACGCTACTGCCAACAGGGAAGTTAAATCCTTAGCAAGAGCTTCGAAAGATAAGAAAACGTCCATTGTGAACTAGAGAGAGATAAAAAAAAAATCCATTGAACTAAGATACTAAGCAATGATAATATGAAATTTAGGAATTGGTGCTTAAAAATCAAGCACTCTAAAACTTTTACATATAAAAATTATAAAATAGAAATAAATTATTTAATCCAAAACCAACAGGAGTGAAGGGAGAGAAACTTGGAGAAAACCAATTGAGATCTTGGCTTAGGAGCGTTGGGAAATCAGCCTATGCTTGCAGTCTTTACATCCTATGTCTTCCAGTTATAAGACCTTGGTCCTGAAAGTCACACACAGACAAGACAGCCCCCACCATCTATGTCAAAGTTTTCTTTGTGTAGCAGTTTCTTTCCCTGTTTAAAGGTTCATGTATGTCCCTGCTTTGCTTAAAGTGTACATGTTACTGGCCCCCGGGCATTTTTCATATCTCAAGAGGTCTTTCCCCTGCTGGAAAGGGGTCTATAAAAGCCAAGTTCCCTGTGTTGGCAGCCACGAAGGGACCCACTTATATTATTGCAGCTGATTGTGCCATTTGGAGATAGTTTGTTCAAAGCACTTTTCATTTCCTGAGTGCCTCCAGTTCATGATATGGTGGATAGAAGTGTTTAGACTGTTAATCCTTGTTGGGACATTAATACTCTTTGGCTTAATGTACCTGGAGCCTTCCCAGCATTGGTAACGGTTGTTTGGTATTCTGTCTGACAAGAAGAAACAAACACATAACTTCAAAACAGAGTAGAAAAGAATAGAATGAAGAAAAAAGGATAAAACCAATATAAGCGTTAGGAATGACTCTGGGGTCTCAAGGGAAGGACCACGCCTCCTAAAAATTTCAGCAGGTCAAAAAACTTCAGTTTTGTGCAAGGCTGGATATCTGTGCCAAATCAGGCAGGTAGACCCATCTAATTGGGTCCTCTGAGTTTTATTTCTTACGTGAAGTGTCCTGGGCCTCCTGCTGAGTGGTCAGAACTACAGCTGACATTCTTATGTGATAAACTGGCTTAAAGCGGCACACTGGTTAACCAACGTGCAACCTTTGAGAAGAGGATGCAATCTTGAGGGCATACTTTGATCTTAGAAATATGCTGACTGGGGGAGGGATTTGCACCAGATGTGTCTTTATAACTTTCTTTAAAGATGGACCTTGGTATCATTTAACCATTTGATAGAAAAGGCAGTACACCCATCTACCTTTCCCACAGAAGCAATGAGGATGCCAAAGGGAAAGTAGAGGGTATAAAGAATAGTCAGAGTAGGTCCAAACAGATGAGAACTTAAACAAACCAGCCTGACTATTAGAAGGGATGATCATCTTCAATTAAATCATAAAACTTCTTTAATTTGTTAAAAAGCTGGTATAAGGGGAGGCTGTGGAGGTGGCTCAGTGGATAAGAGCATTTGTTCTGCAAGGATGATGGCATTAGTTTGAATCCCAGCACCCAGGGAGATAACAGGGTGATTTGTCACCCCAGCATTAAAGGTTGGGACAGATGGGTCCCAAGAACTTGCTGCCTAGGTAGCCTAGTCACAAAGATAAGCTTCCAGTTATGCAAGAGACCACATCTTAAGGTAATAGAAGACACCTGATGTCTTGCTCTAACCTTCAAATGCATGCATGGATGTGCATACTCACACACTCACATGCAACACACACACACACACACACATGCATCAAAACTGGGTAGCCCTCTTACAGGCTGAATAAAATTAGAATTAAAAACCAAACATTTCTATCTTAAGGCTTCTACCAGCAGTTAAAATATGCTATTATTTTGTCAGAAACAATAATTTTACCCTCCCCCCAATTTCCAAAGCAAAGAACAATAGCCACAATTTCGCTAATCAAATGACTGTAGATAATAAATGGTTTAAGAAGTGACTAATAGCCGGGCGGTGGTGGCGCACGCCTTTAATCCCAGCACTTGGGAGGCAGAGGCAGGTGAATCTCTGTGAGTTCGAGACCAGCCTGGTCTACAAGAGCTAGTTCCAGGACAGGCTCCAAAACCACAGAGAAACCCTGTCTCGAAAAACTTAAAAAAAAAAAAAAAAAAAAAGAAGTGACTAATAAAGGTTTATGCTCTGATACCAGTTTTGCTTCCACACATATTTCTATACTCCAAATATACTTAACTAAGACGAATAAGGTCTTTACAACAGAAACAGAACCACAGAAGGCAAGACATCAAGGAGTAAGCCTTAAAATGTATATTTAAGACCCCGCTGGAAAATCAGTAGACTTTATTTAAAAAGATATTGAAGAGGCCTAAATAAATGAACACAGACATCGAGGTCCCACATAGGAAGACTCGCAACCACAAAGTATGAGAGATCACCTACAGCGACTTGCGTGCCGCTTCTAGAACCTGCCCTAGAAAAGCTGGGCAGTGTGACACGCTGGTGTTCTCACTGGTTTTGCCCCACCACGCCTGGCTACACTTCCAGCTTAGACACTCTCTGCTCACCGCGAGGCTCTTCTTTATAGTGTGACAAAATGAGGCTCAGAGGAAAGAAAAACAAAACAAAACAAAACAACAACAAAACAGAAAGGTTGCATCATGGAAAAGAAAAGAAAAGAAAAGAAAACCAGGATTTAATTGAAAAGCCAATCCAGTGCAGCAGATGTCTAAATGAAGAATTCCAAAAGAAACCAACACTCTTAAATCTACATCCACTTTGGAAAAATAAATGTGAAGTGATAAAGTTGAACTTATTGAAATGATGTCCCTGGAATCTTAAATTGAATCATTAATGTTATTTTTTTTTCTGAGTGTCAGAGTACAGAATATACACTTTGGGTGCCCCAAAGAATGTGCATTTAAACCGAAACATTACCTCATTAGTACTAAGGAGATGGCTAACAAAAGTGAGCACCTTAAAAGCAATTGACAAAAATACTATTACCATCCATCTAATGATGACCAGTAAATAACTTCAAACAGAAAGGGCAGGAAATTTCCCATCTTTAAAAAGAGCCCACATCTGTTACCCTGCACACAGCCAAATGTCTGCATCAATTGTATCACGTAGGGTGTCCAAATATCTGGGCCATTTATCAGCCATGCAGATCTGAGATGTATATTCCAAAAAATCATTACCATCAAGTTGAGAATCTCAAGGTAAATATCATCCCCAACCCAACAACCCACAAAAGAACACACAAAATAAGATTTACCACAGATCCCAGCCTTTTACATGCCCCAAATAAACACATTCCACTCAAAGGCAAACAAAAATCACTTTCCAGCATCACTCTTTGCATTTCCAAAAGCCCAACCAAAGCTGGGTCAGTACTTCATCATGCAGATCAGCTTTCCAGGATGGTTCATGCGGCTTGCCTGGGTGATGGTGAGAAAGGTGGAGATTGTTCTTTTTTGTTTTGGATTCTGCAAGCCACACATGAAAAGACCTTCCTCTAGCCATATGTCTTTAAAAAGTGACTTTTCAGGTGTTTTTATTTTATTTTTTTAAAAAGATGTTGTAAATGAAACAGGTCTCAAATAAATTCTTTTTTCTTGTGATCTCTAAGTTGGTGTTAAAAAGAACAGTTTGAGAAGGTGATTACGGGGTGACGACTGTTACTCTCCCCTGCATGGGACTTCCAGTGACTGATTCAATCATTTGCAAAAACCACAGAGACTTAGAAATGAGGGTATATCCATCACGTGTCCAAAGCCAGACATTAGAGTGAATTCTGAATCTATCTTGTTGTTATTAAAGCTACGATTATACAGATTCCAATATTGAGGACTTACAGGCTAACAGTGCCGGCATAGTCTGTAACTGCTGCTCAGCAGCTGTGAGGGAGAGGCCTAGCACTGTTTAAAACATCTATTGTAGATAAAACACTCTATAGAGTTGATTGATGGGAACAAAAACAGAGGGAAAAATGGAGTACCTGTGCTTCCTTTGTGTGGGGAAGGCTGGCTCTTGTATAATTTTAGAATTAGTATATAAAGAGGAAAGGGAAAGGAATTTAATAGATATATGTTTTGATTCAGTTAAATTTCTTAGAGAAGCACAGATGAAAATTTTGATTTGCTTCTGTAGTTCTTTGAGACTCAGTACTAAATTTTCTTGAGTGGGACTCTAGAATTCCATTACAAGACTTTCTCAACCACACAGCTCCTGCTTTCTAGGTACTAATGAGAGAGCTAGCCTGCCGCTGGAACTCGGTGTGAGGCACATATGAAACCTGGCTGATATTAGCTGTGTAACACAGGAGTGTGCTATACCTCAGTCATTCTGGACCTCTGGGAATTGTTTGACTGGGAGATTACATGAAACTACCCCCTCCCATCAAATGACAAAATCTCTCTTCAAGGCTTAGAGAAAGCTGGCAAGGGAATCACATTGTTCTTATTCTGGGCTTCATGTTAGCCTAGGAAAACATCAAGTACAAGTTTGGATGCTCTATGACCAAGCAGTCTTGACACTGAGTACCAAACTTGGGGATGCCCTGGCTTTAGGAGCTCTTCTGGAAGGAAGGGATTGGGCCTTTTCCTGATGTAGGTATAGGCAAGGACAGTGAGTGAGCTTTTTCCTAAACTTTGATCACGCACACACAATATACCCAGTCTTCTGACTGTGGAAACACTGCAGTGTGATTGCCCTCCACTCTTCCAGAGTCTGATGGACTTCAGATCACTGCATTTCTTAACAGATTTTGCAATGCTATGTAAACCTAATCCATTAATTGAACAAAAACCTGTTCCTTTACCATATCCTATAAGAAGGAATCCATTACCATTTCCACATATACCCAATATTTTGCTAGAAAGAAAATTGTGAGTACCTTGAGAGCTCTTTGAGGTCGGGAATAATGGAGGCTGGCGATGAAGTCAACATTAGCTAATAAAATAGCTGTAATTATAAAATTGACTGAAACCATCTAATAGTTTCTGTTTCTTAGCCTGTGGATTCAGAATAGATTTTCATTTTTGCACATGAGCTTAAGGGAATAAATAGGATGTAAAATTTCTACAGTCAAGCCTTTTAGAATCGAGTTCAAAACTATTAGGGATCCTTAGAGAAATGTAACAACAGACTATATGTCCATAATTATAATTACAATAGAGGATTTATAGGACCGGTTGTCACGGTTGGAAACTGGCTTGGCCAACAACAGCATCTTCATGCTGGAGAGCCAAAGACCTAATAGTTTTTAGGTCCAAGGAACTGTAGGCCTCTGAAGCTGATGTCCTAGAAGTTCCCTGGATGCTAGCTACTGGGAATCTAAGTCAAAAAGTTGACTATGCTCATAGGTTGCAGCTATAATGGACACTTCTGCTCAGCAAGAATGGAACTTGTACACACTGATGGCTTTGCTATTCCCTTCAGGGCACCCTATTGGATGCTTTGCGTACTTTCAAAGTGGGACTTTCTTCTCAGGTGGCCATCCCATAAGTCAATTGTCTTTGGAAACACCATCACAGACCCACGTGGAGGCGTGATTCACTAATCTAAGGTCCCTCTCAATTCTATTAGTTTTCAGTCAGAATTAACCATCACGAGGAACACTGGTTTTGGCTCAGGTATCTGATGACTCTTGAAAAGGAAACCTCTTTAGTTGGGGTTGGAAAATACACATTCAGTCATAAACTCATCTTCATAACCGAGTCTTAGAAGTTATTTTTTCCAGTGGGCTTTGCCACACTAAACACTAAACAAAACCTTCAGGAGTGTAGGATGTAGCATTTTGGAAGGTTACACTTTACAGCTTCATCAGAATTCTTAGTGCTTGACTTATTGAGCAGGAGGCCAGATCTTTGATTTTTAACAGAATCTGTTTGTCTGTGTCAAACTTTGAATTCTTTGCATTTTATGGTTAGAATATCTAAGAATTCTCCATCCTGGTTTCCACTGCAATAGAGAAATGCTTTATTCTATGCAGTTTTTTTTTTGTCTTATTTGATTGCAAAAGCCCCTGGTTTCTGCTACACCCCAGATAATGGACTCTCACTGGGGCTCCTCTTGAATAATCTGTTGTTGTCCCATGTCATGGAGATCCTGATGTTTTGGATCTGTGGATTCATCCCTTTCACATCCTCCAACAGTTTATAGATCCAATGGATGTTGGCGTAGACCATCTCAAATTCTAAGCCTAGATGGTAGCTAGGTTGGTATGCTCACTAACTTCCCCTCATCATCACTGCCTGTGTGAGCTGACTAGCACTGCCTCTACTGCTCACCCAGTAGAGCCTACCACAAGGAGCAGGGCCAGCTCTCCTGCTCTAGGGCTCCCAGATCTGGGTCCCCCTCACTCATATCTCTAGGACCAGCTCCACTGTTTGGCCCAGGCAAGGCACAGGGCCCTCTCTCCTGATCGCTGTAGGGGTCATACAAGGCAATGGGTGGGGTCAAACACTCAAGAATGGCTCACCTGTGATCCCAACAACAGGTCAACTCTCGTGGGTTCCAAGACAGGGTGCAGGGCCCACTCTCCTGTGCTGTACTGGAGAGGGGCCGTACTAGTTCTCTCTCTTAGGACCTTGAGGCCATCTCTCTCAGGTAGCAAAGGGCGGAGTGGGGAGGACATCTTTCCCTCACCCAGGCTACCTTGTGGCAGTCGGGGGCGGGCAAGGTCAGTTCTGTTGCTCTCAGGTCCTCAAGGTTAGGTCAGCTGCACCCTAACAACAGGGTCAACTCTAGTATGCTACCAGGATGGGAAGCAGACGTTGCTTTCTTGTGCCCTGCAGTGGGTGAGCTATCTATTTATTTCCTGAAGAAATTTAACGATAGAGAACATAGTAATCGTGTCTTCCCACACATAGTTTCATTAAAAAAATTCTACTCATTTTGAGGAAAGAATATTTTGAGGCTGTTTCTGAATTTTTCCCATTTGTTTTCGAGACTGATTTTCTGGAATCAGTTATGCAGCGGATGAAGGAATGACAACTGAGGAGATCATAGCCTTGAGGAGGCTTCTCTGTTTACCATGGCATGCAACTTTTGCCTTACCACTCTCTCTCTGAACAGATTGACTATAGACTATTAGCAGTTAACATACTAAAGAATGAAGATAAAAAAGCATCCCTTATTATTATTTTTTTATCCCCCTTAAGACTAAGACTGTGACCATTATAGAAAGTTTCTTTCTCTGTCTTCTCCTTTAACTTCCAATTAGGAGTTAGATACTAATTGATAAGAAACAGGTGACCAATAATTTGCCTGTCCAGAGGAAAAGAGGACCTAATACAGCACATTGAACACAGCAGATACCCAAAGCTTGGTAACTAGATGGAGGCCTGAGACACATACCACATTAAATTGTTTTAGTGACTATTAGGATATTTGAGGTTTGCTCTACGTCAGTAGTTCTAGAAATGCTGGGTTTAATCCTGGCCTGGTCTAATTTGAAAGACATTTTTGAGAAACAGTAAATAAAAATAATACAATAAAACATTTTAGTTTTTTTATTGTTTTTATTGAACTATATATTTTTCTCTGCTCCCTTCCGGTCCTTTCCCTTCCCCTTCTACCCTCTCCTATGGTCCCCATGCTCCCAATTTACTCAGGAGATCTTGTCTTTTTCTATATCTCCTGTAGATTAGACCTATGTATGTCTCCCTTAGCGTCCTCTTTGTTTTTTGTTTTTTTTTGTTTTTTTTTTTGGTTTTTTGAGACAGGGTTTCTCTGTGGTTTTTTGGAGTCTGTCCTGGAACTAGCTCTTGTAGACCAGGCTGGTCTCGAACTCACAGAGATCCGCCTGTCTCTGCCTCCCGAGTGCTGGGATTAAAGGCGTGCACCACCACCGCCCGGCTTAGCGTCCTCTTTGTTGTCCAGGTTCTCTGGGATTGTGTCAGTTTGCTCTATTAGAACAATTTTGAAATATCTTTGGCTTCATCTTTTCCTAGTTTTGATATTTTGTTCCTCTTTTCTACAGATTATGTTTCCTGAGTGACTTTCTTGATAGTTTCTTTGTTCTATTCCAACTGACAAGGACAAGCACTGATTGCAATGTAATTTCCTTGGTAAACAACCAGCTTTAGTGAATATATTGGCCTTAGGACACGTGAAAATGCATGGAATATCCAAGCAATGTCTTTCAAAATATAGCTGTAATCAAATTGTCCTATCATGCTTATCAGTAGTCATAGAGTTATTTACATTTCTTTAGCTGTAGTAAATCATAATTCACCCCTTAATAATAACAATAATAACCCCACAAAATTGTATCATTTCTACGGTTTTTGTTTTGCTCAAGTTTTCTTTAGCTTCTACTTCCTAATTAAGCATTTTTGAGACAATTGAGATGTCCACTGTGAGTCACCTTGTAGGAATGAGACCTAAGTCTTCTGGACGAGCAGCAGATATTCTTAAATACAGAGCCACTTCTCCAGTATCTACATATTTTAAAATGCAAAAAAAATCTGTTACAATGTTTTCAAAATTAATTTTTTATTCTTCTAACGCTATACATGTGTAGATTGTTGAAAGTGTTTACCAGTTTTTATTTGATTTAAAATTTAACCAGTTGACATTTTAATATTGACCACTTAAATGTGTTTACAGTGTTATGCTGTTGTGTTTTAAAAGGTTTTATGTAGTTTTACTGAGGTATAATTGATATGCAATCAATCACACATGTATGAAATAGTCAATATATTTAGTAAGAAGCTATGCTTTATGTCAACAGCACAGTTAGTATCCAGTACATTCATTATTATGATATGAGTGAATCTTCTCTTCTGGCCTTAAGTCTCCTGTCTGTCCTTAGGAAACCGTTGATCTGCTATCACATTAATTAGTTTGATGTTCTAGAATTATCCATAAATGAAGCAATATGACAGATTTACTGTATTTTTCTCGGCATAGCTATTGTAAAATTTTTTCATGTTATATGCATAAGCAGGTTCATTTTTTCCCCCACAGCTAGATAAGAATCCTGTTGCATAGATATGTAACAAGTTTTTATCAGTCCCCTGTAGGCTCTGTCAGTTTCTGCCTATGAAACTGCTTCGAAAATTTTTTTATAGTCTTCAGTTTCTGTTGTGTAAAGACCTAGGAGTACATTCCAGGGCAGGTACAGTAGGTGTGCTGTGGGACAAGGGTCTTTTATCCTGTCACTTGTATTATTCTTAATAAAATGCTGGTTGGCCAGTAGCCAAACAGGAACTGTAGGCAGGGAGACTAGGCAGGAAGTAGAGGAGGGGTGAAGAGAACAGGAGGAAAGGGAAGAGGAAAGACGCAGTTGTTACCCAGATGTAGAGGATGTGGATGAGAATGCCTCGCTGATGAAAGGTACCAAGCCACATGGATACCACAGATAAGAATTGTGGGTTAATATTTAAGAATTAATTAATAAGAAGCCTGAGCTAATAAGCCAGCCAGTTTATGATTAATGTAGACCTCTGTGTATTTCTTTGGGACTGAATGACTGCAGGACCTGATGGGAAAGAAATGCCAGTCAGCAAATGACGCCAACGTGGACAACTAAATCCACTTAAAACCTGAGAGAGTTTAAAAAGGAACTCTAGACACAAAAGAACAGAGTTAAGCATGGCTTAACACCGCAGCTCTTTTGAGAGGTTTTCCTGATTCAGTGGTAGCAGAAAAAAAGCCATGTGGTTTTGAAGCAGCAACTTTCTGGGCCTTGCAACTAGTACAAACTCTGGCTTTTTCAGGAGGTAGAACACTTGAATGGGGTTTGTGGGCAGTGTGCTGCAAGTTACTTGACAACAGCATGGGCCAACCGGTTACCAGAACTGAGCTGATAAGCGTGGCTTCTACCCGGCAGTCTGAGAGTCAGTGAATGGACTTTCGCCATGTTGGACTGGGTGGAGCAAGCAGGCAGGGTACTGTTTGCCCTAACATTTTAAGAAGGAGTTAGCATTTTAAGAAGTGGTCCTTGTCAAAAAAGGATTATAGATGCACAATAGGACAGATTCAGACAAAAGAAACTTCTAAACAGTTTAAAGTACATTTAAAAATATATGTAGGCTTAAAAGAGAAAAGAAAAAGAATAAAGCCCTTAAAATAAAAAAGAAAGAGAATAGTTGGGTGTGGTACCACCTTTAATCCCAGCACTTGGGAGGCAGAGGCACACAGATCTCTGTGAGTTCAAGTATAGCCTGGTCTACAGAATGAGTTCCAGGACAGCCAAAGATACACAAAAAGCCAAAAAGTAAAAATAAAAGAAATAGAGTTTAAAATAAAGCCATGTAAAAATGGAAAATACACAGAGTCTGGATATTGTATATTATTGTGCTGTCTTTGAATTCTATGACTGCTGAGGACAGAGCAACAGCCACTGATATTCTCTATATAAGTCCTTTATAAGACATGACTATAAAACGTTTTTGTATGGATTTGTTCAAGTCCTCATATTAAGAATTTCTTTTAAATAGTAAGGCTCTTAATTTGTAAAAGGATAACTTACCAACTTTTCTTCTACAAAAGATGATTTCAGAGTTGTGTTTCAGGAATTTTTAAGTCAGGACCAGAGACATTGCTGTTATGATATTTTCTATAGATTTTATAATTAAGTTGATACTTAAATTTGAATTAAAAATTACATGTTCAAGGCATGAATTGATAATTCTTTGTATTCTATCTATCATCTATTATCTGTCTGTCTATCTGTTCAAGCACCATTTACTAAAATCATTATACTTTCCCCAATTGCATTGCCTTTGCAATTTTCTCAAAAATCAGTTGAGATTTAGGAGCAATGGCTCACCAGTTAAGAACACTTAGTGCTCTTCTAGAGGATATGAGTTTAATACCCTGCAGTCAACTCACAACCATCTGTAACTCCAGTCCCAGAAGACTTGATACCTTCTTCTACTATCTGCAGAAACTATAGACACATTATGTACAGGCATACATGCAGGCAAGACACTGACACAAAAAATTAAATTAAAAATATCCATTGAGCACATATGCATGGATGACAGTATGAACTTTTTTCTGTTTAACTTTCATACTTACTTCTAGGTCACATAACATTGTATGCCTTATAGTATAATAGCTTACTAATCAATATTGAAATCAGGTAATATAACTTCAACACTTTGTACATGGGTTTTTTGAGTTATATTTTTTACTACTTACCCTACACCATTCAAAGCATTTTACAGCCAGAACATCAGCTTTTATTTAAATGAAGGAATTTGGATTTAATTCATTTTATATTTCATGTATGCCTTTTTCTTTTTCTATTCTTATTTAGTTTTTAAAAAAGATTGCTTCTTTTTTTTGCACATCTCTCCCCTGTGCTCACTGGATTGCTTCCCACTTTCCGCTCCATCCCTGGTCACAGGACCATATCTTGATCTTTTTCATCTTTGTTTAGCCGAGCTCAAATCTCCTTCAGTCTAATCCTTTACTTTATTCTTTTGCTATTCCTTATTATAAAGAACAAAAAGGTAAGTCTGTGTGTTTCCCAGAGGACGACTTCCTGACTCCAGGAATCTAGGATAGGTCTATAACTTAGAGTTGCTTTCTTTGTGGTAGTTCTTTATTTCTCAAGAGAATCGTAGGCTGTATTCATTTATACCTCAGGGTACATTGCCTTAAAAGCCATCCTGGGAAAAAGCAAAGGATAAATAATAAAAGAAGAAAGTATCCTTCTGTACCAGTCTTTGATTTGCCAGGTGTGGCTTAAGGAACTTCTGGTAAATCCTGGATATGGGGCATTAAGGCAGATCTGTTATCTATTAGTTGGGCCTGGATATAGGAAGCCCACTTTTGAATGGTTTCTTCCCCCTGGGTATCTTGAACTGGGTGTTAAAGAGTGGAACATGTGTTTTAGATGTAGAAATTCATGAATAAAATGGCCTTTGGGTAAGCCTAGGTATTTTAAACATCTGGTCCTCAAATGCAGAAATCAACTTTCTGTTCCTCTTGATGTAAGAAACATCACGTAGTTAAGGGGATGCTCGGGCCATAGCAACAGCACTTCAGCTGACCTCATTGTTTTCCTTCTGTTCTCAATATTTTCACACTCTAATATTTTGATCTTTCTAATTTAAGACGATTACTTTTTGACATTTGAATGGTGCTCAGTTTCCATTCCTCATCATGATGTATTTGTACTTATTTTATTAGAACCCCATCATAATTCTGCAACTCCCTGTGTTAGGTAATATGGAAATATGCAATTTAATATCAGTGTCTTTGCTTCTTCATTGTTCCCTGCCTTGATAGTTTTTCTTATTCTGAAATTATTTGCATTCTTAAATATTCGGCTTGAGTGCTACTCTTGGTGACCTCTAATCCCAACTTCCTTCCTCGACATCCCAGTTTACGTCTCTGACATTGTAGCAGCTAGCATTTGCTGTGCAATTCCTAAGGGGTGTACACTTCCTAAGCTTCACAGTTTACAGGCTCATGGCTGATGCTGTCAGACAGGTACAGTCTCATACCTGCACCAACACGTCAACCGTCAGTGATACCCTTGTGGTTCGTGTCCTGATGGAACTGAACATGCTACATTTTACTTCAAAAGGCACTTTAAAAATGTGGTTAAGAAGTTCACTCAGAGTAGTCTTAAAGAAGATGTGAAGCTATTGTCAGGAAGTCAAGCAACTGAAGGCCACGGAGTGAGAAACTGGAAGGGTGCCAGAAAGCACGGTGACCACACAGACTCTCTCTGGAGCTGCAGGGCTTCTTGTGTGGCACTGCTTTCCAAACCTTCCTATTTCCTTGCTCCCAGTCTTCCTGCTGTGTTTTCTCCCTCTATGACAGGAAGTGACTACTCGGGTAGGCGGCAATATGGTGTTTAGAGTCAATTGCCTAAAATAGGCATTTTATGCTGCCTCTCTCAGTTAACGAGAGTACAGGGGTGAATGAAGCTGCGTCTTCCTTTAGGCTTCTCACTGAACTCAGACGACACTACCAAAACCATTTCACAGTGGTTAGAGCAGATTTCAGAGAACAGTAAACCCAGCTTAAGAAAATGCTGCTAGTGGGGCGGTGATGATGCATGCCTTTAATCCCAGCACTTAGGGATGCAGAGACAGGCAGATCTCTGTGAGTTTAAGGACAGTCTGATGTATAAAGCGAGTTCCAGGACAGATACACAGAAAAACCTTGTCTCGAAAAACAAAAACAAACAACAACAATGGCATCACTATGAAGATGCTGCTATGAACTCAGGTAAATTCATGGTCTTATCTTGTTGCATTCACAATTTGTAATCTCTGTTACCGATTAATCTGGTAGGACTGATCCTTTTCATTGCAACTGAAGGGTAAGCACGGACAGTGGAAGGCTGACATGTATGTCTCCATTTTAAAGGTCTTCTTAAATCTTACTGAGCAGCACAACATCAAAAGTAAGAGATAACTCTATTTTGAGGGAAAAGTTGTCCATGCTGCCTGTGCATTTGAAAAGACACATTTGGGGGCTGGAGATGGTTCAGTGGTTAAGAACACTGGCTGCTCTTTCAGAGGACCTGGGTTCAATTCCCGGCACCTACATGGCAGCTTACAACTATCTGTTAACTCTAATTTTAGGGGATCTGACACCTTCACATCAATGCACATAAAATAAAGCTAAATAAATTATTATTATTATTATTATTATTATTATTATTATTAAAGAATGGTTCACTGGTTTGAAAAATACACATTTTGTGGTTACAAATTTTATAGTATGTAGTGTATTTTATAGATTGCATAGGATAGCATGTATCGTTGTATTCAGAAAGAGAATGGATATCATGAAATGCCACACTCCATACTGATCACTACAAAGTCTACTTTTCCAAGGAGCATCCAATCCCTTGGAGAGAGTGACTTGGATGTAAGAGGCCATCAATCTTCTCGATGCAACTCTCAAGCTTTTATCAAAATTATGCACGGTTTTAGTGTCTGTGACAAGCAGTGAGAAGTTGTTCTCCTCAAGGCTCTCCTCCTGGGGCAGTGGTGGCTTCTCCTGTAGTTTTCACTGGCCCTCATTTGAGTGCAGGTCAGACATTTTCCATCATCTTGTGAGGAGTAACAGCCAGAACTATCATTGCACAGAAAGTCATGCCAAAGGGAAGGATGTCCAGAGGAGGACCACAAATTGCCTCTCAGGACTGCGCATAGCTGTTTATGAATTGGGTGTTGACAGTGTGTTTACCTCTCTGTTAAGTAAAGGAGAAGAAACAGGCTCGACTTCCTGAGTTCAAGCTTGGAGGCAGGCAGACATGCTGGTTGGGTCACAGGACTCTGCTGTCTCCGTCTCCCGGGACTTGCTGCTTTACTGTCAGCGTGTAATTTCTTTTTGTGCAACTATTAATGGAGAAACAATGACTTAATAGCATTTAAAAGGTAGGAAAATCCGGAAAAGACTGAGAGACAAAAAGAAGTTGCGTGATTGAAAACAAAGTAATCCTCTTCCTTTTGCCACCAAAATCTTTTTTAATCACCCTTAAAGCAGCTAACTAGAGTAAGTGGCTTTTAGGCATCGAGACTCTAACTTCATTTGCCTTCCCTGGAGGTTTGTGGGTTTTCAGTCTTAGTACAGAGTCCTTGCCCAAGTAACAGAAGGTGAGGCTGGGTAAAAATCACACTATGTTTTAGGATATGACCATCCCTTTTAAAGGCTAATTATTTTTATTGGATTACCTCTGCTATTAATGAGTGTCTCTGCTAGTATAGATACCCACGCAGGAGATACTCTTTATTTTCTTTCCAGTTTTATATGGCTCCTATGTTGTCTGTAAAAGGATGGAAATGTGGATACATCTCGAGAGCTTGAAATAGCTCCATATAGCTGTGCTATCATGGGGCTCCACAACTTAAGGCTGTGTTACCTTGATGGCTGTGGAAAGTGACTGATGAGCTCAGTAAGAGGATTTAAGTTTTGATAGGCACTATTTCTTGGAAGAAGTACCAGTGAATAATGGAAGCAAGCTAATTGTGCCTCTCTGTTATTCTGAAATTGTGAGGATGAAGATGTATGCATTTTATTAAATGGAGCAAGAAAGAAGGTAGAAAGAATTTTACTACAAGAAATATCGGTCAAGGTGGAACAAGCTTTCTATTGGCAGATACAGAAGGTGAGAGTCACAACTAAAAATACAAATAATAAATTCTAAGTTTCTAGGGTATATAGATGATTCATAACCTTTAGGAAATATCATTTTCTCCACGGAAATACATTTATTTTATATCTTAATGCAGAAATTAGAGATAGGGTTTCTTTGGTAAGCCAACTGTATCATGTTGAAAATCAAATGGCTCCCAAGCAATATTAATTGCTGCGTCTATGAAATTACAGTTTTATCTGAGCCCCATTTTCCCTTAACTGTGTACTTCTTTTACACCTAGTAGGCGTGGACTGGACCTTGGGACTAGAGTATTTGCCCACTTGTCGGCAGTGTTTCCTGTATTCTACACCTCAACAAACAGATACATTGACTCCTGATAGGAGGCACATTTCATTCACGGATTTTTTTTTAATGTCCAACCTTATGAAACTCTAATATACCATAAGCCAATTTCAAGCCACATTCTTGATCTGCTCTATGATAAAATACTCTGGCCCGCAGAGCTGTGGTGGGATTTGAGTTATGGCTTGTTTTAAAATAGACTAGTGTGGATGTCAATCCAAAGGCCACTCAGTGTAGCAGAACGGCCCCTGGGACCCAGCGCACTTTGGATTCTTCCCCCAAAAGCATCTATAATGAACAGAGTTATTTTGAAAGTATTCCCTGCAGTTCGTGTCTTAATTCAGTCAGCTGGGAGCCGGAAAGCAGATCCCTCTTGGTGCTCCAGGAACTTGGACGTCTGCAGAATTACGCACAATCTCCTCATTTATTTTCGCGGCGATAGAGTGCTTTCTGAGCCAAGTCCCTTTCGCAGAAGTGAAAAGCTATAGGTGGCTCCAAGTTCTTCAAGTGTCAGTGGATGGTTCTCTTATTATTCTTGATCATCTTTCGTAATGGGAACATCCAGAGATGATGGCTAGTCAGTTGAAGGTGCGTTCTGTACGAGCCTGGAGACCCGAGTCTTGTACTTGGAACTCGTGAGCAGGTGGAAGGAGAGAACCTGATTCGACAAAGATGTCTTCCGGCCTCTGCTCACGGGTTGTGGAGTACATGTGCATGCACAAACCAATAACAAATAAAATGAAATGAAATCATTAACGTATACACAGATGAGAGTAGAAGGGTACAACTTTTGGCCTTTGGCTTGTTTTTGACCAAAATCACTCTGTTTGGCAGCAATATTGATAAAGACTGAAACAGCATATAAGTGAAAAAACTAACCTGTTTGGTTCAATAACGTGGCGTTTGTTCTGTTTTCTTGCATATTCTGCTGTCTGAATTCTCAGAGCTGTTGATCTACTGTTTCCTAACAAATCAGAAAATTAGAAAAGAGAATAAGCTGTAGGAGGGAAACTTCTAGGACCTGGAGATATTGACCTCAGGTTCACCTTTGGTGTTGGATTAATCTGTACTTAAAACCGACTATTTGCCAGTCAGTTTTAAAACCTTTTCTGAGAATAAACTACCAAAGGTTGTAATGATTAAGGAAAAAAGCTTATTTCTGGTGATTTTTCCGATAAACATGACAAAAACTGTTCTGTAGAAATGCGGTCAGCAAACTTACAGCTAGCTTTTACTCAAGAAAAAATTCTGCCCTATAAATTTCAGTGACATTGCATTTTTGTACTGTGTGGAGTGAACGGACATGGATGTTTATGTCATGAGTGCCGGGGTCAACACTGAATGCCATTTTCCATCACTCCTCACGTTAGTGTTTGAGGCAGGCTCTCTCACTCAACCTGGACTTTATGGGTTCCGCTAGATGGGCTGTCCGGACATTCCCCTGTCTCAGTCTCCCCAGAGCTGGTATTACAAGTGCGTATCACTATGCTGAGGTTTTTGTGCGGTGGTTGTTGATCCCATTTAGGCCTTCATGTTCATATGGCAAATACTTTACTGGCTGAGGCATCTCCATAGTCCAATATCACACTTGCATGTGTAATTTTTACTCAAATTTTTTCCATTTATTTATTTATGCCTTTATTTAACCATGACCTTCAGTATTTCTTATTTAGTAGAGGAGAATTTTTGATAAAGTATATTTTATATCAAGTAAGATTCTTCCTTCCTCTCTCCTTCCCGCCCTCTCTTTTCCTTCCTTCCTTCCTTCCTTCCTTCCTTCCTTCCTTCCTTCCTTCCTTCCTTCCTTCCTTCCTCCCTCCCTCCCTCCCTCCCTCCCTCCCTCCCTCCCTCTCTCCCTCCCTCCCTCCCTCTCTCTCTTTCTTCTTTTCTTTTTTCTTAGACATGCTTTCTCTGTGTAACAGCCTTGACTGACCTAGAACTCACTTTGTAGATCAGGCTGGCCTCGAACTCAGAGATCCTCCTGTCTCTGCCTCCCAAGTGCTGGGATTAAAGGTGTGCGCCATCATGCCCAGCTCTGTTTGTTTATTAAAGAGAATAAAAATGAGGCTAAGAGAAGTACTAATGCTGAAAATGGTTGAACAACAAGAAAGCTCCATCATAGGAAATTCCTTTTCTGTCACACAATAGCATTCCATCCAACCTCTTTTTTTTTTTTTTTTTTTAAGTTTTTCGAAACAGGGTTTCTCTGTGGTTTTGAAGCCTGTCCTGGAACTAGCTCTTATAGACCAGGCTGGTCTCGAACTCACAGAGATCCACCTGCCTCTGCCTCCCAAGTGCTGGGATTAAAGGCATGCGCCACCACCGCCCGGCTCCATCCAACCTCTTTAATTGGGCTATAATGACTTATTATTTGTTCCAAAAGTCCACTTCTCAAATAGAAAGGATCTAAAAATTTGGTTTAGGACCTACTCAGCTAGAACCCTGCACATGTTCTAGTAGTCTAACGAGTAGAAGCTGTTGATGACTGCAGAACAGCTGAAAGTGGCAAGAATAAAATTAAAGCTTCATTCCCTAGGAATACCGATGCTAAAAGAAAATTTACTGTCCTAGGAATCTAGACTACATTAATGTAATATTGTAATATATTATATATTAGAGAAATCTGGAAGTTCAAACAATGTTAGGAAATTAGATGTTGATATACATGAAACTTGTTTTAGAAGCAAACGGGAACGTGAAAGTGCTTTGGTTAATTTGTACAAAACAAACCCTGTGTTTCTTACATTTAGCTCATCTTAGTCTGATATTATGGGGCGTAGAACTAGGTCTAAAGATTGAAATTGGTTCAGATTCATTAGTTCTCAACCTGTGGGTTAAATAAGAACTTATCGTATAATGTATTATATAATATTATGGATTGGCCCCCAATGATACGAGAAAAATGTTACGGGGGAAGTGACAATGTGAACCGCATGCTTCACTCCATTTGATACATGAACTTTCTGTCTTGCACTCTGGAAGGGATTAATCCTTCACTGGTGTTCAGTCATTCTTGGCTCAGAAGGTCATAGACAGACTGCTGTCATTGCAGGCTCAAAATCTGGGCTTGGTGCTACTTAAGGATATCCACAGTTTGGGTTTGGGACTACATCAAAGACCATTAAAGTTGACACTTCATAGCTCCCTTATTAATTGGAAGGGATGGGTTTGACACTGTGCTGGTCTTTTGAGGTGAGAAAAGAAACATTAATTTGTCTGGAAATTCTCTTAGTCATGGTCTCTATGAGAAGATGTGTGTTCAAGTCACGTTAGCATTTGAGTAATTGCAAGCCGACGGCTTCGTGGGTGTGATATTTGAATGTGCCTCAGCCGATGTCTCAAATGTATTTTAATAGCCCCTTTGAGCTGTTAAATAATGAGAAGTCGGAAGGTCTCCATGATCCCAAAACCAGAGCTGAGACATAGTCAAGCTAAGAATGTTGAAATGTCATTTTAACCATCATTATATTGCATAATAAAAGCTATTGCCATATATTATAAAATATTTCCTCTAAATAAGCTGGAAAATTATTCAGTGCTAAAACGAGATGAGTTCTTCAGCCACAAAAAGGCACTTGAGAAGTTATAAGTATATTTCCTAGTGTAAGAAGCCGAACTAGAAAGAGTGGAGACAGTGTGGTCCTATGTAATAATCTTGAGAAGGGTAAAACTATGAGTTAAAAGACCAGCAGTTTCTAATGGTTAGAGATGCACCAATGGTGCACTGTGAACTGGCAGGGCACTCACCATGTTCTCTATTATGTTTCAGGGGTAGAACATGGCATACATAATTATTGAGCCCAGACAATGTGTGACACAAGTAAACCCTGCTTTAGACTAGGACATTGTGTGACATTGACCTAACTGTGATGGGATTGCAACAAATAGATCTTGGTGGTACAGGATGTCAAAAGTAGGTGAGGGAGACACCTACTTTTAAGGGGACACCACTTGAGAGGAGACAGATTCATGAGGAACTCTGGACTTTGTGCTTAGTTTTTCTGTGAACCTGTAACTGCCACAAAAAGTGAACTTTACTAGTTAGAGTCAAGTATCTTATTAATAAGAAATCCTTTCAATGGCAAATATTAATCACGTGTCTACAATGTTCTAGACATGAAGCTCATGGAACTGAGCAGTCTTTCCTCCATGGAGAATCTTTGTTGATTTTACTATTAAGGAACTTGGATTCAAATCCCAAGTCCTGTTTCTTTTAACTTCACGCTTTATAATCTTCCAAGACATTTCACAACTTTCTTATGCCTGAACCTTTCTGAGCTGAATGGAGGCTGAAGGCTATGTGACAAAGACAGAAGGTAGCTAAGCAAAGTGTTCATAATCATAGTAAAAAGAAGGCGGCATGAAGGTGTGGAACATTATCCCTGAATTATGATTTTTGTAGAGACCTTGGACTTATTTTAAAATCTGAGAAATTTAAAAGAAATGAAAAAATGTCTTCAAAGATGCTGGATCCTTAGAAACAGTTTTTGTGGATGAAATGTTTTCACAACTCCAGAAATGAATGATTTTCAGAAGTATTTCTAGTATTTCCATGGTAGATTGGACCAATATGTGGTTGTTTACAGCTTGGCTGTACAGTGAGTCTTTTTGCTTTCTTTTGAAAACATGTCTTTCTAAATAGGCTATCTGGAAGAACTTTAAAGGGAATGTGTTGATACTTAGATTATAATGTTATAACAAACATTAGATATGTTTAGAGACTCTTTGTCAAGGTCAATCTGGGTTTCACCAACGTTCCTTTGACAACAAAAGTTCATTTCACCCGGCTCACTCCTTTATCATGAGAATCTGCCCCTGCCTTGGCAAAATTAGTTGTTTTCCCAAAATTACGATTTAATGATTTTCTTGAATCATTCACTTAAATGCCTGACCTTAAAATTAGAATTTAGTCTAATTTAAAATTATAATTAAAAAAAAATCCTTGACATTTCTTTGAGGTTCTACACCAAGGCTTTTTATTTTTATCACTCCATTAATGACATGCTGTTTCTGTACTCAGAATTAAGTAGCTCTGCTTCCGATGCTGGGAGGTTGGAAGAGCAGGGAAATGGGAAGAGCAAGGCAATGGAGTGGTTCGTGTTTGGATCGCAGTGCCGTCCTGCTTGGGTTGCTTTAGGCGGACTACTTTACTTCTTTATACATCTCTAATTCCTCCGTGAACCCTGATTAGTCAGGCCCCCACCAAGTGAGGCCCTCTCTGTGCAGTGCCTGCTGGGAAAAACAGTAATCTGTAGGAGTCAGTTTTTTATTACCAAATAAAACAAAGGGTACCACTAGGAATATTTACCTAAGTAGTCTTTGGAAAACGTATAATATGTTGGCGAGTTTGTGTTTTGCCTTTTTAGTTTCTTACTGTACATGGTACTCTTTTATTTTTGGGGTGGGTTCTGGTTAGGGATCCTTGACTTCCTCAAAGATTTCCTAGGGTATTTCCTGATTCAAAGATACGGTCTCTGCAGTTGGTTGAGTTTGTGCTTCTGATTCTTTTTTTTTTTTCTTTTTTTTTGGTTTTTCGAGACAGGGTTTCTCTGTGGTTTTGGAGCCTGTCCTGGAACTAGCTCTTGTAGACCAGGCTGGTCTTGAACTCATAGAGATCCGCCTGCCTCTGCCTCCCGAGTGCTGGGATTAAAGGCGTGCGCCACCACCGCCCGGCTCTTGTGCTTCTGATTCTTAGTCAGTGGTTCTCTAGCGGAGCACCTGAGGCTCAGAGTAACTGAGGCTGGAGGCAATGGAGAGCAGAGAATTTCAACAGCTGCCTCTCCCCAGACCATTGTTGTTCTCTCCTGATGTCGCCCGTGGGTCCAGATGGAGCCTTTATTCCATCTCACTTACTAACTTCAATAACAAAACAATTAGTGTTGATTTTCTGTTTATGGTTTTTTTTAATGTAATTCTGTCCTTTCTCCATCTTGCCAGAGGTGCTTATGATGGCGTTGTAACTGAACGCAACTCTTACTGAAGACCAGAACAAAGTCTGTCCTCTGTCTGTAAAATATCTACAGAATTAGCTTTTGTGATTGTCCATTTTTTCCTTCAAATTGAAATAGAAATTAACTTTATAAAAAATTTTAAAGTTCTCGAATGAAGAGATGGCTCAGAGGTTAAAAGTCTACTCTTCCAGAGGACCGAGTTTGATTTCCAGCAAACGACATGGCAACTCACAATCATCTGTAACTCCAGATCCCGGAGATCCAAAGCCCTCTTTTTGCCTCCATGTGCACTAGGCACACACGTGGTGTGCAGACATACAGAAAGGCAAAAGCACACAAACATTTGAAAAATTTAAAGTTCAAATCACAATACAACATAGAATGTGTGATGTAATAAATGTAATATAATCATCATTAATTTTTTTACCAGCAAGGATAAATCCGCAGCATGTGTTGTTCAGCGCATCTGCCTGTCTGCCTCCTTCCCTCTCTCCTTCCCTTTCTTCCTCCCTCCCACTCTTCTTTCTTTTTCTTTCTCTCTCTCATTTTTTCTTTTTTTCTACTTTGCTTCTTTTTCTTTTTTCTTTCTTTTCTTTTCTTTTCTTTTCTTTTTTTCTTTCTTTTTTTTTTTTTTTTTTGAGTCAGGACCACATGTAGCTGAGGCTGGCCTCAAATTCTCCATGTATCCAAAGATGAGTTCCCCACTTCCATGCCTCTTCTTCCCAAGTGCTATGATTAAGAATTCACCATAAGCAGGGTGGTGGCACACGCCTTTAATCCCAGCACTCGGGAGGCAGAGGCAAGTGGATCTCTGTGAGTTTGAGGCCAGCCTGGTCTACAAGAGCTAGCTCCAGGACAGCTAGGGTAGGACTGTAACACACACACACACACACACACACACACACCCACACGCACACGCACACACACATGCACATGGTTGTTATTGACTGTGGAGGTCAGAAAAGGCATTTGTTGAAGCTGGAGTTAAATACAGATGTGAGCCACTCAGTGTCGGTTCTGGGTACCAAACTTGGTCCCCCTGCAAGAACAGTGCATGCTCATAACCACTGAGCTGTCTCTCAAGCCCCCAAAGTTTGTGTTTTAGGTTTTTTCTTTTAATTTAGCTATTTGCTTTAACTTAAATAAACAGTTGATTCTCTTCAGTTAAATACATGGCTGTTAACTGATGGCATATCCATTTCCTTGAGTTTTCTTCTCTGTGCAAACATACAACACCCTTTCTTTTCTTTCAGAAATCTGACCTCTCACAGAATTTAAAAATTAATTACACATTTTATTCTATTCCTCATAATGGCAGGGGTTTGAACCCAGGTCCTCACACATGCAAGGTTAGTGCCCACCACTGCTTTGATTGGGTGTCTTTGTCTACACACTAAGTTGCTATTGTCTGGAACAGGTGACTCTTTGACTCTTCTCTAACATTGTCATAGATGTTTGTGCGGTAAGTGTTCAGTGTCTGCTAGATGACTTGGATGCTGACCCTGAGATGTTCTGAACCTTCAGATTGTTTCCTCTCAGAGAGCAATTTCAGAACTCTCAATACTGTAACACCAAGACATTTTGAACTGTCTGAAAGTCCTTATATTTCAGGAAGAGAAGCTACAGAAGGTTATGATCTTATATCCAAACTTCAGGAAATAAAATATTTTTGACTTCTCAATAGTGTGAAATCTAGTAGTTGGTGAGTGCAGTTGCTGGACCCTGGTAAAGCACATTTTGTTTCCATTTTGGTAACTGAATTTTAAAGATTTTTTTTAATCAGTCTTTGCTTTTGCAGTAGATTGGAAAATTTACCACAAGTTCATTCTACCCTGTAAGTGGGTATCTTTCCAATGTGACCTTACACCCTCCCTAGTTAGAAGGTGATATCCATTTCTCTATTCATTGAATGTGGGTAGGGAATTTTATGTATTTACTTTAGTAAGTTGGGCAAATGACCATAAAATGTGCTTGATCCTTAAGGTCTGTCCTCATTTACTCAGAGCTCTCTGTCTTACTTGTACACAGCTCTAGGCTGCTCCACTTCAGGATGAGTGACATGGAGCCTACTGCGATAGTTTGGATCCTAGATGTTCCCCAAAGACCTGTGTTTTAAAGGCCTGAATTCTATTCCCAGCACCCATGTCAGGCAGCTCATGACCACCTGCAACTCTTGATCCAAGGGGATCTGACATGTTTTCTCTGGGCATGTGTATTCAGATGTATATACCCATGTACAGACATACATATAGTTAAAAAATTAAAAGTAAATCTTAAAAATAAAATATATACATTGAGCTATAGCTCAAGAAAACAATAAAAATGCAAAAAAATGAAATGGGACCTCATGGAAGAATAGTAGGTGTTAGAGATTTTGGAACCCAGCCCTTTATCTTTCTGTCTTTGCTTTCTGTCATCATGAAGTGAAGAGCTAGCTCCACGACATGTGTCCTGTCATGATACACACTGCCTTACCCCGAAGCCATAGTGTCACAATAAACCAGGATAAACCTGCTTCTACCAGTTGATTCTTTTTATGTATTTGTTATAGTAGCAAAAGTTGTCTAACAACCCATTACCCCAGTATGCTGGATAGTAGCATGTCAGTTATCACACAAGAACAAAAGACTTTTGAGTTATGCAGTCACCAGCGGACCAATGACTCATGAAAGAAAGACCAGTGGAGTGACAGGGAAGATGGACAGAATGTTAAGCTAATGACACATTTGTTTAGATCTACTATGTTTTGGGGTGAGTTGTTATATAGTAGAAGTTCACTGTTATAGAAATTGTTATTGTTAGGTCTAAGACAAGGAAAAATCTAGGGTAGAGCTTCTTTGTGTGGGCAAGTTTGAAATACTTAGCTGTTTAAAGGCATTTTTTCAGGGGATATCTGATGAGGTTGGGCACGTTCAAGATGGTATAGCCATAGACAATCAGGGCATAACTGAACATTGATTATAACACAAGTCCAGCCACAAATACTTGTTATTTGTATAATGTTCTGTAGTCTACTTTCTTGAGTTCATACTATAGTGCTCATTGCACATTAACTTTGGCAAATAAAAGGCATTCAGATAATAATAATAATAGTAATAATAATAAAAAATACCTCTGGTTCTTTTCTTACTGGGTTAGATTTGCTTTGGTGATTTTTAATACTTCTAATTACATATGGACAGAAAGTAGAGTTTAATTGAATGTAACTTTTCCATTTTGTTTTCTATATCTATCCCTCACTATGTGGAATTTTATTCAGAAAGGTATTAATCATCTATCCAAACAACTCACATTCAATTTGTTTTGGCCTGTTAATAGGGGAAGCACTGCACAATACACAAATCCTATGAAGGGGTCGTAGAAAATAATTCTGAACAAATTAGAAGCAAATAATTATTTGATGTGAGGCTGCGATACCTTTGTTTTCAGCCTCAAGGCTTGAGACCCTTTTAGAGGGTTTTGTTAGAAAAGATCTGAAGACTTTAATGTCACAAAGCCTGGAAGGTTGGTCATGTTGGCTCATTTCCAGGCTGGCCTATTCATTTACAGACTGCTGAGCTGTAGAAACACTTTTAGTTTTTAGTGCCGGAGAAGGTTAAAAAGTCCAGGGAGATGTCTCCAACACTGTTCCAAACCCTGGGTATTTTTAGATGTGGATACATTTGAAGTTCATTTCCATGACTCAGCTCAATAAGTCCAGTCCAAATTTATACTCTTTCTGCCTTGGTCTTTGTACCATATAGCAGTGAAAAAAGACCCCACTGAAGTCTGAGAATAATGACTGGGACTTGGCTCCACAACCCATTAACCGGACAGCATTTGACAAGCCTCCAGCTAAATGGAACCTCAGTTTTCCAATCTGTGTCGTGAGACTTTGATACATTCTTTCCCTGAGAGATTCACTGAGTCACATGAGTTGGTGTTTTAGGAGTGCTTTGTTGACATAGGACTTCGTGGGTAGTAAAGCTGTTTAAATGTGTAGATTCTTGGAGATTCAATCCTTTGGTTCACCAAATCTCCTTTCCACTGAATTTTTTTTCATTGATTAATCCATAGCATGTGTTCCTTTTGTGACCACTCCAAACTATGCTATGAAGCTTAAAGCCATCTTAATGTATTACTCTCCTTACTCTACTGCTCAGGTGTTCTTTTCATTGGCTAAGATCAGAATCCCTTACCCTGCTTCAGAAATTCTGGTATCATTTAAGACATCATCCTCATTTATGACTTACATTCAGATAGTAATAACAAGGCCTTGGATTTCACCATCTCTGATGGCATTCAGATGCACCCATATCTCTCCATGCTTTTGGCAATGGTTTTGGATGACCCCTTAAATTTTTTGCCTGGTTACTGCCAAGACTTCTTCTGTCAGTCCGTGACTTCTCTTGTTTCCCACAGTGTTGACAGCAGTCTTCACAAATATAAAACTTATGATGTCACTTAATGAAATGTTTTATTCCTAACTTATTTACTTATTTATTGTATGTTTGTATGTTATGTGCACCTAAATATATGAATGTGTACACACACACACACACACACACACACCACATGTGTATAGAGGTCAACTTTGAAGGGTGTTCCTCAGATTCCACCTGCCTTGCTTCTTGAGACAGGGTCTCTTATTTCGCCTGTAATTTGCTGATTAGTCTGGTTGGCTAGCAAGCCCAGGGATCTGCCTGCTTCCACTTCCCCAGTGAAGATTACAAATATGAGCCATTGCATCCAGCTTTTTGACATGGATTGTAGGGACCAAACTCTAATCCTCATTCTTGTACAGCAAGCACTTTACCCATTGAGACATCTCCCCAGCCCACATCCTTAATTCTATTTATATATAGTTTAGGGTGTGAAGGTCACTGTTGTATGACATTGGCTCACGTTTCTAAGTTTTCTTTCACCTATGTCCTTTCTCCTTGTACAGTGTATTCTCCTTGGCAGTTACTATGCATGATGTAAATTTTATTTTTTACTGGTGTTTCCATGCATATTATCACATATAATAAATATATACGTCATCTTGTGCCAAACTTATTTCTATGTGTTAGACAAGTGAGCCCTGAAGCTTTGAATTTTGAGGTATTTAGATAGATGAGCTGACACACTAATTGATTACTTCCTGGCTCCTGGATGTTTAAAATGGTCAAACCACAGGACCATGAACCCGAGATTTTATTAGATTCAAGACTTCCTGTTCAGGTACCATGACCATGAAAAGTCTGATCTTAATTTGAGCTCCACATATAAATTAAACAAGGAAGCACTAAACAACACAAACAAAACCATTCAAATCCAACTATAAACAACTTTAACTAATAAAATAAGAGTTTAGAGAGGGAGATTGGAGATTTACATGCTTAAATCACATTTTTTCTAGGAAAACATCGTATCAAAAACAAAACATGCTTTTTTTTTTTAAAAAAAAATCTGGACTACCAATACAACATCTTTTTAAAGAACCACAAAAGAAAGAATTAAAAGGCTAAATTTAGATCAATTATAATTAATCATTGCTAGCTAACTAATGAAGCCCAGTTGTTCCTCTGACTCCTTGGTAAGATGTTTTGACTCATATCCATTCATCCATATACCATCTACCCACACATCCATTTGTCGACCCATACATAATCCATCATCCATGCACCCATGCATCCATGGGTCCATCCATCCTGTATATCTGAGTACCTACTATATGTCAGTCACTGTGGTAAGAACATCCTCACGACTGTAGATTGTTTACTGACTACTGTATCTTTCACTGCTAAGTAGACTCTTCTTCTTCCTATGGTTCCCCAAGAGTTCAATTTTCAATTGGTATGTTTCATAGAAAAACAAATCATCAAATAAAAACAATAAACAGTCTTTATTCCATTTGTCTGCTTCCCCATTGTTCATGGAATTCTTATAAACTGAACCTGTAATTTTCTTAGGTGTGTCACCATATACCTTCCAAATGAGTAGTGGTCTTGACAAATATGAACTCAGGACAATTTTGAGCACTGAGATTGCTGTTAAGACATAGCTTTCCTTCCTTTCATCCATCCATCCATCCATCCATCCATCCATCCATCCATCCATCCATCTATCTACCATTTATCCATTATCTATCATCTATCTATCTATCTATCTATCTATCTATCTATCTATCTATCTATCTATCTATCTATCTATCTATCTACCATTTATCCATTATCTATCTATCTATCTATCTATCTATCTATCTATCATCTATCTATCTCCATGTACATATGATATGCATGTGTGCATGTGTGTATGTGTGTGTGCGCGTGTGTTTGTGATGGACCTTGTGTGCCACAGCATGTATGTAGACGTCAGATGACAATCTCAGGGATCATTCTTTGTTTTCTACTTTGAGAGTCTATTTGTTAGTCATTGCAGCATATGCTAGGCTAGTTAGCACAGGAACTTCTAGGGATTTTCCTTTGTCTATTTTCCATCTTGCTATGGGAACATTGGGATTACAGACACATGTGATCATGACTGACTTTATGTGAGTTCCAGGGATTTGAACTCAGGTCCCTATATTTGTATAGCAAGTACTTTACTCATCGAGTCATCTTCCCAGCGTGCTATGATTTTTTTTAACCATTGAACATAACTAATTTTGCTTACCCACATCAGCTATCAATTTCATGAATACTGCATTGCCCAATAGAAAGGTAATGCATTACATATGTAGCTAAGTAAAAATAAGCAAATAAATTTTAGTGTAATGCCCTGTTTACACAAGTATATGTAAACAATTATTATTTTAACATATTTATAAAAAGTATTTATTAAATGTGTAATACTTTGTCATACACAGTTTTGAAAACACAATGCATATTTTAATACATATACTTGCATGTTTTGATTTAAAATAGCTACAGTTTATGTTATTTGCAAATTTTAATTGCATATCATAATGTTTTATTATGACATTTTAATACATGCATGTAATATTTTTGATCAAATTTACCCTCTTATTGCTCTTTCCAACCAGTCCTCCCTCCACTCTTATTTCTATTTTTTTTGTGACCCAATGAATTTCACTAGGGTTGATTATGGGAACATGGGTGTGAGGTTATTTATAAGAATATAGGCATCTTACTAGTGTCTATACCACTGAAGAAATATCTCTTAGTCCCCCCCCAAAAACCCACTAATTACCTGTAAATTTTCAAGTAGGCATAGGAGCCTACGAGTCTCTCCTCTTTGATAACAGGATGTTGACATTCCAATTCTTGTACAGGTCTTATCCAGGAATTACAGCTGCTGTGAGTTTGAGAGTACCATAGCAATGTCATCCATCTAAGATAGCATTTCACAACACTCCTTCCTCATTCCCATTTCTTTTCTTTAAGATTTATTTATTTATTATGTATACATTATGTATGTTCTGTCTGCATCTATTCCCGCATGCCAGAAGGGGGCAACAGATCTCATTTCAGATGATTGTGTACCATGGGGTTGCTGGGAATTGAACCCTGGACCTCTGGAAGAGCTGCTGGTGCGCTTAACCTCTGAACCGTGTCTCCAGTCCCATTCTCCAGTTCTTCTACATTCTTTTCTGGAATGTTCTCTGAGCCTTGGAGGGGTTGATAAGGATGACCTATTCATGGCTGTGTATTCAACAGTTATTTCCAGAACTTTGAGCAGTTGAATCTTTGTTGCTCTACTCACTGGAAAAACAAACACTCTCTGTCCAAAGCTGATAGCAACAGTAATCTATGGGGATAAATATGGCAGTTTGAAAGGTACATCATGTCCATTTATCGAAACAATAAGTATAGCTTCTCTACTATGAACTCCAGCCACTGACTTATGACAGGATTTACTAGTACCCAATATGAATTCCTTCATGTGGAATGCGCCTCAATACCAACCAGAAGGCAGTTGGTTATATTCACAATGGACTTTCCACTATTGCAGGAGTGGGACCGTCATGCCTAGTAAGTGAGTAAGGCAAGCAACATAATAATTCTCTCACAGCAACCCGAACTGCTTCTTTTAGCACTGTGAGTGCTGGCCACCAAGAAGGGAGCCTTGAGCTCAGGCCTAGCTTGATTTCTCCATGTCTTGTGACAAGAAGAGGTGGTATCTTCAACAATTTCAACAAAAGCATCTTGTAATCTGTTTTTTTAGTGGCCAACCAATGGCACTGATAATTATGCTCAAGGGAGTGGTACTTGGGATAGGAATGTGTGCTGAAGAGGTCAGATCTGAACCTAATCAGAAGACATGAGCAGTATACGAAAAGAGAAAGACCTATATAAATAATGCCACAAGGGTACTGGAGAGCCAAGAGAGCATGATTCACATAGCAAATATAAATGGTTGGATAAAACTGAGCTCAATCAAGAAGTGGAGAGATACAAGAGAGATGAATGAGACATATTACAAAAAGCCTTGCACACCTCTGAAATTTATCCCAAATTAAATGGTAACAATTAGTTCTGTGCACTGACTACAAAGAGAAAAATAAAAACAACTCTAAGTAGAGATTAAGAAGGTGGGGCCTGGAGGCAAACTCTCTGACTTCGTATTTGAGGCTTGATACTAGTTCTATGGCCTTGGGCTAGTAATGCTAGCTTTCTGTGCATGTTCTTGTATCTAGTTATAAATACGGTGAGTATCCCCTTGCAGGGTGGTAATGAGAAGTTAATTGTTACATGAGATATTCATCAAACGGTTCTGGCCTAGGCTTGGTAAATGGTAGCTATTGGAACCACAGAAGTTCAAGTGGTAAAATCTGTAAAGGATTTGCATTTCATAAATATCACACTGTGCATCAACAAGCCCAACGATGAGGCTGCTTGAAATGTAGTGAGATCTAAAGCAGGACATGGTTAGAGATGGCAGGTATTGATAGTTTTGAAAAGTACACATGGTGAGAAATTTTGATAACTGAGGCCGGGCGATGGTGGCGCACGCCTTTAATTCCAGCACTTGGGAGGCAGAGGCAGGCAGATATCTGTGAGTTCGAGACCAGCCTGGTCTACAAGAGCTAGTTCCAGGACAGGCTCCAAAACCACAGAGAAACCCTGTCTCCAAAAACCGAAAAAAAAAAAAATTGATAACTGAGGTGATTGGGGCCTGAGCCAATTTGGCTCCTAGATTTTAACCTAGAGTATTGGAGTGAGTGTGACTGATGCAGGGGTGAGGGTTATGGGTGAAGGTGTAAGAGTATACTAGCTAGGAAATGATTGGCACGATTAGACATGTGGGGTGACTAAGGGGTACCCAAGAGTGGATGTTTGATGGGGTAGAGATACATGGGTCTGAACTGCCGAAGAAACATCAAAGAATCAATACCCTATTTTCTGAGGAAATGTCTGAATACCTAATTGGTACTGAAAAATGTTCATTTAAAGGTCGTCATGTATACCCTTTCAGAATAATGAGTTCAATCCTTTTAGATCTGACAAATGACACATTTACTGCATAATTTAAAGCAGTTTTATATGAACACTATAAACAAATCAGGTAATGTTGTAAACTTTTTTATGGCGATTCTACAGATCTGCACGAAGGCACGGCTATCTCAAAGCAAGTCTTAAAAGTGACAGAGATTTCAGCAAGACAAAATACGTTTATCCTTTCTACATAAAAACAGCACAGGTCATATCCTGGCCATTTCTTTTACATGCATGACAAGGATGCAGAACAGGCAGGCACGAGGAATTAGAAGTAGAAGCTGTGTTCCTTAAAGCATGGTCTCTTCAGTTAACTTCACATTTAACTAGACCACATGGTTACCCCATAGCAGAGACCCCTCCCTCCTTCAGGCGCTCTGCTGCTGAGTATGGAATGCACGTTTCAGAGTCAAACTCAAGTCACTCAGTAGATTCAGGAAATACCTATGTAAACTAATGCCAGAGAGGTAGGTCCCTGGACACCAGGGCAGTTGGACCTGTTTGTGGAGAAAATCTCCAGACTTAACTGAGGACACTCATTTAGCAGATGCGCATCTGGCAAGCACTGAGGTGGGGGTGGAGGGGTGGGGAGGGTGGGGGGCGGAGAGCAGTAGCATGTTGTGACAAAGGACGGGACAAAGGACGGATACAGGGTGAATCTGAAGCTAGAGAGACCAGTGGATAGAGATGCTGAATGAGAGGGTTTGAAGTAAGGCAGAGGAATGGAAAGAGGAAGCAAAGAAAGAGTTTGGTGTCTCTGCTTAGTGGACACTGGACCCACACCTGGACTGAATTACATCAGCGAGTAGAAATGATGCATGGTCCTTTTAGGTAGAAGCTTTGAGAACTCTTGTGAAATCTCTCATTTCTGTTCTCCTTCTGCCAGACAGTTCTAGACAGTTGCAGTTTTTGTTTCAAAGGCTGTGCTGTGTTTTTTTTTTTTAATTTTTATGTATGTGAATACATGTTTATACAACTGTGCATATTTGTGTGCCTGAGTACATGTGTATATGTGTGTTTGTGCATGTCACAGTGTGTATGTGGAAGTCAGGACATTCTCAGGTGTCAGTTCTTGCCATCTGTCTTGTTTGAGACAGGATCTCTTGTTCTGCACTATAGCGTACGCAGGGTTTCCAGGGTTTCTCTTGTCTCCGTCTCCTACCTCCTCATGGAATGTTGATACTGCGGATGTCTACATTGTGGATTTACATGGGTGCTGCGTCCTCAGGTCCTCGCTGAGACAACTCATCAGCTCTGTGTTCTGTTTTCCTTACGAGGATTCTACATCTCTGCTTAGTGGACACTGGACCCACACCTGGACTGAATTACATCAGCGAGTAGAAATGATGCATGGTCCTTTTAGGTAGAAGCTTTGAGAACTCTTGTGAAATCTCTCATTTCTGTTCTCCTTCTGCCAGACAGTTCTAGACAGTTGCTGCTACGGATACATGTGCAGTGTGAGATATTCTCCATTATTGTTGAAGGGCAGGGATTGGTGTGAGATCAACCTCACCAAGACACCAGTCTCTCAGTTTCTTATCTTTGCCACACTGCATGGGGCCCTAAGGTTAGGGCAAAAGCCGCATGATATCATGGTTATAAACATATGGACTAGAGAGGGCCCTCTAAACCAGTTGTTCTCAACTTGTAGGTCACAACCCCCTTGAGGGTTGTGTAACCCTTTCACAAGGTTCACCTACGACCATCAGAAGACACAGATATTTACATTATGATTCACGACAGTAGCAAAATTACAGTTAGGAAGCAGCAACAAAATAATTTTATGGTTGGGGGTCACCACAACACGAGGAACTGTATTAAAGGGTCACAGCATTAGGAAGGGTGAGAACCACTGCTTTAAATAATGCACAGACTACTTAACACCTCCCTACATTTTTAGGTGCTTTTTTCTTAAAAAAAAAAAAAAAAGCTGGGATAACAAAATCTACTTATAGTAATGTCATAAGGACTGAGTGAAATAATGAATACTTTGTAGAGTATCCCAGTATATAGAAAGAGATGAGTAAGTAATAAATATAGTTAATACTTTGATTTTACTTAAGCAAATATACTTAAAATTGTGAATTATGTCAAAGGTTATTGCATATGCCAACCCACTCAGTGATGGAATGCAGCTCGAAAAACTACTGAGAAAAACTGACTAATCGACTTGCTGGGTAGGAAGGCTTATCTCAGCTCATGGTTTCAAAGGCTCCATTTAGTGATTGTCTCAGGGTGTTTGGCGCAGAGTGTTCATGGCAGGAACCCACTGCAGACATTCTGTTTACCTCACGGTGCCCAGAAATCTAGGAGGAAGTGGAGGAAGAGACCAAGTTCCAATACATCCCCTAGTGTCTTTCTCTTATTATTCACCTTTTACAAGTCCTGCCCTTCCTCTGTTGCCAGCACCCAAGCCAGGTGGCTTACAACCTTCTTTAACTCCACTTCCAAGGGATTTCCACCCCCTTCTGGTCTCTTTGGGCACTGCATTTATATGCATAACACCCTCATCCCATATATACAGCAAACTAAAATCTTTACAAAATACAAAGAAGAGGCTTTGCATAGACCATTTTCCTTACCTTACCCTAAGACGAAGTAAGAATCTTGACTCGACAGGTAAAGCTCTAACTCCTTTTTTGAAGCACAGGTTAGCAGAAGAAATCCATTATGCAAGAGTGGACCTAAGTCACAAACAATGGCTTCATTCAAAGTGTTAAGAGTGCTAACAAAATACCACCCTTTCAAAGTAAATCGATGCAAGATATTCTTGTAGTATTGAGAGTAACTTCCTGCAGCTACTTGTTGTAGAGTTACCAGCTGGTGACACATTGTCACATGTAATTTTTTGTGTTCTTTTTGTTTGTTTGTTTTTCTGGAGTAGTTGGAGTGGTCGTAAAGATGGGGCTGCTACCAGAAGAATGGCTTCAGAATGAGGACTACGTGACTGACAAGCCTGGCTAAACGGAGCCTCAGTGGATCCCTGCTACCTCTTCTACAAGGTGTGTAAGCTCTCCATTCTCATTGCTCAGGTAGAGAGAGCAGTTGTTACCTATGAGATATCTATGAGACAATCTACAAGATAATTCTGTGTGCTAACTGATTAGAGGAGTGGCCATCATGCAGACGATAGTATTTCTGTTCCAAGTTACTTTAACAAGGTTGCCAGTAAGGTCATCCTTACTTCACTTTCTACATCTCAACAAGATAGACCAAGAACAAAGAAAGTTAAGAATTTGGAATTCTAGTGCCTGCAGTTTGTTTCCTTGTTGGCGATGTCTTAGATTTTCTCAAGGAAGAGGGTACAGAGAACGCGCCCCAGGGGAGGTAGGCATGAAACGGAGGTGGCCTGATTTGTGCTTTGTTTTGCTTGGTTTCAGAATTGCACACAAAGCAAGAGATACTCCTTCCTACTGCCTTGCAGCTCCCTGCTTCAGGAGCAATGCTGTGGTGCCTTTCTTTGAGTGATGGCAGGAGACATCTCTTCCTGTTTGTCACAGTTTAGTTAAAAGGTCTCCTCCAAGGTCTTATAATAGTTTCTGGACTGATTTTAGCCCTGTTTCCTGAAGAGGGACGATGCCGGTTCGTTTGTTGTTGACTCCAGAAGAGGAGCCTCAGTTGGAGAATTCCCTCTGTTGGATTGATTGGTCCATGTGTGGGCAAGTCTGTGAGGCATTTTCTTGATTAATGACTGATGTAGAAGAACCCGGCATACTGCGGGCAGTACAATCCCCAGGCAGTTGCTCCTGGATAGTATAAGAAAGCAAAGTTGAGCAAGCTATGGAGCTCAGTCCAGTAAGCAGGAGCATTGCATCCTGGTCTCTGCTTTAGACTCCTGCTCTGACTTTTCTTGATGATGAACTGTCACATGAAAGTGTAAGCCAAATGAACCCTTTCCTCCCCTAGGCTGGTTTGGTCAGTAGTTTATCACAGATCCAGAGAAACACACTAGATAGAGCAAGCACACATATTTCATGTCTCTTGGATTCAGTTTTATAAAGCCCTCATTTTCTAGCCAACATTTTGGGAAGTCTCCCTTTCATTTTGTTTGGCTTTGTCTCATTTTAATTCCCCCACTCGCATAATGCTAATGTCTGTCTGTCTTGGAGGAAGCAGGCAGGGTATTTTCAGAATCCTTGCAGGGATCCCGGGGATTTAAAGAGTAAATTTATCTTCAGCTTGGGATCCTCTCTATTCTCAGATGTTATAATCCATCTTCCAGGTTTCCTAGTCTCTTAATCCTGAGGTACATTTTCAGTTTGAATTTTCTTTTCTCTGCCCGAGTTGGACTTGATTGCACTTCTACCTTCTGTACACCTCAGCTCCTCAGCGTGCCGGCATTTGAAGTATGGAACACGTAAATGTTTAAGGTAGAGTTCCACCTCCACACATACAAGAATAAGCCATTATTTTACCCTTTGGTAGGTATCCTTTTCTCTAATGCAGTAGTTCTCAATCTGTGGGTCACGACCCCTTTGGGGCCAAATGACCTTTTCATAGGGGTCATATATCAGCTATCCTGCATGTCACATTGCATAATGATTCACAACAGTAGCAAAATTACAGTTATGAGGTAGCAATGAAAATAATTTTATGGTTGGGTCACCATAGCATGAGGAACTGTATTAAATGGTTGTAGCATTAGAAAGGTTGAGAACCATTGGTCTAACACATTTTCATCTATGTCTTTCCAAGTCCGGGACAGTGTTACTAAACAGTCTTTATATCTTTTTTCTAAATTTGCTATCATATGCCGTATTTTTAATATTCTATCTATCTATCTATCTATCTATCTATCTATCTATCTATCTAAATATCTATGGTTTTTTTTTGAGATAGGGTTTATTTGTGTAACAACCCTAGATGTCCTAGAACTAGCTCTTGTAGACAGGGTGGCCTTTTACTCACAGAGATCTGCCTGCCTCTGCCTCCCAAGTGCTGGGATTAAAGGCATGCGCCACCACCACCCACCTTAATTTTTTTAAATCACTGAACAAATATTGGGGTTTGAGGACAAGATTAGTCAATATGTAACACAAAGATAAAGAATCTCACAATAATTGTAGAAAGGAAATTGCTGATATCTGTGAATAGATCAGAAATGTTGATGGGGACAGTAAGATCAGGGAAGCATATTTATGGGGCATGAGAAGTCCACCAGCAAATGCCTCAGCTTTAGTTTTCACTTGAATTTCCTGATGTGCAAGCGTATGCACTGTTGCTTAGTGTCAAACAATACAGCTAACAGGAAGCAAAGGTTTTCACATAGGAAGAAATCAGGAGGGAAGCAGTTCTGTGCGGGTGCCTTGGCTTGGAGACAAAAGCAGTTCCAGTATTCATCATGGTACTAGGAGGCTGCCTTTGCATGTGGGATTCTCAACTCCATGGCACTGGTGTTTTCTGGATTAGGACTTGCTTCTTGCAGTCAAAGCAGAAAGAAGGGGCTACCACAACAGTTATATGTAGGCATTTAACTGGAAAACAAACCTTTTCTAGTAGTCATTGTTTCCATCCCAATACTTTTTTCTTCAATTTAATTGGTCAGATTCATGCCATTTTATCACTTCTACCCCTGTTCAAAGCAGGGGAAAATGAGCACTGTAGGTTTTCTGCATTCACGGGCTCTAGATTTACAGATTCAACCAACCCCAAATTCAAAACGTTTAATGCATCTGTATGAACATGCACAGTGTATTTTTGGTCATTACTCCCTAAACAATGCAAACTGATAACTACTTATATAGCATTTACACATAGCACATTGATGCAATAGTGGCACAGATGTTATGGGTGACCAACTGCTCACTTATTGAATTCCTGGCCTACTCTCCACGAGGAAATTCATGCCTGACATTATAAACCTTGTCAAAAGGTAATGGTTAGAGTGGTCATAGTAAGGGGAAACCTACTAATTTATTTTGATAAATGTCCCTGTTGTCAAACTGCTTTTAAAGTTTTTATCTTTATGCATTTCTAAGTATTTATCTAGCATGTTCTCAGCCTCAATCAAAGAAGCTTCTCTTTTACATTGGGAAACAGTTAATGCAGACACTCATAACTGGCCTATCTGATGAGAATATGTGACTGAGTGTTTAGCTCTAAAATATCCATATCAACATCCCAAATAAGGCTCCGGGTGTGTTATGAGAGATGGGGCATAAAGAATGCAAGAGACTGGGACTAGAGAGATGGATTAGTGCTTCAGAGTACTTGCTAAACCCAGATTCACTGCCTTGCATCCACACGACAGCTCACAACCATCTCTAATGCCAGCCTTCTAGAATTTGACAACCTCTTCTGATTCCTCAGCCTTAAGGCACACATGTAGAGTGTATAGGCATATGCAAACAATATTTTCATAGACATAAAAAGAAAAATAAATAAAGATGAATGTAAGAGCTGGAGAATGAAGAGGAATGATGTGAAATGCTGTCTTTTGGACATGACATGGCTGTTGCACACGTGAGTAGTAACCATGGTTACCAGGATAAGATTAAGCCAGTTAAAATTACAGCACGGATAGTGGATGGCCCTATATGAGGTGTTACTGCATTTGGTCATTGCTGATTGAGAGTAATTTTTCTTTGGTATTATTACTCCTTATAAGTTGTGCATGTTCCAGTGGTTAGTCTCACATCCATGTACATGTGGGCAGCTCTAATTGGATTCAGTCAATACCAAAAAGAGAAAAGGAGAGAGAGAGAGAGAGAGAGAGAGAGAGAGAGAGAGAGAGAGAGAGAGAAACAATGACATGGTGTGTGGGGGCTCTGGGGAGTTAGAGAGAGGAAATGAGGGGTGGATGTGACCATAACACATTATGTACATATGCAAAATTCTAAAAGAATGGGTAGATATTTTTAAAGGATTAGTGAATCAGGGAAAACTGAAATACAAGGACCAAAGGGAGAATCTCTGGTAAGATTACAGGTAAAAGGAGGTGTAAGTGAATTTTGTATGAAAGGAAATGAGATTGGGCCAAGGAGACAAATAATTGGCATCTCTTTCTAGATCCTGCCCACAGCTATACTGGATACAGTTTGCCATCATTATTTGACCTATTTTAAAAGTAGCTGGTCAATATGAACATTAGTAGAATTGAAGGTTTGTGCCTCTGAAATTTGGGAGCCTGCTGCTTTGGGTTTAATGGCATAACCTCTGCTAGATAAGCCATACAGCAATTCTGGATCTCAAAATTACCCGGAACAGCCGTGCTAAATTGCTCAATGGTAGAGTGCTTGTATAATATATGAAAAATCCCGGATTTTATCCCCAGTGTTCACCCCGTCACACAAACAAAAGCAATAAAATGAAGCTGTATTTCTAGTAAATGTGAACACCCTTTGCTTTCTGATTTCATTCTTAGGAGGATTTGAGTCCCTATTATTTGTAATTACAGAGACTTCTTTTGTGAGGCTTGGGAACAGGGAATAATTCTACATTTCTTTTTTAAAAACATTTATTTTATTATTGTTTTTTGAGAATTCGACATGTTAGTATTGTATTACACCAATTCTATCCCACACTTTCCTCCTCCGGGAAAGCTGTTTCAACTTCATAACTCCTTATTTCATTTTTATTCTCTCTCTCTCTCTCCTCTCTCTCTCTCTCTCTCTCTCTCTCTCTCTCTCTCTCTCTCTCTCTCTCTCACACACACACACACACACACACACACACACACATATGTGTCCTGATTCATGTTTTGTTAACTTGACACAAGCTGTAGTTATCAGGGAAGAGAAATCTCAATTGAGACCGTCATCATCTTTACTATCTGTAAGTTGTATGGCATTTCTTGATTAATGATTGACATGGGAGGGCCCAGTACACTGGAGCAGAGCTACCCCTGTGCACACAGTCTTGGTCTATATAAGAAAGCAAGGTTAGAAAACCATAAAGAGCAAGCCAGTAAGCAATGTTCCTCCATGTTTTCTTTTCAGTTTCTGCCTCTAGGGTCCTGCTTTAGTTCCTGCCCTGAGGAACTGTGATGTGGAAGTGTAAACCAAATAAACCTTTTCCTCTTAAGGTTGCTTTTGGTTATGGTGTTTGTCACAGCAATAGATACAAATTAAGCCAATGTGTATGTATAAATATACCGTGTTGTGTTGTCAGAGGGTTTTCTGTCCTGCCTGGTTCCTGCAGTTGTTAAGTCCCAAAGAAATCACACAGAGGTCTACATTAACTATAAACTAATTGGCCCATTAGTTCAGGCTTCTTATTAACTCTTATAACTTATATTAGCCCATTATTCTTGTCTGTGCTAGCCATGTGGTTTGGTACCTTATTTGGCAAGGCAGTCACATCTTGCTTCTTTTGTGGCTGGGTCAGGACTGCGGACCAAACTTTCCTCTTCCCAGAATTCTCCTGTTCTTGTCGACCTGCCTCTACTTCCTGTCTGGTTGTCCTGCCTATACTTTCTGGCTACTGACCAATCAGTGTTCACTTAAAATATAATTGACAGGATACAGACCATTGTCCCACAACAGTGTTGTGTCCATTTAGTGCTCATGCGTATGCAAGTTTATGGATGGCTGCTTGGAATTAGATATTCAATCAGTCTTGTCTGCAGAAAAGACTTATTCTCCATTTTTAGTACCTATCAAATGCATATAATTCTTCATCTATAGGTGGAACTTTGAGAGATTTTCCCACAACCATGTTGGTTGCCAACTGGTATTGTCATTGTGCAGGTTTTGTTTAGGTGAGCACACTGTTAATATTTTATGGGTACAGCTCCCTATGATATAGAGAAGACACCCTCTCATAGTTGATTTCCCAGTCCTGTTCTTATAATCTTTCTGCCCCTTCTTGCACGGTATTCTCTGAGCCTTAGGTGGAGAGATTGTGTTGTAGACATAGCAATTGGAGATGGGCAGCCCACAGTCAGTTCTTCTCTGCATTTGACCAGTTGTGGATTTCTATGCTGGGCTCTATCTTCTGAAAAATGAAGCTTCTTTCATGAGAGATAAGAGCTATACTTATCTGTGAATGTAAGGATAGATATTTAAAGTAGAATTGGGAATTATATAGGTTTATGGATGTATCAGTAGTAGGTTCTTCTCTGAGGTTCATGACCTCATTAGCCATGGATAGTTTACTAGGTTCATAGCAGCGGCAGTGAATTCAGTCCTATTGGGTGTACCTTAAGTTCATTAAGGTAGCTATTGGTTATCCTTGAGATATAAGTGTGCCACTATTGTACACTTAGGCATAGATTGCTCTTTTATTTGCTTTTCTCTTGCTATGATAAGACTTCATGACCAAAATAACTTATAGAAAAAAAGGCTTATTGTGGGGACTAGAGTTTCAGAGAGTAATCACCAAAATGGTGTGTGTGTGTGTGTGTGGAGGAGAGAGAGAGAGAGAGAAAGAGAGAGAGAGAGAGAGAGAGAGAGAGAGAGAGAGAGGAGGTCTCTGTGTCTCTGTAGGGGAGCAGTTTTTGGAGGAAGAAGTCACAGTTGATAGTTTTTACACAAATTGGTCAGTCTACAGTAAACAGAGTTGGGCCAGAGGATGAAGCCTTTGTCAATTCTGAACCTGACCCACTTGGGAAAAGCCTGATTTTCTATGAGTCTGAGCCCCTGGTCCTGGTTATGGCTGTGCCCATGCCAACAATGAACATGGTAACTCAGGAATTCACTCACTCAACGCTTCCTCTGTTCCCGACATCAATGTCTTACTGTTAAAGTATTGCAATTTCCAGATTTTTCTCCTTCTTTGTCCTCTAATTTTTATAAAAAATAAGTTTTTAGCCTATAAGTTGAATTTGTGGAATAAACTGGCTTTTAAACTACTTATAGAATACACACAGACACACACATGTAAAATCTAGTTCAAGGAATATAATTAATATTTTATACTGACTTTTAAAATATTTATTCTGAATGTGATTATATATAAATTAGAATTTCAAGTGCTATAATAGTAATATCTGTTTTCGACTGTGGCATTTTGGACTGTAATGCATTTCTGATGCTACCTATTAAAGTACCTCTTGATGAAGAAGATTATGTTTGTCATAATCTGCTTGCTGAGAATTAACTACAATAGCATGTTCCTGCCCTATTCAGAGTCCCCAATTCTTTCTATCTTTTGCCCTTTTGGCTGACCACGATTTACTATAAAGTGTATTTGTAAATAAAACAGAAGGTTTCCAAGCCCAACACATCTTTCTTTCGTTTGTAGGAAGAGGAAAACAAAGACTTGCTCAGGGAGTACTGCTTTAAATCACTCTAATTGCTCACATGTGGAGAACAGCACATGGCCAAGGTGGATGTGCCGGACTCAGGGTCTGCTTAAGCTTTCGGGTTTGGACCTGAGTCGGTGCCTTAACACCCGAAAGCAGCGGCCAACTATGCACAAGTGTGGTATTATCACAAAGCACACATAATTACTTCCACCGTCTACCAGGAGGTCTATGTGGGTTTTTATAGACAGCGTTGTTAGGCTCATTTTATGGATAAACTGATTTCAGTCAGATTGATGTTTACATAGAACTTATTGAATGACCTGGAGATAACAGTTATGTAAATAATCCCTTCACTTTAGATTCTGTACAGACTAATAACTCATCAAATCCTTTGGACTTAGACCAAGTGGAACTATGGTAAAAGCCACCTTTTTCCTCTTCTTATTCCTTTTCTTCCCATTACAAAGAGGTTATGAGTTCCCTTTTCACATTAAAGTGCATTGTTTGGGGAAGATATTATAAATAAGTTAATCTACTTTGTTTTCTTCCTTCTTAGTTCTTTAATTAATTAGTTATATTCATTTATTTACTTATTCTCTCATATATTGTATCCTGAATGCAGTTTCCCCTCTCTCCTCTCTTCCCAGTCCTCCTCCACCTCCTCTCTCCCCACATCCACTCCTCCTCCACTTCCCTTCAGCGAGGATCAGGCCTCCCAGGAGCGTCAACCAAAAGATGGTATACCATGTTACAACAAGACAAGACACATACCCTCATATCAAGGCTGCAAGAGGCAACCTAATAGGAAAAGGGTCCCCTAAAAAGCAGACAAAAGAGTCAGACACAGTCGCCCTCCCATTGTTAGAAGTTCCTCAATGTATAGCTCAATAAAATCAATGAAAAATTATTTAAAACATATAAAAGTAGGAGGAGACTTACCGAGAAGAAAGGATTCAGAGGGAGTAGAGAATCTGATCATAATGAACAATAAATTATGTTCATTATGAAGATATCAAAGGATAAACAAAAATATTTTTTTGAGAGAGAGAGAGAGGGAGGGAGGGAGAGAGAGAGAGAGAGAGAGAGAGAGAGAGAGAGAGAGAGAGAGAGAAAGAGAGAGAGAGGAAGAAGTTCCACAAGAACACCAAGCTATACAACCATAGCATATGCAGCAGATCTAGGTCAGGCCCTCACAAGCTCCCTGGCTGTCCCTTGAGCCCTGGCTGGTTGCTTTTGTGGGTCATGGTCTTAAGGTGTCCTTGATCCCTCTGACCCCTATAATCCTTCCTGCCTCTCTTCAGTGGGAATCCCTGAGCTCAGCCTAATGTTTATCTGTGGATGTCTGTATCTGGTCCTATAAGTTGCTGAGTAAAGCCTCTTTGATGACGATTATGCTAGGCTCCAGTCTGCGAGTATAGCACACTATCATTAGGAATCATTACATTGATTTTATTTTATTTTTTTTTTTTTGCCAGTCATGTTTGGTTCTATTCTAATTTTGGTCTCCAACAAACTTTTACATAGATGGGATATTTTGATTCTGAGAACTCAGATTATAGCTACAAGTTATACTCTTTTTCTGCCTGGGCTATTATAAATGTCATTGGATGGTTTTACTGATGAAAGAATCCTTATCTTAAATTACACAGAAAATCTGTGGAGGTGTGCACACTGGCTTTACAGCAGTAGCATATGTGTGTTTGCACATTGTGACAACCTGAATCTTTTAAAATTTATGCGATTTAATGCAAATTTAAATGTAGCTGGATGGGTCAGTGTTGATTTATTTATAAAATTGAGCTTATTGCACTTTCTGAGAGTTTTGATAGCCAGTCACCACTCTATGCATCGGCCCTTCTATCTGTCACCAATCCTTTTCCTGTGAACATCTTAAGAGCTTTTAAATTTTCACTCTCCTCTTCCTCCCTCCCTCCCTTCCTCCCTCCCTCCCTCCCTCCCTCCCTCCCTCCCTCCCTCCCTCCCTCCCTCCATTTTTCTAAGCACAAACAACCATTCAGATTAGATGTAATTTTCGTGGCTGGGTCTACTTTTCTGTGGTGTAGTTCACTGTTTGCTCCATGACACATGAGACTCTGTGGGCCTGAAATGTCTCTGAGTCAGCATGAAGGCAGAAAGGAACTGGAATCACAGGGGTTAGGAAAAGACAAAGCCGGCCACCAATTCTTCCTCCCACAATATTTCTGTTCCTACCAAGAGGGCAATCGTGCTGAGATTCATCTCCATTCTTCACAAGGGCGTTAACCATCTGGCCCCTCTTCTTCTCCCTTCTTGCTCATCTACATCTGTTGTTTCTTCATTGGTCTACATTCCAGAGTTAGTATTCATTTCCATAAAAATTCCATATTCATGAGGTTGCCTAGACTTCACCTGTAGCTCTTGTAAGATGATCAGGGTGAACCAGCCTAGTAAGACTCAGTGTGTGCTCACCACCAGGGAATGCGTGGTCGGGGGGAAGCCACTGGCCACGCGTGGTTGGGGGAAGCCACTGGCCACGCGTGGTCGGGGGGGGGATGCCACTGGCCACCGTGTACCTGCACAGGCAGCGTGTGCAGGGAGAACTTCAGCAAAACAGTCACATCCTTCCTGGTTGGGTCACCACATACAGTGTATTCCGCTGTGTGTAAGGCTATCTGGAGAGAAAGAGCGTGTTAAATTGGAAACAGATGGCGAGAATGACACACACAGGCCTGGAATTCACAGCGCAGTGTGCAGAGTTCAGTCAGGTGCTTGATGTCCTGACAATCTTGTCTCTGTAGGAAAAGGAAAACCACCTGGAGACAGGGTTTGACAATGGCAAATTCACCTTTGGAGCTGTCCAAGTCTGATTTTTCTTAGAAGGGGTTTACTATCTCTTTAAATGGGAAACATTTACACTTGTAAATGTCCCCCCCCCCTTTTATTCTATCATCCTCGCTACCCATCTCTTGCCTCAATCCTGTTACCATACCAGGCTCCTCCTTATCAATTTAAGTGAGAAGTAAAAACTGTGGAAGACGAGTTGGAGAAAAATGTGAAAATGTCACCAGCATTTGCCCTAGATATTAGAGGTTCTTGGTGTTCTCTGTGATTGCCAAGCCAAGAAATTGCTGCTGTATTGAAAATAAAATACTCGGTGCATGGTTTTACTAAGTTTATATCCATATTGCTGGACTATGATGTCAGCAGAGAAAACGCCACAAATAAAACTCAACAGCCTTGATTTGCATAAACAATCGCTCAGTGTGAAAGCACATGAAGGAAATTATGTCAAATAACTCAAGAAATTAGCATATTCTCTTCTTTATTGTTCACTGTAGCTATGTTAGGGATTCTAATGAGAGAAACTATTCATGTACTAAACTATTTTCTCAGGTTGTAGACAGCATGATATTTACAAATAATGTCCAAGGAGGTCAAGAGGCCATCTGTTTCTTCCTGATCTTGCTTTAACTTCCTATTTCCATTTTACTTCTGAATAGGCAGGGAAGAGTTACATTAAGGATTAATTGCAGACTTGGCCAGATTCAAAGTTACACCATGGCCTCAAATGAGCTAAATAGTTTTAGTGAGTTAATAGAAGGTTTTGTGGATTAATAGGAACAACCGTTTCAGATCTGGGTCTGGATGAAGGCATCAATTACTAAAGTGGTCATCTGTGGAGTGGCTTGTTTGGATAGAGGAAGGACATATGAACTTGGCAGAGACTTTCCTGAGATGTCACAAAAAACAGTACAAGCTTGAAATGTCTTCAGATATTGTCCAAAGTTTTTCTGGGTAAGAACCTAATAGTTTTAAAGCTCCATACAGCTTGGTGGTTAAATGCACAGTATGGTGGTACGGGCTAAAATCACCATGGAAACACATCTCTAGCATGTCTGTGAAAATTTGCATTGTTTCGGTTAACTGAAGTGTGAAGACACAGGATAACAGTGGGCAGCATCATACCTGGACTAAGGTCCTGTACCGCATGAAAAGAGGATGCTAAGGACCCATTTATAGTTTTGTAAAGAATCAAGCAGAAAGTTTCCTTCCAAGTAGTTCTATCTGTAGATTGAATTTTCAAGTTCAGTATTATGGGATATTCCCAAGAAGTGCTGGACCTTCAGATGGAAATATTCAATAGGACCACATCAACAAAAAAGAGCAGAATGACCTCATTTCCTGTTCGCTATATCTCTCCCTGGTGGGCATGGCTTCTTAATAAGTAGGAATGAAGATGAATATTTGAGAGGATTGGATTCCAGGATGCTTTTCACTCACTAAATCTTTCATATCTAATTCTAGAGCTTCCGGAAGCCAAACTATTTTCTACTTACTGCACAGTCCCATCCACAGACACCTTCTAAACTAGCTTATGCTGTCATGTGAAGTCACTTGCATTTTCAAATTTCATTTGCTGTTGCAGCATTGGCTGCTGTGGTTCAGAATAAGTCTATATTTTATATCCGTGTAAAGTTTTTAATTGAAATAGAACTCATCATTTTCCCTTCTGCTTTTTTTTTCACTCCAATCCCAGCTACCCTCCCTGAACTGAATCCCCCCTCATTCCCTCCTTCACTCTCAAGTTGATAGATTTTTTTTCTTAGGTTTTATACATTCATATATAGAAATATATATGAATCCATGCTTGTAGAATGCACAAATATATAAAACAATCTGCTGACTTTGTTTTTGGTATGTGTGTGTGTGTGTGTGTGTGGCATTGGGCAGCCAATAAGGATGCTTATTGCTGAGAGAGATAATTGTCTTTATCCCAGAAGTCAGTAGTAACCTGTAGTTCTTCGTCTAGGGGTTGGATCCTGCAATTTTCCCCTGGTGTTGTTTATGCAGATATTTTTAGGAAAGACAGTATACAGCAGACTTCTTGGTATTCTGACTTATAAAATGTTTCTGCCTCCTTTTCTACAGTGTTCCCTGAACCTATGGCTGGGATGCAGATGTCTTTATTGGAGCTGAGCTCATGGTTTGTCAACCAGTTGTGGGTTTCCATGATGGTCTCTGTTTACTGTAAAGAGAGGCTTCTCTGATGAGGGGTAGCAGCTACACTTATCTGTGAGTATAGGGATAAGATTTAGAATGCGGTAAGGGATTCTGTTGCAAAATGGTAGTAGTAGGTTCTTTTCTAGAGTCCATGACTTTGATAGCCCTAGAAAACTGGCTAGGTTTCCAGTACCAGGCATGATTTTCTTCCTGTTAAGTGGGCCGTAAATCCAATTAGAGAGCTATTGATTGCCACCAACGTGCCATTGCCAGTTACTACACCATCATGCCTGTCTTGACATGCTGGTCATTGTCATGGTTCATAGGTGTTGTAGCTGGGTAGGACTGCTTAATTGCTTTTCCACTTTGGCAGCTTGCATAGTATTTTCTGGTATTATGGAAGCCAGACCACAAGAAAGAGGTTTTCAGGTCAGATGAGACACACACACACGCACACATGCACACACACGTGTACATGCACACACACTTATGTGCATTTTGTATAACTGTAGATAAATATAAAATAATACAGTTCCTTGATACTTTAAGGCTTTACCAAACATCTTTAGTGTATTTGCTTCTCATCTCTTCTTCTGCTTCTGCATGGCCCCTCTCTCTCCTTCTCAGGTGGAGCCACCTCCCAGTTATTTTGCTTCCCACTTCATACCACCTGTATCCTGATATTCCTCTCACACAAACCTTCCCATGGTCCATTTGTACTTTCATGGTTGCTATGGTTCCTCCACCAGGCATACTCACATGTGGGGATTTAGAGCTAGAAACCACAGATGAGAGAAACATGTGAAATGTGTCTTTATGGGTCTGGGTTACCTCGTTCACTATAATCTTTTCTAGGTCCATGAGTTTAACTGCAAATTTCATGATTTTGTTTTTATTTATAGCTGTATAGTATTCCATTTTGTGTATATGTATTACATTTTCATTAACCATACATCTATTAAAGGTCTTTCAGGTTGTTTCTATGTTTTGACTATTGTATATAGGGCAGCTAAGAATATTGCTGGGCAAGTGTCTGTCGGCGGAGTCGGAGGTGAAGTTCTCAGGAGTGGTATAGCTTGGTTACATGGTAGATTTATTTTTAGCATTTTGAAGTTTCCCTATAATGATTTCCAGAGTGACTGTACCAATTTGCATCCCCACCAACAGCAAATGAGTGCTCCTTTTCCTCCACACAAAGTCACCAGCATTTGATGTTAATCCTTTTGTTGACCTTAGCCATTTTGGCTGGGGTGAGATGAAATCTCAAAGTTGTTTTAATTAGCACTCCCCTAACTACCAAAGATGATGACAATATTTGAGTTCTTCCTTATACATTTTTAATATTTCTTCTAAGGAGAACTCTCCATTTGAATCCTTAGTCTGTTGTTTTAATGGAGTCATTTCCCCCCTTGAGTATCTGGCTTTTGAATTCTTTGTTCTGGATGCTAATCCTCTGTCAGGTTATAGCTGGCAAAGATTCTTATTCTGTGGGTTTCATCTTCCCTTGCCTGGTTGTTTCCTTAGCTGTACTAAAGCTTTTTGTTTAATTGTTTGCTTTTGTTTTTCAAGACAGGGGTTTTCTGCATACTAACCCCGACTGTCCTGGAACTCAGTCGGGAGATCAAGCTGGTCTTGCACTCACAGAGACCTGCCTGCCTCTGCCTCCTGAGTCCTGAGATTAAAGGCATGTGCCACCACCACCTGAAGTTTGATCTTTATGAGGTCCCACTTATCAAATGTTGGCTTTAATTCCTTGGCAAATGAGCACTTGTTTAAAAAGTTCTTTCCTACCTCTATATCTTGTAGGGTACTGCAATTTTAGGGTTTTAGGATTCAAACTGAAGTCTTTGATTCAGCTGGATCTAGTTTCTGTAAAAAGTGCTAGACATGGATCTACTTTCATCCTTCTGTTTGTGGGCATCAAATTTAATCAGCTTTGTTTGTTGACAATACCATCTTTGCCCTAGTGTATGTTTTTTGAACCCTTGTCAAACATCAGATGTCTAAAATTATAAATACTCATGTTTGGGTTTTCTATATTTTCCACTGATCTGTATATCTATTTTGTGCTAGAAAAATAGTGTTTTTAAAATTACTATAGCTCTATAATATATCCTGAAGCATGGAGTAACAATTCTTCAGTGTTCTTTTCTATTTGGATTGCTCCTTTTAGAGCTCAATGATGTGTTGGTTTGGGTCTTCTCTAAATTCCTTGAATTTTTTTTCATAAAGTATGTGATTGTTCTTTTAAATTCTGCATCCCAGGGTTTATCTAAGCAGTTAGCACTAGAGAACACGTCTACTACAGGACTAGAGGGTTTGATGGGTGACTGCTACTTTGAACATTCATGTTGTCTTTGTAATTTCATCTAAGCAGGTGAACTTCTTCCTTTGGTTGTGTATCTGGCCTTCCTTAGTTTGGGCACATGAAGGAGATACAGGCCTGAGTTATGCCAAAATAAAGCTAGTTGATAAGCTATTTAATTCAACCAGGAAGGGGTTGAATTAAAGTCATGGGTTTAGAGCTTGGCCAGACAAAGGGGGATTCGTGATCGCCAACTGACAAATAACAACATGGAGACTTCTTATTACTTATGAAAGCTTGGCCTTAGCTTAGGCTTTCCACAATTAGCTCTTATAACTCAAATGAATCTATTAATCTATGTTCTGTCATGTGGCTCAGTACTGTATGTCAGATTTGCTTCGCATCTTTCTGGTGTCTCCATCTCTCTTCGTCCAGAGTCCTCTCTTTTCCCAGAAGTCCTGCCTATTCTGTCATGCCTAGCTATTGGCCATTTTGCTCTTTATTAAACAAGTTGGAGGTTCCTTGGGTAGAGACACATCTTTGCAGTATAAACAAATATCTCACACCTTATGATATCTTTGAGTATGAAGTATCTCTCATAGGCTCATGGGTTGAGTGCCTGTGGTGATATTTTGAGTGGTTGTAGCAGTCTTGTTGTGGGATGTGGACCACTGGAGTTATGCCTTTGGATGCTATGCCCAGTCTTGGTTGGTTCTTCTCTTTCCATTTCCAATTGACCATTAGGCAAACTGCCTTCTCCTCACAATGTTTCCACTGTCATAACTCAATTCACCGTGGAGCCAGAGTCAGTGGAGCTCAGGCCAAGCATGAAATCTCTAGTCAGGAGCCAAAGCAAACCCTCAATCCTTTCCTTTGGTTCTTCCCGATCCATGGTCACAGCAATGATAGGATTCACTCCTGCATCTCCCCCTTTTTTATTCCTAGAAATTAAGGTGATCATTCAGTTTTGCCAGATTCTAACTAAGAAAAAGGAAAAGGAAGATGCTGTTGCACTCAGCTGAAGGAATAAAATGGCTAAACTTCCAGCTAGGAGTTTGACCATGTTTTCAACTTTAGTGGCTGTATCAGTTGCTGTCAACACCATTTATGTGGAAAATTGGATTGACATAGAATAATTGGTTCTGCAGTCTAATTGCAGCACAATGGAATGAAATAGCCTCCCCAGCACACTCACGGCAATAGTTAGCCAGAACCCAGACGTATCTTAAACTTAGGAAAGGTACTTCAAAACTTAGAAATTAAGTAATACAGGGTGCAAATGAAGGACAGTTTTGATATTTTTTACAGTTAACCCAATGATGATCAGCTTCTAGTGAAATGTTCATGTTGGCTCAACAAGCAGAAGAAATAAAAAAGTAACTTTGGCATTCTGCTTTTTCTGTCATCACTTTGGGATTAGAAAGGCTTGGTTTCTCTAATATCCCATGGGTTGTGATCCAGAAAGTCTGAAACGAGATACGGTGCCTTCAAATGAGTCCCTTGGAGGATGCTCATCCTAAAGTAGCATGGAGTTGTGTCCATTTCCCACAAGATGCTTATTTCTGCTCTTCTTTAGATAAACTCAGCATGACTTCAGGTAAGATTAAAATTATGAAAATGTTCCGGACCAAGAAGTTTGTACTTAACTACAATAAACATCTGCCAATAACTTAAAAAAAATGATGACTTTTTCATTGCTAAGTGGTGGAAGCATGGCTTCCCTCATATTTTATCGTTTCCTTCTGCCTTGCAAATGCTATCTTTGGAGAGACACAAATGTCTGCCTCCTCTTTAGGAGGTTCCCCTCACCAAAGTTGAACTGGGGCAATAATGAGTTTACTTGACTTCCTTGTGGATTATGGGTGAGGGGCTTCCTACAGGACAGTGGGTGACCCCAAACCAGCTGCACTGGAAAATCTCCACTTGAATAAATGCTGTCTTTTCCATAGCACACAGATGGATCCCATCTTCAATTAACCTTTCCCAGCCTATCTACACCAGCAAAATGGTTCTCAACCTGTGGGTTGTGACCCATTTGGGGGTTGAATATCAGCTATCCTACATATCAGATGCTTACATTATGATTCATAATAGTAGAAAGTTACAGTTATGAAGTAGCAAGGAAATTATTTTATGGTTGGAAGTACCACGACATGAGGAACTGTATTAAAGGGTCGCAGCCATAGAAAGCTCGAGAACTACTGCTCTAGTGCTTTCCTGTGACACCCCCCCCTTCCATGAGGGCATAACAATCAAAAGCCAGTGGTTCTCGGACGTCGGCACGGCCAATTTGATGCAGGTGGTAGCTGCTTTGCTTGCGGAATGGCCTTGAAACCCCTCAACCTCATCACGCAACATCTCAGGCATGAGTCATTCCTGCAGGCTTGTTCCAGGTTAGTTTTAAATTGCTGCAATTCAGATTGGGGAGGAATGTACAATTAAAATGACATTATTTTTTCCCTAAAGATATAAAACATACCTGCATATAGTGTCTGTGTGATGCTTCACACCAAAAATTTCCATAAGGGATGATTTAGATGGAAATGTATAAAAGCACACTTCTTCTTCAGAATTCTACATGTATGCACATATTTTCCTCTTTTATTGGTTACAGTCTTGCTGTATCATCAGTTTGGCCTGAAACTTATGATTTTTCTGCTTATACCTTTCCAGCACTGGAATTAGTTTTGCACCACCATGCCTAGCTTATGTGAATATGACATAACATTTTCACATCTTTTCTACTTGTGATGTTCCTTTTAGTACGTGTAAAGAAGGATCTTAGGAGATTGTAATAGCATAAACAATCACATAACTTCTAGTTCTAGTGTTCTGATAAAAAGGTCTCTGAAATACAAATGTACTGGTGAGAGTTTGTTTGTCTTATGAACATAGATAATATGTCTGAATTAAAAAATAATTTTTAGAGAGTCTAAATTATGGTACACGTTTATCTTTAGTTGTTTTTCCTTTTCTCTTTTGGAAAGAAAGATGAGTCTTAAGGCTGAACCATTGCAAATATAGTTCTCAGAGTTGTGCTTTGGTTAGCATAATGGAGTGGAAAAGCCATCAATCACATTAAAAATTCTTTTGAGTTGTAATATTTGTATTAAGGCATGTTTATCAGAGGAGAATGACTGCCTGACCTCTGCTATGTGAATGATTTGTACATATCCAACACAAAATTCAAGCAGGCCAAACCATCAAGATGCTAGGTGTAGGGATCCCCTGACAAACACACATACAACCAAAGTGACTACATTCTGGTCACCAGGAAACTCTTACCTAGCACCCAAAATAGCCCATGATTTTCTAGTGCAGACTTAAGGCCAGATCACCAACTTGTTATGGGCAACATTCAACTGACATGCCAGGCAAAACGAATTGGAAGATCGATCATAACAACTGATGAACCCAACTGTACGGAAAGAGTATAAGAGAACCACTGAAAAAAGGATGAGGGAAATAATTAAACAACCCTTTACAATTATAGAAAGTGAATGGAAGAAAATCAAAAGAGTTACAGAGGAGGCAGTACCAGTGGAATGGCTTATTGCAGAAGTGATCAACCTGGTGGAAGAAAGAAGAAATCTAAAGAGCAAACAAAGAGGCAATCCACAGGCAACAAAACACCACAACTATCTGTACAGGGAGGTTAAAAAGAAGAGCAAAGGAGGATAGAGATCTGTATATACAAGGTATGTGCAAAGAGGTCAAAGAGGTTAGACTCCATAATAAAACACATTTTGTCCATGAATCTATGAGAGGGATAACTGCCAGATATACTCCTCAGATTTGGGTGATTAAAGATGGGTGAGGTCATTAACAGAACCAGCGGAAGTAAAGCAAATATGAAGATGATACTTTGACACCCTTTGCAACGATGTAGAGTACAATGAGAACACTTCGGCAGCCACTCAAACACCAGAGAGGATGAGGAAATATTAACTGTCGACGGGAGTGAGATAGAGGAAGTTATCAAGAGAGCGAAATGCAGAAAGTCCCCAGGAGTAGATAGCATCACGGTGGAGGAGCTGAAGGCAGCTACAATAGGCTCAGGGATGGAGACACTTCTCAGACCCTTCATAGAGATGTGGGAACACAAAGTGATTCCCAAAGAATGGAAGTACTCAGTTATAATTCCCATACACAAGAAGAAGGACAAGCTGGACTGCTCAAATTACAAGGCAATAGTTTGTTATGCCATAGCAGCAATATCTTCTCTTCCATTATACTACAAAGAATCAGGGAAAGAACAGAGGAAATCTTAGCAGAGGTCCAGTATGATTTCAGAGTTAGTAGGACCACGATTGATAAGATCTTCACTTTGAGGCAACTGGCAGAAAAATACATAGAATTTGGAGAAGACTTCTATGTCTGTTACATCGACTTCAGGAAGGCATTCGATAGATAGCATTTGGAGGAAAGGACTTTGGGAAACGGTGAGGTTCTATGGGTACCCAGAAACAATCATAAGAATACTAGAAAATGCCAATAAAGATACCTTTACACCAGTCAAAGCCTATGGAGAACTAAGTGACGAGTTTAAGACAATCATAGGAGTGTTGCAGGGATGCGTCCTCTCACCACTGCTCTTTAATATATTCATAGAATTAATAATAGCAACAGCCCTGGAGGATGAGGAGATAGGCATGCAGATGGGTGGTGTGCATATCGATAACTTACATTTCACTAATGATACGGCACTACTTGCTGAAAGTCCAAATGAGCTCCAGGCCATCGTAAATAGGGTGTAAGTGAAAACCTTGGTTTGAAAGTAAACTTTGAGAAGACCGAAATGCACCAATAAGGAGGGCACACAAGGATTTTAACATTGTAATAAAGAATCAGAGCGTCAAGCAAACAGTCAACTTTGTCTATCTGGGAGAAAACCTCAGTTCTAAGGAAGAGACTATTTCAGATGTCAAGAGGCAGTTAGGGATCGCGAGGGCTGCATTCCAAGCACTTGGAAAGGTTTGGTCAATAAGAGGCATAATAACAAGAATATTGCAAGTATATAAGACACTTGTCTTGAGTGGCCTTTTTTTTCACAACTCTGAAACCTGGACAATGAAACATTCCCCAGAATAGTGGCTGAATGTGTTTGAGATGGCATGTATCAGGAGGATTCTAGGTATCACACGGAGAGATAGGTTGTGCAGTGATGACATTAGGAAACGTTCCCATTTACAGAAGGAAGTAAACTACTAAGATACTCCAGCCACATTATGAGAATGAATGACGGCAGATACCTGAAGACAGCACTGCTTGGAGGAGGGCATGGGATAAGGTGAAGAGGAAGGCCCAAAAAGTGCTAGATAGACAGTGTAAAGGAAGACTGTGGGACCTTGGATATGACAATAACCTAGGCATCTAGGACTGCGCAGGATAGGAACAACTGGAGAGCCACCATCAACGGGCTGCCCTTGCATGCTTAAGCATTGTCGGGGTGTAAATGCTGATGATATTTATCAATATAATTCAAGAAGCATAAATATTGAATAAATTTTGATTATTAGAGAACACTTTTTTCTGTCCCTCTTTTCTCTTGATATGCTTATACTTTGTAATTCTATTACTTAAATTTAAATTATTCTGTCCACTGATGGTTATAAGTAATGAGACCATTGATTTTTACTTCCATCTCAGAGTGTTAGGAAACTAGAGTATCTTTTGCTCTTGCTGAGAACACAGTCTTGGTTTTCAGCAAATAGTGGGTGTCTCACAACTGCCTGTAACTCTAGTTCTAGAAGATCTGACACTCTCTTTTGGCCTCTTCAGGCATTGCATGCATGTGATGTACAAAGCACCCAGGTGTGCACACATGCACACATACGCACATGCACACACACACATATACAAAATGAATAAATTTATACATCTTTAAAATTCCCTCATTTGGGGCTAGAAAGGTGGCTCAATGCTTAAGGGTATATACTGCTGTTATAGAAGACCTGAGTTCAGTTCCTGGCACCCACACTGAGAAGTTTACAACTGCTTTAACTTCAGCTCCAGGGGGTTATGACACCCTGGTATGACCTTCTTTGACACTGCAGCCACATGCACAATCTCACATGTTTGTGATCTCAGCTCTGGAGAGACTGAGGCGGAAGACTGGTGAGTTAAGTAATTGTAACACCCTAAGACAGAACAGCAAAATTTCCCTCCTTCAGAATAACTGGACACGTCCCATCGCTAAATCACCAGACTGTTTTATTTTTCTGAGTGGTCAAATGTATATCCCAACCACTTGAAAAGGACACTAATAAAAGTAAAAAGACATTAGGGGCTTCTATTAAAGTAAAAGGACGTTTATTTTAACCAATTATTTTACGTTCTTCTTGCTAATGAAGAGATTTACTATTCAAAGGAATTAGTAGCCAAATGCAGAGGAAAAGCCTCATCTTTACTTATCATTTCACATGCAATTGAAGTTCATTATTTCAGTGGTCCCATAAGTAAGATGAAACCCAAGGGGGTCCATGTTAATGCAAACACTATGAATAGCTGAGCTAACTTGCCAACTTGATACATCCGCCTAACTCTAAAATCCACGATCTGACCAGCATGAAACCTTCCTGTAACACATGAAAGAAAGGACCCATTGGTGCCGGAAAACTTACATTTAGTAGAATTGAGAAACATATGTTCTGATCTGGGGTTTATATGTGAAGTCTGAAAAACGACTTAAAATAGACTTGTATGCTGTGTTTGAAACACAGGAGACATTCTCAGCCTCTTTGTATTTTTTTCATTATCATTCCCCTCTGGAAACTCAGACGTTTTCTCCCCTGGTTGATCCCCTTGTCCCATGAAAATTTAATACCGCAGGCACACTTTATATCTTTTTATATACTACGGTTCTTTGGGGGCCCACAAAGCATTGTAATAAGAACGTTTGCTCCCTGCGGGGTAATATTGCTTCCGAGATTGCAGGGAAGTGACTGCTGCTGGCTTATCTCCTCCCTCCACCCCATCACTAGGTGGAGAGTAGGCAGTGCAGGCAAACAGAGCTTTGGGTGTGCACAAATTCCGTCTGCATTCTGATCCCGTGGTTTGTGTGAGAGCACTAGACCAAGTGATGGACCCTTGCTGAGCCACTTTAGGCAAGGGGAATGACACTTCTCAGCTCAGCAAAGGTTCTTGTGAGAATGGAAAGCGGATGGTGTGTTTACAGTGCCTGCCTACAGTAGGCAGCAGAGTCCAGAGTCTCAGCTCCTTTCCTTCCTTCTGTAGGTGCAGCACTGGACTCTGCGCTTCCTGGAATGCTGGCAAGAGCCAGAAGGTTGGGAAACCATATCAGCTACAAATGCTGAGTTCCCTAGGCGTGTGGTTTTCTTCCTATGAAAGAGCGTACTCGTTTCTTATATTTGCTTGAACTTTTCAGTCTATAGCTTCGTGACACCTTACGAGACACTCCCATGAACCTGTAAGAAGTAAATCTGTCTTGACTCATTTAAATCTTACTGCCCCAAATTTAATAATTTTTTATTTCTTTTTTACTTGTGTATTTGTTCTATTTACCTATAGTATTTATAACACTTTAGAAATTTGAATTTTGAAAGTTAAGAGTCACAAGCTACACCAATTGTCCTTGAAAGTTGAGGGAGTATGGTATAGATGTCCTAGGTAGGACTTAGCATCCCATAGTCACTTTTTCTTAGCACTTTAATCTTGAGCCTCTCTGTATTAGCCACCAGAAGCTGCATTTAGAAATTTCTCTGTTGAAGGAAGGGGAGATTAGGTTGCATTGATCTATGGGTATTCCGGCTGGTACTCGGGATGCTGAAAGGTGCTTTGTAGGTTGCAAGATGAGAAAAAACAACATCAGTCTTATCCAGCTGGAAACCTTGTGAACTACAATAATAACCATCCAGGAGAGTGATGCCCATTTTTGCAGGAGTGGCATGAATGCTAGGGGCTACCAAAAGTTTTCTAAATGGATTTAAGGACCCCTCCACCGGCAGAAGCTCATCCCTGGTGCTGTAAACCTGGTTGAGACCCCATGGTTTTGGAGGCCACAGGCTGAACTGCTATTGTTTTGCTAAAGGGACACACTCTCCAACTGCTTCTTACATAAGGATTGTTTTAAGGAATAAGAACACTTATCAGGTAAATGATTTCTGTGTACTAAAGGGACATTGTTTCTTAGCATGTCTTTGTAACATTCTGTGTAGTAAAATGTGTGATTTACTACTGATCAGAGAGAGACGGAGCTCCAAGAAGCAAGCATCACACACACACTGCACAGAGTCATGCTCCCAGGGAGCCCTGACTATTTAGGCAGGAGAAAAGGGAAAAACAAAACGATAGCTCTACCTTCCCCTTGAACTGAGTGCGGTATACCCCATATATGCATAGCGTTTGTGCCTGCCCAAGGTATTTGGAGTTGTTTCGGACAAATAAAAATCATGAAGAATTATGTATCAAGAGGCCATATGTCCACAATTAGACAAAGAAAATGTTACACACCTGTTTGATATTCCTCATGTGCCTTTTACTGATGGTTATCCCCTCCCTAGAGAGGAATACATTCTTCTGAATTTGCTGTTTCTCCTCCTGTACATTCCTTTGTCTTTTTGGATTTTGCATATATACTTCTGTTAGCACTATTCAGTCACATTTATAAGATGGATACCGCAGCATAATTAATTTTTCTAAAACTCACTTTATTTCACGTCATATATAGTATTTATTTTATGACTCTTGAATGTTGTTAAAGTATCAGTCTTAATTGTTATTTACAAGCAATGATGTATTCTTTTATACTACATTGTATTATTATCACTTTTAGTAGTAACTTATTGATTTACACACACATATTTATAAACTATATTGAGGATGCAGGGCTTATAGCACTGTAACTTTAAACTCTTTTTTTGAAATAATTCATAATGAAGTATTTTTCATCTCTTCATTAACTCCTCTCTCTCTCTCTCTCTCTCTCTCTCTCTCTCTCTCTCTCTCTCTCTCTCTCTCTCCACATTGTCTTACTCTGTTCCCAGAATGGCCTGGAACTCACTCTATAGCTCATTTCAAGCCATGGCAAAATTGTGGCTTTAGACTCTTAAATGCTGGAATGAGAGCCATGAGCCCCGACATTCAGCTTTACTTTTGAAATTGTGTGTGTGCGTGTGTGCATGTGTGTGTGTGTATTTCTCACTAAGTTAGAAAATCTAAAAGAATTGGATGAATTTCTAAGTTCCCTAAAGTTTGGTTTAACCACCAAAGGCAAACCAAGAAGACATTGATAACTTAAACAAACCCACAATAATTAAAGGCGATTGAAACAACATTGAAAGGATTCTGACAGAAAAGAAATTCAAGCCCAGATGGGTCCACACTATAGTTCTATAAGACTTCCAAAAACATGGAAACAGAAGTAACATTTCCAAAGCCTTAGGCCAGTATTAGTCTAATACAAAAACACAGGTAAAGACACAACAAAAAAAGAAAACTGCATATGGAGTGTGGCCCATACCTTTGCTCCCAGCACTCCGGAGGCAGAAGCAGGTAGATCTCTGAGTATAATGACACGCAGTATCCCCAAAAGAGAAAGTGATGCTTATTCTATGTGTGGAAGAAATACAATGGGGAAGTCAGAGATTGACCAAGATTAGAGTGCACACTGTTTTATTTTACTAGTACTTTGGGCAGATGACCCTTAAACATTTCATTTAGCACACCACAAACCATTGTGATTGTTTATACATCTGTCTACTTCCTAAGACTGCGAGATCCTTGGTGGAAGTCATGGATGCTATTCATCAGCTTCTTGCTATTGCCTGTCATGGTGTTGGGCCCACACTCCCCCATCAGGAAATTTATGTTGTATGAATTTAGAAAGTGAAGAAGAAAATCATATCTACTTCCACTAAATGCAGGCACCTCTCCTTTCTGCGTGTTTCAGAAGAGCAGGATGGTGGTGGCTTTGGAAACCTAATTGTCTCCTGATCCAGCATTGTGGGAATACACCTGTGCAAAACTGTAACCATAGACCCTTGCTGTTATCACACAGTACACAATTACCCCAGGGGCATTACATTTCTGCTGGCCTGTTTTCTTTAGTACCCTGATGTGCTCTAGGACATGATCCCAAAAATAAATTGTTCAACTAATCTAACCTGAATTCAGGGCAGGAGCACATTAGGACATTTTTCCTGAGTGGAGAGAGAATTCATTGGCAAGCTCGCATGAAAATATTCCATTTCTCAAATGATCCCACCTGCAAATGAAATCCATGATTATTATTTATTATTTGTTGAACACAAGCTGTGTACTTAGTGCTATTCTTTAAAAAAAAAGTCAGAGAAGAACACAAAACCAACACAAACCACAGGGGACAATATGGTCCATGCCTTAGGGCTTAACAATCCACACCAGATACAGCATGCAATTCATCTATGACAAGATTGAAAAAGTGATTGCAATTCTGAAGCAACAGGCTCTCCGAGATCTTTTATGATTATAGAAAACTTATACAAAATATTTTGACCAAAAAATGTTATCAAAATGAGCAGGATTAAGGAGAGACAGCTAAAGAGGAAAGAGGTAGAGAAATGACAGATAAGATTCCAGAGTGAGGCCCAGCACTTACCTGGGTGACACTGGCAAGCGAGCAATTGATTCTGGCAAGGGAAGGATGCTCCTGGACATAGACTCTGATGCCAGCATGTGAGCAGACATTCCTGGGAGTATTCGCTTTAACAATGGCATCATCACGATTTCTTCTATCTATGTGAAGATGTGTTGAACTAGCAAGCAAGCACAAATAGGCAGACTAACACTAGGGAGAGTTCTCGGAGAGTTTGCCAAACTTTAGTGCACGTTGCTTAACTGAAAGGCAATGACAGAATGTGCAAGAGCTCCCTGACAAAGAGCAGATGATTGGATTAGGCACACAGAACGCTAATGGTTTTTCTCTAAAACAACAGGGCATTGGAAAGCATTTGCTACGGATATCAGGCTTAGGGAGGCTTAGCGTGAGGCATGTGCATCTGAAATTGTTTTCAAAGACATATCTGGGGGAAGAGATTGAGGGTTTGTAGGCTGAAAGTAGAGGCTGTCGTGAGATTACCTGAAACCCTGTGTGGAAACCACAGCATTTCTTTAGGGCCATCAGCTCATCATATGATCTTCATCTCTTTCTATCCTCAGGAGCCCGCTACTGCAGGGTGTTGCTATCGTGCCATGCTTTGAGCTTAGGCCTTTTCTCTCTGATACCTTTACTGATGAAGTTTATGTGTCCCAGTTTGAATAGTTTTCAATTACTGGTTATTCACAGCACATCAGAAACACCTGTCCTAGCTCATGTTTCTGTCCAATAGGCCTCTCCAGGTTGGTGAGCTTTGACTTGATAAGATCAGAATGACTCAATATCTTCAACCTACCTTCTGGGATCAGTGTGAGCTTCAGATCTCTGATTATCTGTCTTGTCTTTCTGACTCTGAGTTAATGCAGCCAGAGCTGCTTCTCTTCCTGATGGAAAGGAAAGTATAGGAGGCCTTGAGTAGTATGACTCCATAGTGTTTATCATATATACTGGGGCATGCATAGAACACATTGCTATTTGTTGCCTAGAGAACTTCCTTCTCCTCTGTCCCCACTAGGATCCTACTCAGAATATTCTCTGTCTTCCATCAGAAAATTCTTTCTTTTCTAGAACTCCAGGTGGCTTTCAAGTGTAATGCCTTCATCATGAACTTATTCTTCTGAATTATCTATTTTCTCTTCATGTTATTTTTAAAAATATTTTCACTCATTGAAGGTGTGTGTGTGTGTGCCCGCATGTGTACACTCGTGTGTGTGAATGTGGATGCCAGCGGTCAACCTTAAATGTCATTCCTCTGGGGTCATCCACCTAATATTCTGAAACAAAGTTTCTCACTGAGACCTTGGGTTCATTGACTCAGCTAGAGTAGATGAGCAAGGAGCCTCAGGTGTCCGCCTAACTCCTCCTCAGTTTTAGGATTACAAGGATATGCCAACATGCCCCGCTTTTCATGTAGATGCCGGTGCTTGAACCCAGGTTCTTCTGCTTGTGTGGCAAACACATCTCCAACTGAATTCTGTCTCCAGGTTCCTCCTTGCCTTTTGTTTTAGAGAAAGAGGTCCCTACCCTTCAAAGTCCCTACATATGTGTCGCAGAAGCTGTCTCTTTGTTCCAGGCATTCTCACTTTCCAGAATTATACTTTGTGTCCGTGGCTCCAAATATTCGTTTCTACTATCGAAACTGTGTTAATTAAGAGCAGCAGAAGACAGCATGCCACATGCATGTTTTTAGGCTTATCCATCCTCTGAAACTGGCCAGGGTATATCGTCTTTATGAGGTTTCTGTCTGATGCTATAGACTGAAGATGACCAGGTAAACAAGGAGAGAGGGAGAGGACATAAGTTGGAGGGAGCAGGAAGAAGCTGGAAACACAAGGACAAGTTGGTCTGCATGAGCAGAGCCTCAGACCTGCTGAGTTTTCTCTTGCCTCTTGGTAGCATGAGACGTCAGGGATTCTGTAGGAGTCAGTCACCTTTATTGCAGAGTTAAACATGGTCTTGGTACAGAAAGCCAGAGAGGCTGAATGAAGATCGAGGCGAACAGAGAAGTTACAGGCTTGGCTTCTGCCTCATGTCATTTGATAAGTGACATGTGTTAGCTACAGAACAGCTGCTGCTTTGCTCCTGTGCCCCAAATTTCCCAAGAGCTGTTCTCATAATGTACCCTAAGTATGTCCAGCAAAATGAATTCTGGGAAATGTAGTTCTCCAATAAGATGACACTTTACAGACTCTCCACAATTCACCTTTTGCCAACTTGCATCAGTGTATACTTCTGCAAATCATATTTTAAACTCAGCATCAGGAAGATAATTCCTTTATGCTTCTGCCTCATATACAACTATGACATGTATAGCTCATCACACACCAGCTATGGGCTCAGACCATCCATCCACTGCATGGACCAGACAGAGCAGATGGTAGTAGGACTGACTTCCTGAATCTTTCCAGTTTCTCCTGGCACCGCTCCAGGGAATACTTCCAGAAATGGAATCTCATTCCTGGTCCATTTCTTTAGACATAGGACGATCTACTGGGTGGACTTTCTTCCCTTTACTGCCCTTGCCCTAAGGCCAGGAACAAATGTATGGGTTCTGATTGCTAAGAATGGTTATCCAAATTTCAGTGATGAAATGGCCAAGGGGTTAAGGACCTACCTAGTATAGAAGGGCCTTTGGCTGATGTCCCATTACTTGGCAGTCCCATCTCTTGCTGGTGAACTCCAAAGGATATTCTGGGTACAGACGAATTAATGTCAGCTCACAGTCAGGCTCTAACAACCCTTCTGAACCTAGTTTCTCATTTCCCAATGCAAAGGTTACACTGGTAACTGCTTGAAATTGCCTTTGGGGAAAGACTGTGAGAATGCTTAGACAAAATTTATGTATTTATATGTTTATTATATGTTGTGCTATTTTCATGAAAGTGATTAGCTGATCTAAACATGCCATGTGGAGTCACTAGGGTCTTTAAAGATAGCATTCATCTCTGTACAAATAGGGACAATGTGACTTCTTCCTTTCTTATTTACATCTCCTTTATTTTTTCTTTTGCCTTATTATGCTAAGATTTCAAGTATTACATTGATTAAAAGTAAAGGTTGTGGAACCCTTTCCCTGTCACTGACTATAGAGGAGGAGTTTTATTTTTCCTTTATTTAGAAAAATGCTGACAGAGTATATGCTAAGTGTATGTGGTGAGTGTGTGGTGTGTGTGTGGTGTATGTGGTATGTGTGTGGTGTGTGTGTGTATGGTGTGATTGTATGGTGTATATGGGTATGTGGTGTGTGTGTGCAGTGTGTGTGTGGTGTGAGTGTGTGGCATATGTGGTGTGTGTTTGTGGTGTGAGTATATGTGATGTGTGTGTGTGCGGTGTTTGTGTATATGGTCTGTGTGTAGTGTGTATCAATGTGGTCTGTGTGTGTAGTGTGTATTAATGTGGTGTGTGTTGGTGTGTATGTGGCGTGTGTGGCATGTATGTATGTGGTATGAGTATGTATGAGGGGGTGTGTGGTATGTATGTGTGTATAGTGTGTGGTGTGTGTGTGTGTATGTGTGTGTGTGACAGAGAGGAAGAGAGAGAGAGAGAGAGAGAGAGAGAGAGAGAGAGAGAGAGAGAGAGGACCTTTATTATGTTGAGGTATGTTTCTTCTGTTCCTAATATCCTTAGGATTTTATTATGAATTTAAAATGGGGTACAGATCTAAACAGAGAATTCTCAACAGAAGAATCTCAAATGGCAGAAAGACACTTAAAGAAATGTTCAACATCTTTAGCCATCAAGGAAATGCAAATCAAAATGACTCTGAGATACCATCTTACACCACTTAGAATGATTACGATCAAAAACACCAATGATGACTTACGCTGGAGAGGAGACTGAGTAAAGGGAACACTCCTCCATTGCTGGTAGGAATGTAAACTTGTACAACCACTCTGGAAATTAGTATGGCGGTTTCTCAGAAAATTGGGAATCAACCTACCTCAAGACCCTGCAATACCACTCTTGGGCATATACCCAAAGGATGCTCAATCATACTACAAGGACATTTGTAATAGCCAGAACCTGGAAACAACCTAGATGCCCTCAACCAAAGAATGGATAATGAAAATGTGGTACATTTTTACATTAGAGTACTACTCAGTGGTAAAAAAATAAAAAATAAAATAAAATAAATAAATAAATGACATCTTGTAATTTGCATGCAAATGAATAGAAAAAAACAACCTAAGTGATATGGCTAGGATTAAAGGTGTGGTTTTGATGGATAGATCTACCCCATTTCTTAGCTTTCTTAGAGTCTAGCTTCATGGCAGAGCTACTGGCAGGAGCCATGTTTATTGCCATTCTATGGCGTTCAAGGTCCCTGCCACCACCAAGAAGCATTTTGTTGGCTATTTATAAGCACCATTGAAGTGTTTGGTGGTGGGGGCCTCTTAAAAGAGCTGCAAGGTTTTAGCAGCTAAAGCTAAGTCAGAAACCTTTCTTAAATGAGAGACACTTGCCTCTAGCAATTAGAGCCCACCTGAAAAAATGCTGCTACCAAGAATTTGTGATTAACTCCATTCTTTTGTGTCTAGAATTTCTTCCCATGCTCTCTCAGATTCTATGTGGATGTAGTTGCCCATGTTGGCATCATTTGTTAACAGAGGCTGCTCATTTGTTTCCTAGCTGCCCAGATGCAAAATAATCACACAGAAGCTATATTATTGCAACACTGCGTGGCCTATTAGCTTATGCATATTTCTAGCTAACTCTTACATCTTACATTAACCCATAAGTCTTTTCTGTGTTAGTCACATGGGTTGGTACCTTTTGTATCAGTGAGGCATGCTCATCTTGTGACCTCTGCATTTGGTTGATGACTGAAGACTGATTCTTTCCTCTTCCCAGAGGAAAGTATTTTCTTTTCTTTCAAATTCTGTGAAGAGCTGTGTTGGGATTTTGATGGGGATTGCATTAAATCTGTATATTGCTTTTGGTAAGATTGACATTTTTATTATGCTTATCTTGTCTATCCAATAGCATGGGACATATTTCCATTTTCCAATATCTTCTTCAATTTCTTTCTTCAAAGACTTAAAGTTCTTTTCAAACAGATATTTCACTTGTTTGGTTAGTGTTACCCCAAGATATTTTATGTTATCTGTGGCATGATGATGTTTCTCTGATTTCTTTCTCAGCTTCTTTATCATTTGTAGATGGAGAGCTACTGACTTTTTTTGTTGTTGTTGTTGATCTTATATCCTGCCACATTACTGAAGGTATTTGTCAGCTGTAGGAGTTCCTTGGTACAGTTTTTCTGTATTCCTTTATTGGAATTTTTCATTTCCTCTTTAAGAGTCTCTATTATCCTCATAGAGTTATATTTAATCTCATTTTCTTTTGCTTCTTTTGGGTTAGGATGATCAGGTCTTCCTGTGGTATGACCGCTGGGTTCTTGTGTTAACATATTGCTTTTTAGGTTATTGAATGAATTCTTGTCTTGACATCTACCAATCTCTTTCTCCAACTGGTGCCAATAGTGTCTTTGCCTCTTGATTCAATCCTTGCAGTTGCTGTCTGTGTCTTAGGGAGCTGCTCTTGATCTGCTCTGTGAAGTTGCTCTCTGTGTCTCATGGAGCCACTGAGGTCTCTCTTGGCTCATTCTGTGCCGTTGCAGTCTGTGTTTCAGAGTTCTTCTGAGGTCATGGGGGCTAGGTGGATTTGGGGGCAGAGTGAGTCTTGTAGCTTACAGGATCCAATAGATGGGAGGATGGGAGTTGGAGCAGCCTACCTGCAGGAAGCTTGCCTGATGGCTGGTTAGTGAAGCTGAGGCAAGTGGGGGAGGGAACCCAGGTTTTGTCCTGTTACTGAGGGCCTAGAGGGTGGAATATCTCATTGGTGGCTGATCATTCACCTCTTCATCCAATCTGTCCCCACCCTTAATTCTAAAATAATATATTGGAGCAGACTCCGAGTTCTTTAACTTGTAGCCTTCTGGGTAAAAATGGTGAATAAAAGTTGGAGACATCTATTTAATCTTGTTTAAATGAGTGCTGAGCACTGGGTTCTTGAGAACTATTGCTTAACAGAGTTGCAATCTCTACAGTTGTTTCCCTTCCCTGTATACCAGGACTCACTTCTGGAGTTTGCAGCCTGTGAACCAGGCATGTCATCACACCTTCTAGAACAAACTGTACATTTTGGGGCTGGGGTGATGCTTAAAGCTGAATGTGCTAGGGTATAGTACTATGGGTGTTGGTAGATAATTGAGATATGGTGCCAGATACATTGTCTCCATGCTATTGGATTCTGCTCAGTATTGAACATCTCATAGGTTGGAGTAGGTTTCAGGGAGTGTTCATTGTACTTAAATTTTGAGTTATTAGTCTTGGAAAAGCACAAGACTTAGTTTGAAGTTTGGTTTCATGGCTGTCCTCTAAATCATGGCTATTAGTCTCTAGCATAGAGCTGTTTCACTCTACTGTGATTGCCCAGCTCTTAACTAAAGAGAATGGAGCCACTGACTTCACTTCACCACTGATAACTCCTGCTTCTTGAGCTTCTCATTGTGAGTGTGTCTCCACTGTCTTATCCTCTATCCAATCTCAGGCAGCTGTTTCCTACAAGGAGCTTTGGCAGGTTGACCCCAGGCTTCCTGACTTGTGATTATTTCTTCCTTACAAGTCCTAACCACAACCCTTTCATAAACAGAAGATACCCTCTCCAGACAGTGGCCAGGCACAGTCTTCTGCACATGTCTGATATGACAAGATAACCTTCCTGACCACTGGTGACGTGGTCGAAGGAGTCAGTGTCACACAAGATTCCCTGGATGGACCAAAGCTTGTAAGAAGTCTGGGCTCATCCTTGGGTTTCTTTCCATCAAGGCCACGTGGGTCACCTTTTTGATGAAGCTTTGCCTCTGTTTGCTCTTGCTGGGAAACTACAGCACTAGCCACATGTGAAGGGAACATTTTACTGGACTGTGATTATGTTTCTTAATATTCTCATTTGTCCTATTTCCCTGGAAAACTGCTGATGCTTCTTCTCTCTCTGGAATACAGACTGCCCTTTGCTATCCTGACTCTTCTCTACAATAGCCCAGAAAGGTAACCCTTGATTTGCCATCTTACTCTGTTTGATGATGTTGGTGAATTTTTGTCTGAATAAAAAAAATGATTAGGTTACTTTTTAAATAGGTGTTCTCATTTTTTTATTATAATAAAAACATGTAAGAAACAGCATTAGATTTTTGGAGGCAGCATTTCTCTATGTAGCCTGGATGTCCTGGAACTTGCTAAATAGACCAGGAGGGCCTCGAACTCTCAGAAATTTTCATGTCTCTGTTTCCCAAGTGCTGGAATTAAAGGCACAGAACATAAAACTTGGAGTCTGAATAAAATCTTAAATTGCATTATTGTTGATTATAGTTATTCTGTGGGGGACATAACTATTTGCCTTCCCATTTTTTCATGGTAAAGGATATCTGTGTATTTAGGTTTATACACATAGATAAACACTTACTATCTTCATATGTTTGTATCTATTTGTGTACATTTGACATATCTATTTAGAAATGTGTCATTTTGTCTGCCCATGGAGAAGGGTTATATTTACCATTTCTAGTTGGCTATAATGCTGAATATAAATGTGAAATGAAATGCTATTTATTTTGCCACTTGCTACCAGATTAACTAGAGTCAAATGGGACAACTGGTGTCTTCTAAGTCTGTGCACACTGAACACATTTAAAGAAAACACTTCAGCTTTAAATAAAGGAATAAAAGCACAGCACTTGGCAATAATTATATATTTGTTTTTCCTGTAGGAACAATTTATATTTAATTTTAATGTTATATTTGAATTTTATGTTCCTAAGTATCAAATGGCTGCAACTCAGATTTTTGGTTGTACAAAGTATTATGCATCTGTATGCTTGAAGACATTCCCTGTGGTTAGAAGAGCTTGTGACACATGTCAACATGTTTCCTCATTGTACAGCAGTTTATGGTGTTTATGCCATTGTTATGTAAATCATGTGGTTTTTGGAAGATGCTGGACATATTTGGTCCATCTTGATTGGTGGCCTGCGAGGTCAGAACTGTTCCATTAATTCTAGTAAATGAATTCATGTTAAATTTTGCATTGACTCTTTTTGGCTTTACAGTCATAAGATGTATAACGGTAATTAGTTGTTCCAGGATGTGCATTTTAGGATCATTGCCTCTGGTGCTGGAAGCCCGATGACACTTGGATCAGAACCAGTTGTGCAAGCCCTTTGGAATGCTGCACATCTTACATTGGGATGTGTATGAAAGGGATCGCTGCATCTCAAAATGTCAATTTCCTAGTCTTACTTCAAATCTCAGGCCAGATGAACTATGATGAAAGAACACAGCTTTGCATTGCATTGTCTACATTTGGTTGGATACTCTGTTTTGGAAAAATATTACAAATGAACAATATTTTGGTGAGAAAGTTCCTGTGGCACAGAATATGATTGGCATGTCTCAATATGAACCAATTGCTTGTTCCTCAAATGACTTTTTGTTTAACAGGAATAAAATTTACTAAGAAAATATATGTAAGACAAGTGCAGAACTGTCACTTTGTCTTGTTGATGGGGACTTCATCTTGTGACTATAGTATCTTTACTCTTTGGGAATTGACATTTAAATATGATAGTGAGTTGCTCAATCAAACAGTAATTATTCTACATTTTCTACACTTAATTTTCCTCTCTAAAACACATCTCTACCTCCTTTGTTCCATAAAGTTTATTAATCCTCTCTCTCACCCCAAGTAATCATCCCTTGTCTTCTGACTATTTGCTTTCCCTTGGTCAGTGTGTCTATCCAGTCATTTTAGAACACACAAAAAAAATACCTAATCAAGCAAAAGTATGTTGGTTATAATTACTTCATAAGTGAAATAGCTCTACAATCTATGATGATGACATTTCTTAGCTTCTCTCCATGTTATTTTTTCAATATGTTAACCATTCCTTCCCATTTTCCGTTATGGTCTTGTTTTCTCCAAAAACACCTGTGCTGAGATTTGTCTGCAATGGATGTAAAACCAACAACAAAACTACTTTCCATTTGTTTTTTCAATCTTTCTTTATTTCAATTAGTCAGGACTGGATGGATTGGAGAAGAAAAATGCTTATGTATTTTTTCTTGGCATATATATTTTGTTAAGAGTGGCGAGAAAATCTGTATGTACCCAACTGTTTGGATCATTTCCGAAATAAAGTAGCAAAAAGTTCCTTGAGGGAAAAATGCTCTAGATCTGTAAAGACATGGATGATGGAAGCTGCATCCTCCACTAAAGGCAGCTTTGAGCTCCTTGAAGACAATGGCCACATCTAATTTATTTTGCATTTAATTCTATCCCCTAACACAAAATTGTACATTGTAGGTATCCTGGAAACTGAACAAATGATTAAGTTCATTAATTTATCCTAGATAAAACAACATGATGGATTATCAAACTATTTTTACTAAGTAAGTAATAAATGAAGTTGGCTATACTGTATGTTTTTAATTAAGAAAAAAGTTACCTATCTGTATATGGCAAATATCAGTCTCATAATCTAGTCAATGAGAAGTAAGATTTGCAAATGGTTCATAACATTGTTCAATGAAGTAAAATTGCCATTAATTTAAGGTAGATATATGGGATGCTAGATCATTGACATGGAGAAATAACTCTATAAACCATGATAATCAGATCTATTTTGGCAGTGTAAGCAATAAGACTAAAAAATATTTGAATGCCAGCCAAAGAATGAGAGTTAGGGTGAACATCCTGGCCGGTTTTTATTTTCTCTTGAAGGAGTTACTAATTTTAAACAATGAAGACCCTAAGACAGTGAGGAATAGCTTTGAATTTAATTTAAAACCACCATATGACAAACTGTACTGCCAGCTATTGCAATGGAATATATTTATTTTTTTCAAAAAGTATTTATTTATATAAGACATCATGTGAGATTGTTTAGAATGATTTTATAGAAGTATATACAGCTATTGTTCAATCAATGAAGTTTCTGGTTTCATTTTTCTTATGAATTGTCGCTGACAGGTTCTAGAAATGTTAGCATTAGGCTTTTCCAATTCTGAAATTGCCTAGAATTCAAACTTCTCTAATTTAGTAAATTGAAGAAAGAAAACATGCATATTTTCATCCCCAGTGGACTTTAATGAGAATCCTAAACTGGGCTGAGTTTAGAATTTAAAAATGTCATTTTATAGACTTTATTTTAGCTTTAAATAAAGTTGTTGTAGGTAGCTCTTCAAAATAATATAGCATTTCTTGTTTGAACAACAGTGTATTAGTATTCAATAGTAATTGTTCAGCTTTTAACACTACTTTCTACTTTTAAGCCATTCTGCTGCTAATGTCAGGAGGGAATACTGTTTATCAACTATTATGGGGTGTCATGAAATGAGTTCATTGTAGCTTCTTGCCATATCGAATTTGCAGCCAGTATACTGGATGAGGAAGCACACTGTGCCAACTGTAGTGTTCGTGAATTCTAGTCTTCTTTCTCCCCGTACGACACTCATACCATAATGAGAGAATGCCTTCAAGCTAGACACAGGAATGCTATTTTACATCCATGAAGTTAGAGAAGAAATGTTTTATAACAAACATACATGAGCAGTGGCTACGTTTGAGGACATATCAGGTGATCTCATGGTGTGCACTCTCATGTGTGGCACAGCTACTTGTGTTTCATTTGTGAAAAAAAAATATGAGGTGTTGTAGGAGAGACTGCTTGTTTGTTTCCCGGCTGCCCAGACTCCTGAAATAACCACACAGAAACTGTATTAATTAAATCACTTAAGTGTGTTGATAGCTAGCTCTTACATCTACAATTAACCCATCTCCTTTATTTTATATTTTACCACGAGGCTTGAGGCCCAGCGGCAAGTAGTATAGGTCTCAGGCAGCAGCTCCATAGCTTCTCCCTGACTCCGCCTTCTTCCTTCCAGCATTCAGTTTAGTTCTCCATGCTTAGCTAAGTTCTGCCTTGCTGTAGGTCCAAAGCAGTTTCTTTATTAATCAATGGCAATCACAGCAGACAGAAGGTTGACTGAAATGCACAGGTTAAGTATAACCATGAATGAATTGTGAGAGGACAGACAGTGTCTTTCCACAAAGGCAATTACTGCTATCCTGATGCCTAACACTGTGGATCACTTATGCCTGGCGTTGCAACCTAAGAACATTTTTATATGCAAATACAATAAAGTATCATTTTTCGTTATAGTTGAAATTGAACCAAGTTGTGCATGAATAAGAACTACACTGGACATAGTACATTTTCTTATCTTGAGCCAGGTCTCACTATGTAGCCTGGCCAACTCACTATGATAAGACCTTGGACTATAGCAATCGATATTTTATATGTTCATAAAATATTTTGAAGTAGCTCAAATGAGGAGAGATTTGAGAATTAGTGACTTGGAGGAACAACTTTAAAGTATTTAAGATGCAGGTCACATATCATAATTGTTCTATGTAAAAGGTATTCAGAATAACAGTCTACTAAAGAGGTTGGCGTTGATTTCTAGATTTTATTGGCGTCAAAGCAACAACCTCATGCACACTCTTTGGAAAGGAATTATGGTTCCCAAGTCAATCTAACATTGACTAAATATATCTTGTGTTGTTTTAATAGTTTTAATAAAAGTAGTTTGTGAAGGACTTCGAAAAATCACTTTGCCTGTATAAACAGCTCAGTCCTCCTTTACAGCTAGTTTATCATTTTGATAAACTGTTTGTTTTGTTATGTACTTTGGTTTTAAACTGTATAAACCAACTGCCAGTCAGTAGGTTTGAAATTACAAAAGATATTGTTTAACTAAATGCTATCTTTTCTGCTTAGCAGTATGGAGGCTGGGGTTTGTTTTCTTCTTTCCAAATATGCTGCTATAAGGAGGTAAAGTGAAGGTGTCCTTGGTGTCATTTGTGGCAATTCTTAGCTACATTAAGTTGTCACATTAACTACCTAGTCATGTGTACATTTGTTGCAGGCTGAGAAACTGGGGTAGGGAGCAGGGCTTTCATCCTCCTTATTCTCCATGTAGTCTTTCACTACTGGGTTCTTCATGCTTTGACTTGCTACACAAAGATAGAAATCGCACAGGGACTTACAGTTGAGCAAGATTAATGTGTGATTCCACTGGGTGAGAAAAATTGTGCATCAGGTGGAGTTCTAACCTCCACTTTCCTAGGTGAAACATCCCTGTGAATCATCTCTTTATTATTAAAATAATCCCAGTGAAGGAAAGCTGACAGAGGTCAGTGGTTCTTTTCGTTGTCAAAACATCTAAGAATGTTGAATGATGTCCTTCCTTCCTTCCTTCCTTCCTTCCTTCCTTCCTTCCTTCCTTCCTTCCTTCCTTCCTTCCTCCCTCCCTCCCTCCCTCCCTCCCTCCCTCCCTCCCTCCCTTCCTCCCTCCCTCCTTCCCTCCCTCCTTCCCTCCCCCCTCCCTCCCTCTCTCCCTCCCTCCCTTGCTCTTTTCCTCCCTCCCTTCCCCTTCCTTTCTTTCCCTTTTCTTTCTTTTTTAAGAAAGGAGTCCAAGGAACTAACAAGCTGGTTCAGTGGGTAAAGGCACTTATTGCAAAACTTGATGGCCTAAGATTGACCCCTGGGATGCACATGTAGAAGGAAAGAATCAGCTCCTGCAAGTTGTCTTACACATGTGCGTATGCGTGCGCACAAGCACACATACACACACACACACACACTAAATAGGTCATAGACGAATAAATAAGTAACACAGTAACAAAGAAGTCAATATCCTAATATGTTAAATTAGCTTACAATGAAACCCCTAAAGTGATGAATAGAACAGGGGATTCGTGTAGAATAGTTATTGTAAATGCCATATGATAACGAAAAGATACTATTTTCAGCCTAAACCTGCTTCACATTTTATCAGCTCTCAGTGCTCTCTGCTGCAGAGGATAAATTGGAGCCATTTGTGCAGCCAACAGTTTGGGTTGTATAAACCAACTTGAAGATGGTTCTATTAATATTTTAAACCCACTTCAGGTACTGGAAAACAAACTCATATCATGGATTGCCTTCCAAAAATGAGATACTGTGTTAGTAATTTCAGTAATTTTGAGCAGGGTGTAAGATTTTCCTTCTTGGTTATTTTGTGTCTGTTCAAAAAATGAACATTAAAAAAAAGACTGCCTATAAAAAATGAGAAACAATCATTGCAAGTTTTCCCTCAGATTTCACAATTACGTTTTGAATATTGATGGCTGTCAGTGCATAAGTAGTATTGGGAAGATAACAAATCTAAATATGAGCAAGTTACTCCATGTAGCCAAGTTACCGCAGAAAAAGAAAGGCCAGCATGGAGCGGCTAGTGTCCTTTCAGCCTAGTTTAAAGGAGTACAAACTCTTTCATAGTTTCCACTGTGGATTTAAAAGCAGATTTCTAAACAAGGCGACGAGAGAGAGAGGGAGAGAGAGAGAGAGAGAGAGAGGGAGGGAGGGAGGGAGGGAGGGAGGGAGGGAGGGAGGGAGGGAGGGAGGGAGGAAAGGAGAACTCAGAATACAGGGATTTAGGAGCAGCATTGTAGGCTCTAAACCTTCAATTCCAAAGTCAAAATTTTACTGAGCACACCGTTTCAGAGTTCATTTTCGTGCTGATTATGTCGTGTAGGTAAACAGGAAACACATGGCTGTGATGTTATGCCATAGTCTGGCCAAGGGGATAGCAGTGATACCAAGCTTACAAGTGAAACCAATTTTACAGGTCAGTTCTTAAGTTGACACATCATCTAAGTATAATAGCATTTTATTAAACTGTTTCCAACAAACACAAAACAGCTTCCTGTGGGTAGTACGGTATTTTGGAATGTATAGAAGACTGGGGTCAGAATAACCTTGTGGGCAAAGGTTAATGAACAATCTTGTAATACATTAAGATAATTCTTTTTATAGTGTGGCAATGCTGTTGGATGAATCAGAGGAAATTAATTATTTTTAATTTTTAATCTATTTATAATAAAAGTGACTGCACATTTTCCAGCTGACAGATTGGCCAAGGAAGGGAAAATGAAAGGTATAGTGTCCTGAAATTGTATGCTGCAGGAAGCCAAAGAAGGTGCTTGAAAGTAGGTGGAGAGAGGAAGAGAGTCTGGGTAGAGGAGGCTAAAGAGAAGCTAACTGATGGAGAAAAGAAATCAAAACGAGAACTCCACACTCATCCCGTTGCCGCATCTACCAGTCTTCCCCATTTTTCTCCTCCACCTACATCTGCATCCAAAAATTAATCACCGCATTCTGGCACCTCAGATGGGTTGCCTATTCTTGTACCATGGTGTCTTGTTATATTTTGAGTCTTCCCCTCCCTCACCTGCTCAAGGATAATGTTTCAGAAATTCTTTTCTTTTGACCCTTAATTTCAGTCTCTTTATTGGTTTGGCCCATTCCCAGCAACCTAACAGTGTGCTGTAATGCCTTACATCTTCCAGAGAATTGTCTTTGCACCAGAGTTCACGTTCCAGCCATGGCCCCACGTGTCATTTCCACTTCATAACAGATGATGTTGAAAAGAAGACCGTTCTCTGGACCTGTCCTTAATTCTCTCTTTGGTTAAGTGTAGTTGTGTCAAATAACTCTTTTTTTTTGCAGAACTGCCAATGATTTTCATATTTTTAAATTTAAAATTAGCTGTCTTATCTCATTTGATCAATCAGCAGTTCCCCTTGGGGTATCTGGTTGGGTTTTTGTCATTTCTCACCTGTAGCTTATTTTTGGGTTCTTTTGCTGATTCTTTAAATACTAAAAGGGCCTTAGAATTCAGTTCTTTGACCATCACTCTATTTATACATAGTGACCAGGGGGCATTATATGTTTCTAGGCTCAATCTCAAATGATGAATTTTGTCCATACGTCTATTATGAATATTGGACTTTATATCCTACCTTAAGCTCACATTTTCCACTGCGTGTTCTTTTATATAATTTGTTGCCAAGACTGTGAACTTCATGTGGACAAAGATTTAATTTTATTTTTTGCTGTTTACAGCATTTGGAGCAGTGCAGCATAGAGGCATAGAGGGAGCAGTGTTTTTTTTTTTTTTTTTTTTTCTATTATTTTCCTGCCTTGTGAAGTGAAAACACATTCATCTCCTACATCCCAGGACACAGTTCAACAAGCTCAAATTCATGAAGATATTGATTTCAATATCATGATGAAGGTAGACATTTTGGACAGCCTGGGATTTCAATCCCAAGAGACAGACGGGAGTGAGTCCTTGCTGTAACTGTTACAAAAGAGCTAGAGATGGGCTAAAAATGTCCTGGGTAAAAAATAATATGACATTCATAAAATGTACTCTGTAAGCCTACAACGACTCTGTTGACATGGATTAAAAACGCATGTACAGTACATGCTGCAAGCATTAGCCTCATCAGAAAGGCACATATTATCCTCATCACAGCGACGACTCGTGGGGAGAAGGGAAGAAAAGAAAAGTTGCACCAAAACTGCAAAGCTGAATTCATGAATGAATCAATGGACAGAAAAGTATGTGTACATGGTTCAGCGATAACGATGGTTTCATCCGACTACAGCCAAAACACGGCCCGAAGAGAAAGCGTTGAATAAACACACAGGGAGAAGCTCTGTTCGTAAGTGGAGCAGCATCGTGAAAACTACCCCTTCCAGAGGAAAGAGTGCTGTTTACTTTGCCTAAGAGTCCTCTACTAAAAATTCAACCTTTTGAACAACACAGTTTCATGAATTAGGTTTTTGTTCCTTGCATTCTTATCTGGAAGAGGATTTAGGGGAAATTTACCTTTAAAAAGTCTCAGGAGGAAGCAGTGGAAGATAAAGTTGTTTCTATTCAGAGAGGAAAAACAACTTTTCACATAAAACCAGTGTGCTCTGCAAAAGAGTAAAAGGTGGCAGCTCATTTGAGTGACAATATCAAATGTTCCTTGCAGAAAACAACCACTAGTGACCCTAAAGGACTTTTTGATGCCCTCTAGAAGATTCAACACTGTTTACTATTAGAAAAAAATTCATATATCATTAATGTTTGTAGGTTTCAAGCATAATTTAAATTAAGGATTAACAAAATAATCCAAAGTTATACAAGGACATATTTTTTTTGGCATAGAGCAGACGAGAGCTAATAATATGTATTATATAATCATATAATCATTATATCCCATCTATAAATGGGTGTATAATACAGATATATCAATGTGTAAGACAATGTCAAGCAAACTAAACCAAACCACAGTAAAATATAAGTAAACCTAAAACATAAGAAAACACAAAAGATCAGAATCAGTTTTTCATCTCTGACCATTTTTCTTCATTTCTCTCTCTCTCTCTCTCTCTCTGCTACTGAAATAATTTAATTTGTAATATTTTATCCTATGCATACATTATCTTTTAGGAAAAACTTAAGTTTTGCAGTACACAATTCCTTTTCTTACACAGTAGACATATTTTTTAAAATTTTAATTGAAAGATAACAGCATTGATATTAAAAAACAAAACAGAACAGAACATGGGCTGTGAGATGGCTCAGCAAGTAAAGACACCTAAGCCTGATGACTCAAGTTCAAATCCAAGGACCTACATTATAGAAGAAGATAAGCAACTCCCAAAAGTTGTCTTCTGACTTCCATGTATATGGTGTTGCAAGTGTGTGCACATACACACATACAATCACATGTATACAAATAAATAAAAACAATTAAGTTAAAGGCAAAAAACAAACTATCATGAAATATTATATTTTATTCATTTCTCTCCATTTTTTTTTTCCCGAGACAGGATTTCTTCATAGCTTTGGAGCCTGTCCTGGAACTAGCTCTTGTAGACCAGGTTAACCAAGTGCTGGGATTAAAGGAGTGAACCACCACTGCCTGGCCCATTTCTCCCATAGCTGACATTTTCCTATGGAAATTGGGAAGCAGACAGAAGGAAGCAATGGAGACAGAACTCACTTTAAATCACCTATAAAGACATTTTTAGAGGTGGTAGGCTCTAAGATTTCATTCTTTTTTTAATCAAGTAGCTTCTTATGCGCCTTCTTTGGGCTTATCACAGAAATATAAACCCAAGATTATTGATGGAGATAATTAATTAACTGAGATTTAAAAAGGCGTTTTCTAGACTGCATGCATATGCGTGTTGTAATACAAGCAATGGAAACTGTTTGCCTTTTAATTAAGTACTGTTTATGCTCTTGGCAAACGACTGCCCACCAGAGCCTCAGGATCTGGGGGTGCATATCCCAGCCAACTTTCCCTTTCTGATTTCCATTCTTCAGTTTCAAATCAGAAAGTTTCCGAACCCCGTTCCTAATCACAATGTGTCACCATTCTCTGCAGTCACTGGCAAAGTGAATCAAAGAAGCATCAACTCTTCCAGGCTTTCGCCCGAACTATCTTTCTCTTCCAGCTGTTAGTCAGGAAAGAATGCACGTTGCCTACCCACCCAGTCCTGGAATGCCACTCAAGGACAGGCCATTGTCCTTGGACTTGGAGTCAAGGGCACTCAACCTTCAGATACCAACTAAACAGGCTCCCTAGACACGAGGCGTGGTAGGGTCCTTCCAGCTTGTTCGTTTGCCCTTGAGATACAGTTCAACACTTTGCAGGGGACCCTTGAATTCTGACAGGAAGCATCCATCCTGTTGCTGCCAAGTTATTATGAAATACCTGTGGAAGCAATTCACTCTGTTTTCCAGTTTGGATAATGCTGATGGGTCTCTTTGTGGCCTTTATGGTAGCAAGGTTAGAATCCCTTACCTTGCTGTGTTCTCTTGTTTATTGATTTGGTTGTTTGTTCTGAGCTCAGCAAGGCACAGCTCCATCTGGCTTTGGGTGTGATATTTACTCCTTCATCCTGGGAATGTGTGTGTCTCATGGAATATGGAACCATACTGGATGGGTGCCCCCTTTTAAAAATAGCTGTATTCTGGGCATAGATTACGATGGGAAAATTTTTGGACATTTCACACTCCTCCCCAGTGGGTACCATAAAGTCATGGTCCGAAGGGCTTGCCAGGAACAGCTAATGAGTATTCACATTCCAGCTTGGAGGTGCTGTCCTTCCCATTGTTTGTCCTGACCATTCTGCTTCCCTCAACCTTTGTCATAATGTGTCCTGAAGTTGCACTAAGCGTTGTGTTTCACAGTGCCCTTGAGGAGCCTTAGGTGACAGTCAAGATGGCTAGTCTGTTCCTTTATTTATGTGATGAGCCTGTGGGTTTTGGGTTATCTTTAGGAGTTATTCATGTAGTGTTATTACTAAAAAAATTCCTCTTTAATCATCTAAAGAACATAGTACGTGTACAGGCATTCAAAGACAATATTAAAGACTCAGCCTTGACCGAGAATCCCAGCTCCATCAGTGAATTAGCCTCGTCAGTAAATTAGTGGGACATGAAAAACAACTCCTCTACTACTTCCTCCTTCTCGTGGCCCTCCTCCTTCTTTAGCTTTTGGCAGTACTAGGGATCGAACCCAGGGTCTTGTGTGTGTTGAACAAGTGCTGGACCACACAGCTGCACTTCCTGATGCAGTGTGTACAGTTTTGACAAGGTATTGACTGTTACGCTAACATCCTCAGCAATTCTTATTCCTTATAACACTATATACCAAAATGCATTAAGACACAAATACTTAGGTATGGCATGCTTCATGTGATTCTGTTCTACAGAGAGGCAGGGAAAGATTTTTTTCCAGACCTATTGATAGAACATAGATAGAGGATAATTACTCTTATGAAAACATCAGGGCATTATTTAAATTTCTTTAGTAAATGGAATTATAATCATTATGGTGAATGGATCGTCCCGAGATGCTGTGTTTCCTGCTGTGTATATAGGACGGGAGGAACTTCAGGGCATTTAGAACAGAAGGAGTGGCTAGGAGCAGTCACAAGCAGGAATGACAGTTCTCCCAGTGTGGCAGCCTGGTACAGATGTTTCAGGATGCACTCATTCTCAGCAATGTCTTATTTAGCTTAGGTTTTTCAGAAAAGAGTAGCCCCCAACACAGCCAAAGCTTTCTCGGTAGTCCCTGCTCATCCAAACACTGGTGCTCCTATCTCAGTTTTCCAAATATTGGAATTCCAGGCATGATCCACCAGACCCTTCTGTCCCATAAATGTCTGCACTTCTGTGTTGTAGATCCTGGAGGGCAGGCTGACAATGGACTTCTTGTTTTAGACTGCTTCTGTGGGCTCAGCAGTGATTTGTTTTGCTTTTATCCACAACGAAGGGCTGCAGCGCCACTGTTATTCCTCTGTGTGCCCTGTTCTTAGTCACTAAACCTTAGACACTGCCCTGTCATATTCTGTACCTCCTAGAGCAGCCAGTACTCAGCATGAATGCATTCTTTAGTAATAGGGAATTATTAGCATAAGTTATTCCTTAAACTTCCCAATGCAAAGGACAAGTGTATAGATTCGTGACCAGTCCTTTCTGAATGAGTATATTCACGGCTTCTGTAAAGAAACATCTTTTGATTTCTCTTTTATTCTTTTCTACAAATCCAGACTCAGTTTCCACCAATCATTCACTTTCTAAGCCCTTAAAGTACTAGACCAGCAAGATGTCTCAGTGAAAGGAACTTCATGGGACCTGACTGAGGGAACCCTGGCAGTGGGACCAAGAGCCATCCCTGGTACATGAGCTGGCTTTTTGGAGCCCATTCCTTATAGTGGAATGCTTTGCTCAGCCTTGATGCAGAGGGGAGGGGCTTGGTCCTGCCTTAACTTAGAGCCCCAGACTCTGTTGACTCCCCATGGGAGGCTTCATCCTTTTTGAGGAATGAATGGGGGTGGATTTGGGAGGAGTATGGGGGAAGCAGGAAGAGGTAAGGGAGGGGGAACTGTGGTTTTATTTGTAAAATGAATAAAACATTTAAAATAACATGAAAAAAGAAAAAAATAGGAAAAAAAAGGGATTTGCTGCTAAGCCTAAAGATCTGAGTTTAAAACCCCAAGCCCCCATGGTGGAAGATCACTGATGGAGCAAGCTGTCCTCTGACTTCCACATAGATAGATATGAACTGGCTCCTGCCCACTTTGTGTTCCAGAAACTCCTTCTTCCTCCAGGACACCAGTTGTCTATGGCAACTTCACTTAACCAAAACTCATCCTTTCCCCAAATCGCATTGTTTGTTAGATCTGTTTATTTCTTCTTTATCAATCTTGCCTGACTATCTCACGATTCTCTCACTGTCATTGCTGTTCCAGCCCAGCTTCCCTGTCTACCTAGACAGCATATTTATTGTAAATGTATAAAGCAAAACAGAAACCACAACCAAACACAATTAAAATTGAATCTGATAAAATGATGCTTTCTTAATTTTAAAGTTAATTTATTCTTCCTAAGTAGATCATAGACTTAGATTTATTTCTTTCCTGTCACAATGGCATGAAAGTAGGCAAAAAAAATATTAATAATCCTCAAGGATCAAAAAAGTCGAAGACTTAGGTTAAGTTTTGGGCTGCACGTGAGGTGGTTGCATCTTCCACAGCTTGGTTCCATCTGCTGAGACTGATGCATCCTCCGAGGGCACAGTTTCCTGGAGATATCATGGATGGTCAGTTTCCCTTTGTGAATCATCAGATCGCAGGCCCCTCAGTGCGGAAGTACAAGGAAATATGGACAAAATGCCCATGTGAGAGAACAGCTCGGCACTGGGTCATGGAGCAATGTGGGCACTGGTAGAAGAAAGCAGACTTCCGTTTCCATGAAGATCAAATCGTCCTTGCACCCATCATCTTGGGCACACCCAGATCTAGGAAGCAGCTTCTGCTCTGATACCTGTGGTTCAGCTTTCCACCCTCATGGAGATGGAAGTGATAGCAATTGTTAATGCTCGCTGAGAAATTCATAGCTGGGAAGCTAAACCTAGAACCTTGCATTGACTGTTTCAGTGAATTCCCACAGCAATTCTCAAAGATAACAACAATGACTCCCCACCCCACCCCCATTGTGTCCATGGAAAACCAGAGATTAAAGAGGTCAGATTTCTTGCCCAGGGTCAGAGAGTCAGGAAGTTGCACAACTGAGATTTTAACCCACTTGTCCAAAATCAGGTCCAGTTCTGACCACAACGTCAAACTGCTAAGCAGACCTGAGACACAATCAGGACAACAGGGCCGTCTAGCGTAGATGGATGATAGGTATACCTGGCCCAAGAACCCACCGGCCAAAGAGATGCTAGTGATATATTTGACTTCTTCTTCTCAAATTTTGAACAGCTGTGAGGTGTTTAGAATATTGAGTCCAGTAACAGTATATATAAATAACCTTAACTTGATCCCCTTTGATTTTATTTTTGGATGTCATAGCTTTGTTCTTTCTTTATTTCGGCTAAGCCTCTACTGCGTGTTCCCTAAGCAGCAGAATGATCCATTTCAGGAGCATATTTTATGCGATGCTGACACCAGCTGCTCCATGGAGACCTTCAGGCTCCTGCCAGAGGGTAATTGGCACCCAGGAGCAAGCAGGTTCCAAAGCACCAAAAAGCAAATGTGTTTAGCAATAAGTCTTTATCTCAGCATGAAAAAAAGCAATAAATTGTGATAAGTCTGAGCAGCTAGTCTCTAAACACACATACAAAATTTATTATGCGAAGGTTTAGCTTATTGCCAAAAAGGAAGACAATAGTACTGGCATTTTAACAGCCTCCCTATAACTTGGGTTCTTTATACGAACAAAAATGAGATTTTATGGAGTTTGTATTGTGGATATAAACAAGCTCGAAGGAAATAGAGAACATGAGAAAAACGATCCACTATTTACTCTTTTCAAGCCTCCAAAAATTCCACTGAATTAAGAAATTATACATTTTACATTGGCCAAGATAATGGCAATGGGAGATTTAGACTTGAAATTTATTTTTTTCTCAATAAAAATTACAAGTTTATACATCAGAGTATCACTAAAACAATGTGTGGGACATGAAAGAAAAAGGGTCATATGTTGGAAGGAAGAGGAACAGTGAGGGATGGTGGGAAACCAGGAAGATCCCGAGGCGAGAGTAAACAAAGCATGACAGTATGCACCTCCAGAAACATCATAACCAGAGCTATCAATGGCATATGAAAATCAATAAAAATATAGAAAAATAGGTGTGAGTATATTGTTGAAGTTGCGCAAAGAGAATCTTGGCTTCTATAAGTGGTTTTGTGGTTCTCTACTATCATACTGGGAACCACAAGGTGGTCAGCAAATGAATTTGAAGATTACTTCTCTCTACTGCCAGGACAGTGCCATCTTGCGAGAAGTTTTAGATGCTTCTAGGAGAGGAGATGTTTCTACAAGCTAGTAGTCTATTTGGCTCATCTTTTCTATATTAGAATATTTTTTAACAGAAAGCTTGCCATGTTCTCCATAATCTTAGATTTATCAGGATGTGCTAGGTCTCCTGAAGGTCATGTTACCTTTATCTAACATTAGTTTCTTTCCAGTAGTCTCATACAATGGTCCATAAGTTGCCATTTAAATGTACCTCAGTTGAAGTACTCTTATCTCTTTAGTTTTATTTCTTCTGTGATGTGGTTTCACCAAGCCCCGGTAACTGACTAAGTAGCCCAAGTTGGCCTGAAAGTCGTGGTTATCCTCCTGCCTCTGTCCGGAGGATTACAAGCTCATGCAACTTTTCCAAGCTTCACTTTTATCTTGTAACAGAGAAGAATTTGGCTGCACTCTGCCTTATAAAATGTATTATTTACGTATAATATCATTCTAACTGAAAGCTTATGTTTAAAAACTGTAAAAAATTATTTAACTCATTTGTATCATTTGTTACTTTATCTTTTAAAATCCTGAGAATCACCCCCTAGTTCAGAGACTTTCTTACACAGTTACAATGAATAACATAGTTTGTGTCGCCTGGCCTTACATATAAGTCAGGCAAATCTTTGAAGGCTCCTGACATTTCCCCAGATGGCGTGTCGCCACCGGGGCACTGCCAGCTCCCATCTCAGAAGAGTCCCACATCAGCAGCTCTCAGGAGGCTCTCATCTCATGCAGCAGAGAACATTGGCATCGCCTTGAACGTTTGTTGGACATAGAAGAGTTTCCACTGAAAATGGTTTCCTCTGCTCAGAAGAGCGCTCCGAGAAGGAAGGCTTCTGGAGTTACTTGAAACGAGAAGCTGTTTCTACTTGGCCTGCCTTACTTGGCCTTCTAGATGTCCTTGAGCGGTTTGGCTTCCAGATATTTGGATCTAATTAATCAGCGATGTCCACTGAAAATCTTAGGAATCCTCTGATACTGTCTTCTTTTTAACACTCATTTTAAATCTGTGTCTTGCAATGAAAGAATGAATGGAAAGGAAGTTTGGACATACTCACTTAGTATCTTTTAGAACTGTACTGGAGAAACCAGGTCAAACAAGAAGAGCAAATTCAGAATCATCCACTGAAGACTTTCCCTGGGCATAGGTCAGCTTCTATGACACAAATGGACAAGAGGAAAACTACCTGTTCACTTGAAGTTAAAAAATAATACCATATTTAGGAGTGGGGATGTAGCTCAGATACACAATGCTTACCTAATGTACAAATAAAAACCTCTTAGTTTTATAGTAATTGAAGTTATGAAAAAAGAAATTGATTGACAAGCTAAATGATATAGTTGCTATTTCTATCTAATTAGTAATTATTATTCATTGAGAGCCAAAAAGGTGATAAAAGAGAGAAAATAGAATCTAGCAATTCTTTGTTGATGAAGCAAAGTAAATTATCATAAAGCATGTTTATGAGGCCGTTGTTGTAGCACACGCCTCACAAGTGGCCTGAGCAGCCCCTGGCAGGTGGTGTTGAGGCAGGAGTATTGCCATGAGTAAAGGAAAGCCTGAGATACATAGTGCATTTCTGCCCAACCTGGAATACATAATAACATGCTGATTCAACAACAGGAAGAAAGAAATAGAAAAAAGGATAGATAAAAAGAAAGGAAGGTAGAGAAAAGAAAAAGAGTATCTGTACGTCATTGAAGAGTAAATTAAGATGGTCTACAGATGAGCGGAGAAATGAGAAGTACATCAATAACAGCAAAAGAAGCTAAATCAAAGCATGTAGAATACTTGAAATCAATGAGGCAAAATATTTTTAATTTCTACATTGAGTGAGACTTTCAGAGACAAGAGAGACAAAATTTAAAAGCCACACAAAGACTGTATCATCCTCAGAATCTTGTTGAAAGAATTTATATCATTGGTAATTTTCAGAAAGGAATCTGAACCCAGGAGGAAGGGTTAAAGCAAGTGTTAACAATAAGAAAGGCATTTCCAGTCATGGGGAATTTGTTTTCTGACACATGGGTAACTAAACAAGCATCAAGAGAACGCGATGACACATTGATGTGGTGATGTAATCATGTGTAATTCTGCAGTTCCAAGTCAGTGTCATGTTTACATGCTAGGCAATGAAAGAAAGCATAATCACTCTAAGATACTTTTACTTAATCAAGAAAGACAATTTGGTGAGGCAGCTAACAAAATCCACACTGTGAACTTCTGGTGGAACTTCGCTACCGAAATGGGTTCACCAATCATAAATTTGAGAGGGAGTAAAAGGCTTGGGAGGAGCTGGAGGGGGAGACAGAGGGAGAAAACGATGAATATATAATACTCAAGTAAAAAATTTAAAAATTAATTAATTAAAATGAAAAGGATTGAGCTTGTTTTGGCACAATAAACTAAAATTGGATTAATGCAGAAAGGATTAGCATGGCCATTGCACAAGGATGTCACACAAATTTGTGAAGCGCTCCAGAATTTGTTTTTATCAACTAAGCAAGGCACATATGGGCTCACAGAGACTAAAGCAGCAGGCACAGGGTCTATATGGGTCTACACCAGGTCCTTGGCATACTTATTATAGCTATCAGCTTAGTGTTTTTATGGGACTCCAGACTGTGAGAACAAGTGGGTGTCTGGATCTTGTGCTGACTCTTGGGACTGTTTTCCTCCTGCTGGACTTCCATGCCCTACTTCAACATCACAGTTTTTGTTTCATATTATTATACTTATTTTACTATGTTTGGTTTCTATCTCATAGGTAACAGGTAGAAAGGGAGTGGATCTGGAGGGGAGAGGAGGTGAGGAAGAACTGGGAGGAAGAGAGGGAGGGGAAAGTATAGTTGCGATATATTGAAGGATATATTTTCAATATAAAAGAAAAAAATAATAAACTTCTGAGTACATTTAATGTTGCTCCTATGTACATGTGCTTAGGGCTGAACATTAGGGACTGGATAATTCTTCAGGGTTTTCATCTCTGGAAAAATAACCTGATTCTCCCTTTCTCAGCTGTCATTGATTTTCTGTAGCTCTTTATTTAGGGGTGAGCCTTTTGAAATTTTCCTCCTTCACATTGGCCTTGCTTGGACAATTCTGATGCTGAGATTTCATGAGTGCAACTTCCCTGTCATGTCTAGAAGACACCATCCTACAAGAGGTATCCTGGTCCTCTGCCACCTCCAACCTTTCCATCTTCTCTTCCTTGATTTTCCCTGAGTTACAGGTGTGGGAATTGTGTTGTGGATGTATCCATTGTGGTATTTTATCTTTTGTTTCCTCAGATAAGCAAAACAAAAGCCAAAGAGGGATGGGGTTGGGTAGCCGTTTTTAATACAAGCATCTTTCAGAATGGAGTTCACTTTAAAAAGAAAACCCCCTTGATTGGCCTTAAGCTGGGGCCATTTCTCATCTAATCATAAAGAAATCACACATGTGCATTCCACTCTCATTTCTTCTTTATCTGCCGCTGTTTTGTGAACGGGCTGAGATCCTGCTCCATGGCCTGGTTTTGGTGATGGATATCTGTGAGCTGTGCAGCCGCCTTGACACTTTACTGTGGTTAGTTGTGGTGATTTCAACGCCGTGTAGCAGAGCTGTCTCTAAAACCGCCTCTTTATTCAGCCCTGAGGATGGATTGCCTGCGGATCGCCCATGGGAGGCCTTTTTAGTGGGCCCTTGGCACCAGCTGTGGCAGCCCTGGCTCTGGTTCTGAAGGGCGTTGTGTGCCAGATGAAATGATCCCACCGGGCTCTTTGATCTGATCCCACTTGGTCAGCTGGGAAAGTGAGGTTGCTCCCTCTCCACTCTTGTGCAGCTCCAGGTTGGCCGCGGGCCCTCGGCTGTGGTGTCTTCTCACGCCACGGGGGTTCTAGCTCCCCTCAGCTGATAGCTCTGACGTGGGCCCTTATTCTGGCACTCTCATGGATCTATGCTGCCCAGTGCTGGCCCGACTGCATTGGTTTTTTTTTCTCTACAATGTTGTTAAGTTTCTTCATTCCTGGCAAGCTCCCGAATTCCCCAGCAAGCTTGAGGTGTAATCACATTTCAACCGCTGCTCTGATATGAGGCACCAATTAAACGGAGATGAAAAGGCAGAAGGAGGTTCAGAAACAGAGAGCTCAGGCCAGTGTGTTTTCCTCCTTGGGCCACGTAGCGAGAAGATGACAGGCTCGCTGAGGTTTGGATTTTAGGCTGAAGTTTAGAGCGGGCGAGATTTGTTTTAGTCTGTGAGCTTGCAGTCAGTGTGAGCTTTAAGTTTGAAGTTGGGAGAAGCTGCTTGCAACAGCTCATGAAGGAGCTGCTGAAAACTCCCCATAAACACGGCAAGTTAACGTGCATTGCTACAAGAATACCAAAGGAGAAGAAGGATTAGTCAGGCAGGACGTGAGGAAAACTTCCCCCAGTCCCTCCTGAAAACAACATGCTTTCTTTCTCACCTCAGCAGAACACTATACGGCAGTGCAAATCCACTTGTCATATACTACACTGTGCTGCAATTCAGGCCGGCCTATGGCCATCTGGCTGCATTAAGATACATAGCAAACCAAAGGTCTCCATCTCAGGATCTACTAAGCAAGCGGAGCATCTAAGCACGAAAAAAGTGCCAACAAGTGAACTTGAAAATGAAGTTATTCTTTTATTTTTTCGAGACAGCGTTTCTCTGTAGCTTTGGTGCCTGTCCTGGAACTAGCTCTTGTAGACCATGCTGGCCTCGAACTCCTAGAGATCCGCCTGCCTCTGCCTCCCGAGTGCTGGGATTAAAGGCGTGCGCCACCACCGCCTGGCTGAAAATGAAGTTATTAAGGAGAAGGATTTCCATCCACCCATCTTCTGATTTTTCTAACTAGCACGTACCCTCTCTCTCTCTCTCTCTCTCTCTCTCTCTCTCTCTCTCTCTCTCTCTCTCTCCCTCTCCCTCTCTCTCTCTCTCTCTCTCACACACACACACACACACACACCTGAGAAAACAATCATGGGCATTTGTGTCGGAATTTACCTTTCTAAAAGCACTAACTGAAGTCAGTAGGGCCCACTGGAGAGAGGGTACTAATGAAGGACAAAGCTTCAGTTTTTTCAAAATAAATAAAAAAGATATTATTGAAAACATAGAACTCAAAGTTGTATACTTGTTAAAAATAATAATGAAAGTACGCACACACAAATCTCTGGGTATATGTCAGTTTTCAAAAAATATTCATAGTCTCATAGATCGGTATAAATATCAATCAAAACAAATGATCTTAACACTCCCCTCAAACATGTAGAAAAGAACAGTACAGTAAATCTAAAGAAAGCAAAGTAGTCAATGTTGAAAAATTGGAAATCAATAGAGCTTTGTAGTCATTTCAAACACCTCGATTAATATCAAAATTATATAAGATATAAATATTACATAAGATTATTAATACACATAAGTATGTAATATCAGTATTGCATAAGATAATCCAAAAAGAGAGGAACATGAGATAAAAAGCAAAACACACATTTAAAACTTAAAAGGAGGATCCCACCCAGATAATTTAATGAGTTCTATTTTCCTGTCTTTCTATCAGTAGATTGTAAAACCTTGATTAGATGCAGACAGTGAAGAGGGGCCAAGAGATGGCTCAGAAGTGAAGAGCACTTGCTGCTTTTGCAGAGGACCCAAGTTCAGTTCTCAGGCCTCACAGGGCAGCTCAGAGCCATTTACACCTCCAATTCCGGAGGATCTGATGCTCTCTTCTGGGCTCCCCAGGCACTGCATGTGTTAGCAGACACCCACACGTATAAGATTTCATAACAATAAAATATTTCAAAATGAATAATGAAGAAAATTAACTTACCACAAATGACTTTGACAAAAGTGTAACCAAAACAATAACCATAAAAATTAATCTCCTACAGAGGAACGACAGATTTAGTTGGTTTCACAGAAAAATATATCGCGTCCATAATGATTCAACAATCCCACGAATTAAAATATAGAAGGATATAGAGAGAAGAAAGAAATTCTCTATTTTTATTTTCTGAATCTACTATGTCATTAATCCCCAATGCTGACTATGATTGTATCAAAAAAGCTATATATAATTGCAAAAATTGCCAACAGAATTAAATATTCATAAATTATTAAGTTTAATGTGACTCCAATAAAAGTTTCTCTGCAATGTCAAAATACGAATAGGCATGAAAATAATAAAAGGGAAGGAAAATGTGTGTGTACATTAGAAGCTCTGCTCACCATACTTGAGATTAATATATGTTGATTGCTAGCTCCTGCCACACACACCAGTTGTGCCCTCTGTTAGTGGGTACATATTACTTGACAGGTAAGTATCATAGGATATTGGCTTTACAACTTAATAAGGCCATTGATGAAATTTCTCTCCCAGAAAGGTTTATAGGTCCTTTTGCTATGGATGCTAGCCAGTAAAATGGAAGCTTTTTGCTAGGCTCTGACTGATTTCTGTGCCCTTGTATACAAAAGGTGTGGTGTCATCAGCAATGAGATCTTATCCTTGCAACTGAGAGCAAGAGACTATCCACATCTTCAGCAGTGGAGGAGGTGGAAAAATGCTAAGGAAGTTTGGACAATGTAGTTATCTAGAAAAAAGTACCATGACTTTCATTCCTTATACTTCTCATAAAGCTAAAATCTAGAAGGGTCACAACTAAATACAAACATAAAAACCATTCAAGATCTGAAAGGAAACATAGGTGAATCCCTCTGTATTCTGAGGATGGGAAACATTACTGTGAAAGTCCATGAGCAATTAAAAAAAAAGTATGGAAAATTTAAACTCTGTCAGGATTTGGGCAGTGAGAGGACAGGGACTCTCCATATATGCACCAAGCTAGGAACATCTTTGCAACTTGTTTTAGAAACAAAGGGTTATCATTTCTACTATAAAGAGAGAATCTGGGGACTCCACAGATGGTGTAGCAGTTGCCAACACATGTGCTTTTGCAGAGGACTCTGTCTGGTTCCTGGTGAACACACCGAGCAGCCCACAGCTCCCTCTAATGCCATCTCTAGGGGGTCTGATGCCTCTGGTTTTTATGGGCGCCTGCCCTCATGTGCATACACTGTCACCCACACACACATCATTAAAAGGAATACAAACTAACACTTTTCAAAAGATAATCTGAAAATAGAGGAAAAAGGAAATAAAAGGGAAGAGAGAAATGCACACGTCTAAGCCACATATAAAGATGTGCATTTTAGAAGGAACATGAAAGATGATGTGACATACTAGATCTCTCCCACCTGATTGTCAAGCACTCAGTCCTTGTATGATTCTGCCGACAAGGCTTGTATTGGGCAAATGGTACAGTTATTATAGAGGAGACAGTGACAACCGTCAACCAAGTTACTATTTATTTGCTTTGAGACTCTGCTTTGGCTTTCCTCAGTGAAGGGTCATAGCGTACAAGTGTGAGCCAAAGAAACTTTTCTTCCTCAAGATGCTTTTGGTGAGAATGTTTCCTCACTGCACTAGAAAAGCAAACTAGAGTACTTATCCCCTGGGAAAATGTTTCATTAAATAAATACAAAAGCCTGTGGTTGCAGATCTCATAAGCTTCAAAGGGAAAATAGCTGTCATTGTTTTTAAATAGATATGCTGTGCCTATAAAACATCTGTGTGCACGCCAGGAGATCACCACAGTTTCAGTCACCATCTGCCATAGAAAGAAACTTCCTTTGGCAAATGATGATGTGCCCCAGAGAACCCTGGGAATGAGTGATTGCTTCTGTACCATAGTGACACAATGATTAGCTTTAGATAGACACCTTCAAGGCTCAAGAGCATCATGGCAGAGGGGGAGAAATGAGTGGGAGGAAAAGATGGAATGTTACATGACTAGCTTTCCCCCAGAGATGAAATACTCCATTCTGGAAGGAGGCTCATTAAGAAGTTAACAACTCACAAGTCTCAATAAATCCCTGAAACTTAAAAGCTTTCCATCTACAGGGTCATACAGGGAGTAAGGACTGCTGAGGAGAGGAAACTCTCCCACCTGTTGAGCTGCCTACACGAGCTTTAAGGGCTACAGCTTTTATGAGTTGTTATCCATGCTAGGGTGATTTTGTGTGTGTGTGTGTGTGTGTGTGAGAGAGAGAGAGACAGAGAGAGAGAGACAGAGAGAGAGAGAGAGAGAGAGAGAGAGAGAGAGAGAGAGAGAGGGAGAGGGAGAGGGAGAGAGACAGAGAGACAGAGAGAGAGAGAGAGACAGAGAGAGATACCTTTCAGTCATCTATGCTCCTTTAAGCCCCACTTCACTGATACTCCTGTAAGTAACCCCAAAAGCTGATTGGCTTGGCAACATAGACTTTAATAAAATCATTGTTGATGTATTGTCAGTGCCCTATCTGGGGCAAATAGATCATTTCTCATGTCTGTCTGCCCAGGAAAAGTCACACAACACCATCATATCATTAGAAGAATTAAGTAGATTGTTTGAAATATGCGGAACCACAGAGAATGGAAGAACAAAATCATTTTTCATATTGTTTCACCAAGTCAGTTGCTCAAATATAGGATGATCATCTGTTGCTGTTCTTTGTATGTTTTGAGGCAGAGTCTAATGTAGCCAAGGGTAGCTTGAAGTTTCTATATAGCTGAGAATGACCTTGAACTCCTGATCCTCCTGTCGCCACCTCCCAGGTCCTGGGATTTCAGATGTGTGCCACTATCTCAGACTCAGGAGAGGCTCTTGGAAGGAAAACACTGGATTGTACATTCATTTGAAGTCTTTCCACCAGATGCAGCAAAAGCCCTCTCTTTATTTTATGCAAGATAAATTATTACTTGGAGTTTGGGAAGAATGGATTTCAAATGTATCTTGGAAGACTGATGAACTTTCTGTTCTTTCATTTTTCTGGGGTGAATGGGTGAAGTTACAAGACCTGCTGAGCTTTGCCCAGGTAGGTGGTTCTTCACATCAGGTCTCTGTGAGAGGCAGCCACCACTTTCCTCATGCTAAGTACTAGGAAGTATTGAACCTGGGGAGAATTTTTTCACAAACATATCCATATGAGATATGAAGAAACCACAGCAGCGATGTTAGAATGAAACATAACCAGAGTGAGGAGAAGCTATTTGGTGATTTTTAAGGCTTAGCCATGATGTCACAAAAAGAAAAGTCTTCTCTGAATCTCTTACACATCCCTTGAAATAAGGACAGGACAGTTATAAATCAAGAGAAGCCAGAGTAATCTTCTTCAGCCCCCTTTCTCTTTAGATTATGAGAGAAAGATCTAAGAAGACTAAGATCTGTTTTCATGACCAAACAGTTAATTAATTAGGAGGGGGAATTGCCTGCCTCTTCTTTAAACATCTTTTTTTTTTAACAGGGTCACACCCTGACCCCACTTATTAAAATGACAGTTTCAGTCAGAGCCCTTCTGGGATCTCTCCCACATTCCTTTTATATAGCATATACGTAGAGAATTTGTGCTATGAATATTCCCAGTGAATTGCAGTGAGTCTCTGAAGAGTTTTGCTGTTTTATTCCTTTTCATTCCCAATAAACTAGGCCACAGAACCAACAATTCATTGTAATTTAATAGCTTTTGCTTTAGTTCTTCATTGAGGCAGAGCCTTCTAAACAGTGAGCTCTAAACTAAGGGGTGCAGCAGGCTCTCTTTCAGACAGAAAGGTCCAGAGATAAGCAGAGCGCTGAATCTTCTCTGATGTACCCCCTTAATCAGCTATAACAATTGCTCAACCCCCACTCCTGATACTGTGAACCGTGTGTGCTTTCATCCATTATCCAAAATCGTTCTGAATTTTAAATGTCTTCCTGTCTTGAGAAAGACAACAGTTGTTTGTTTAGTTTGAAGAGTAAAATACCAAATATAGATCAAGGCAGATCTTTATGACTGGGGAGAGGGGGAACTGCCGACATCTAGATTTCTTCTTCGTTTACTCTCAGGAAGAATATTTTCCTCGGGACACTGAAGAACCATGTCATAAAATAAACAGCTAAAGGTTTGTGTAGTGTAATTTATGTGCCCACAAACATCATGCAATCTCAGTTAGTAGCATGGTAACTGAGTGGAAAATCAGGCTTTCTATTATCGGGATGGGCATGTTCAAACTTCTATTATCACAAAATCTTGTGTTTGACTTTTATTTGGAAGACATCCCCTCACTGAATTGCTTAGGGAAGATTTGCTTCTGTGTTTCTTACAGTGTAACTCCACAGGTTAAAATGCTCCATGGGTTAATGGGGAAGCCAGAGTTTCAAAATTCCCTTCTTTATGTCCTTGGGTTTGTGCAGGAAATCAAGAGGGGCCATAAAACCAAGTCTTATTATCAGAGTGCAAAGCACAGAGAGTAAAGCCGAGGAAGAATGCTCGGCAGGGGAACATCAAAGCTTAAGCTTGTAGACTTAAGACACTCGCTAGACGGCAATACACTTAGATTTCTCTTCATAAAAGGAAGGGTTTGGCTGTCACTTAATGGTTTGTGTAAATGTTTTCCTTTATACTTCTAGTTTGTTATTGCGTCTGCATTTTATGAAAAGCTCATATTTTGGACTTAGCACATGACCTCTTTTCAGTTAGTTCTGCTGAGAGGAGTCTTTCTAAAATATATTATGGAACACTCTAAAGCAATGGCTGGCTTCAGACTTTTTGTAACAACGCTCAGGACCAAAGACTGTTAGTGGAAAAAGATGGCTGCAGCATCACTCCATCATGTAGGGAGTAGGAAGACCAAGGTTCTACGTTAGCCATGGGATGAAGTCTTTTGTCCTCTTGACTGACCCAGATTCCCCAGTTGCAGAGCACATTGCCTGAGGAGTTAGCTTTTTTCCAAACAGAATTCATGGGAATCAAACTTAGCATCCCGACATGCTGTAGAAACAGTTGAAAGTCTCATAGCTGGCTCATCATTATATATATTTTGTGTAAAAATTACATGAGCTTCTTCATTGTCAATTTCTTCAGGAAACACTCTCCAGGAAGAAAAAGACATCTAGTTCTTTTACTGTTAAAGTTTTGATAAAAAAACAAAAATATGAGGGAGCATGCTCAAAAAGACCTCAGGATCCTGATAGTAGCATGTATATATATATATATATATATATATATATATATATATATATATATATATTATAATACATATAATACATATAAAGGAGCTGTCAGGGCTTCTAGCTTCTGCCTACTGTTCACCTGAGGAGATATAGGTACTGTTCCTGTGTGTAAGTTTTGTGCTCAGAGGTTTGAGAGGACCGTGAGACCATTTGTGAAGCAGTAGACACATAAAGGAAAAAAAAATCAAGAGTGAGCTGGATAAAGGGCAGGAAACTGGAGAAGAACCTGGAATGATCGCAAAATGCATAGCTTCTAGTGTGTCTTGCCACCAAAATTAATGTGCAGTCTAGGAAAAAAGAAACTAATAAAGAAGTGTTGGCTCTTTTAAATGATTAATTTTTCTTTATTCTGGACACAAGAGATGACCAGGGTAAGATGCATTTCCCCCATCATTCCTCTGCACCTCCCTCCCCCCTCATTCCTTCTCTTTAAAGAACATCACCGAGGTCATGTAGATGAACTTACTAAAAGCAAATGGATTCTCAGCTCCTTGACATTCTGAAAGGATGTGTGCCTGTTTTGCAATATGCTTCTCATCTTTCATTCATTAAAAAAAAAAACATTTTGAGTGACTACTCTGTGTTATGAACTTTCTTTTCTTCTTCTAAGAAGAGAAACAGTAAGCCCCTTCATCATGAGTGATTAGACCCATACACATCACTAATGTTTTGATAAGCTACTTCATCAGCAGCTCACCTACTTTCCAGTCACAGGGAGCCTCAGGGAGTGGCTGTCCATTTTAGAGATCATTTGGTATCTGTGCACACGTGGTGTCTACAGACACGTGGTATCTGCACACACCTGATATTTGCACACATTTGATAGATGCACACACCTGGTATCTGTACATACTTAGTAGTTGAACACATCTGGTATCTGCACATAGGTGGTGTCTGCATAGACTTTGCTTCTGCACACACCTCTATCTACACACAGTTGATAGCTGCACACACCTCATAGCTGAACACACCTGGTATCTGCACATACTTGGTATTTGCACACACTGGGTAGCTCCACACATTTGATATCTGTATATACTTGCTATCTTTGCATACCTGGTAGCTGCATACACTTGGTATCTGCACACACCTGGTATCTGTACACACCTGGTATCTGTACACACCTGGTATCTGTACACACCTGGTATCTGTACACACCTGGTATTTGCATACACCTGGCATCTGTACATTTTGTAGCTACACACGCTTGATAACCTGTACTCACTTGGTAGCTGCACACAGTTCCGGTCTTCTCCCATTCACTAGCTCAGCTCAGTCACGAGACCTTATTTCCTGAGAAGAAAAGAGATAAATTTGTCTGCTGAGAAGCCTCATATGCCCTAACACTTGACATGTGAGATAATTGTTTAATCTTTTAATTTCATAAACTCTATTATAAAAATCTTGCAAACAGACAAAAAGTTCCCACCCAAATTAATTGAATACAAAGTCAACAGAACTCAGTGAGCTTCTACAAAGTCAGAGTATGAATTCAGAACAGAAGCTGTGGGACTTCACATTAATATTAAAACTCTCAGTATCTGGATATTTATGAATTTTTCTACCACACAAATCAAACAACCCAAACAGAATTGAATTAGAAAAACAATTAGCTTATATTCTCATTTGTAACTCATGACCACTTCCTGTATCCTGTCCTTCCCCATTGCTCACATTTAGCCTTTCTTTTAGGACAATATTTAAAGAAAGACCGAGAAAATTAGAGTGTTATCCCACATCACATTTTAAATCCAGGAGTCGTACATCATAATTTGCATTCTTGATAATTTTTTAATAGCTTTGTGTGAATAACAGTTTGTGGAGGTTAGAAGAGCAAGTGCCTCTTAGGAGTCTATTTCAGGTGGCCCCTGATGGTGCTCATGTCAGTGTTGGCAATACTGAGTAGCAACTTGTATTAATTCTCACCTCGGTAATTAAATACTTATAAGGTTTAGTAACATGCACAATATTTTTTATAATTGTAGTTATCATTTATAAAAATATATGTAATTTACTCTACTTGGAAGTTTATTATATTATTATAAAGGTGAAGGGTTTACCAGTAAATATAATCAGTTACTTTGGCCACTGATACTTCATTTTGGCTCCCAAACCTATAGTTATGATTTGACTGTGTAATATTATACAAACTGGAATGATTTGGGAGGTTTTTATTGCAATGTCAGTGCTAGATGTTAGTATGTTTTTTAACCAGAGTTGTGCCACTTTAAATAGATAAAGAAGGGAAAGTCCAGGATATATTTAAATATATGGGAGACAAAGGGTAGAGATGAAAGAGGCATGAAGGATGATTGATAGTTTTTTTAATCAGCCTGATAAATATTTTTGGTATTTTTGGCATATTTCGGCAATATTTTGCTGAAGTATGCAGATGTTTGGTAATGAAATAGGGAGTAGAAATCAAGATTAGTATTTTTGTTATTTTTCTAGATATTACAAATAAGGAATAAAAGGAATTGCAACAGGTGATTAAGTTAGAAGTCTATAGAGTCCATGCGTCAGGTGGCAGGAAATATGTTTTGTGCACTGACTGAGGATTCATAGTATATTGGTGCTGTGGAGAAGTGTAACGTAGGATTAGGCGTGTTAACCCAGTAGAGAAGTGGCAGATGCTGGGGGACCAAGGGAAGGATGGTGGGGAGCCTGATGGTGTCTGGGTCTGGCTTATCTCTGTAAGCAAGACTCCTGCGGGAGTAAGGAGACAGAACTTGTTTCCTTCAAAGAGCTGGGATTCATAATAGTTAAGTGGACACTGGTGAGAGCAAATAGCACGTTAGACATTCTTCGGTTTAGAAACATTGGTAAAGATGTGCAGTTTAGAGCTGTTGATTTGTACCCTACATACAGTCCACAGTCCCGGGGACAGGGATGGACAGTGCTATATTTCTGAGTATCCTAGGGAACTCCTGATACTTAGTCTGCACTCAGGTTCAGCTGCTGTGCTTGCTAGGGAAGGCTAGCAGACCTTGGTGAGCTCTTGCAGCGGTGAGTGACATCATTTGCGCATCGTTGGATCTGGGTCTTCACTGGGGCTTTACAGGGGTTCTCTGAATTCTTTGCAGTTGGCCTCTCGTAGGTAATGATAACATTCCAGCTAGCCAATGCCCAAGGGTGCAACTGAGATGAAGTGTTACTTGCCACTTTGAACTTTTTTATTTGATCTCCTTCCATCTAGGTGTCTGTCTTTCTCCCTTCCCGCCTCATCTCCTGTACACTTTTATCACGTTTAGCAGCTGATTACAAAGAGAAAGTATGTACTGGATGGTCTCTCTCTTATTTTTTAAACACCTTTATAAAAGTGGATCTGTGACTATAAACATCTCCAGAAGAGACTCGTAACGTGTGCCAGTAAATCCACTCTTCCCCCTGAATATGTGTGCATGCAAGGATGTTGTGTGTAGAGAGTGGGATGAAGTGTTCTGTTCTCTTTTTTTCCTCTTCTTCATGGCTTTTTGCTACTGCAGAGATGGTGCTGTCTGCCTATGATCCTGGTCCAGAGGCCCACCAGATCACCTACCTCACAAAACCCTTAGTAACATCAGAGCCAACTTGTCTTCCTGGACTGTATCTCTGATTTGTCCATTAAACTCCATGTCACTTACTTAGAAACCCAAGTAGGATAGCTCTTCCATTCACATTGTTTGCCTGTTTGCTGATCATCCATCCATCCATCATTAAGTGTTTATGTTGATTTTGTACTATACTTATAATCTTAAGAACTTTACAAACGTGGCATTATGACAATTGCAGTTGTAATACTTATCATATTTATGAGGGGATACTATCTAAAATATAGTAATTTTCAACCAAATCCTGGAGATGAAAGAATTCTCCAATAGCTCAGATGGAAAAGGCACTCCCAAGTTGTTCTACAGAGGGATTATTGTAGCCTTGATAGCTTGACTTTTGAGAGATTCAGGATCACGTTTTGATCTAGTGCTGGAAGAAGAGGTTATAGATGAGGGCACACAAGAATTCATAAAATAACTTTCCTTATTCAGTGTTCTGAGGGCTGGAAACCAAAGGCAATTTTCATGTTCCCATGTAGTCAGTGGGCATGACTAGACCCTAATTAGATTACTTTATTATTGGAGCTACCCTATGGCCTTTATGGCTTGGGAGTAGGAATGTCTTAAAACTTCAGTAAAATGTTGTGTGTTTGAAGAAGAAGAGGTACAGCAGGATGAGGAAAGGCTCCTCCAATCTTCTCTCACCCCGTGCCTTCCAACAGTGACCATTGTTGACACTTCCGTTAAGTCTCTTCTTTCCTGTCCTTTGCCCTGCCACTGTAGGGCTTGATCCTGTAGATCTGGGTTTTCTTCTAAGTGAATACTCCTTTCCCTACTGAAAATACGGGAACAGAGTGTGGGACTTTTATGGATACTTCTGTTGCCCCGTGTCCTTTATGAAAATCCTCCAGGATTAGGAATTGATCTCAAAATATATTCATTTTATCTTCTTGCAGAGATCTTTTGAAGTCTGAGGCATCTCTCTATAGTTGAGATTCACTCATTGTCCCCGCCCCCTCCCAGACTTCTCTGAGTCTTTTCAGTATCTTTGCTCTGTGATTAATGCACTTTATCTTTCTTTTATCTGAGCGAGCCAAGTTCATGATGAAAGTCGAGAAGTCGGATATCCTGGCACCTTAAAGAAATAGCCAATTCTGGATCTCATTTGCAGTGCATTCTTCTGGGGTGAGCGCATATCTTCCCTCTTAGCTGAGCCAAGAAGACAGAATGCATGTCTGTTCAACCATGGAAAACGCCACTTATTATAGGAGAAAATGAATTCATTGGCATAGAGTGTTTACTCTAAAGAGAATAAATAATCTCAGCGACTAGTAGTCACAAAATCGAATTCTTACACACCACTCTCCTTGTTTACCTCTTTAAACCCAATGTGGCATGAGACAGGAGTCGTGCAGCAGCAAGTTCGAATTAAAAACCGGAAGCCTTTCAGCTATATGGTCCATGTGTGGTGACAAGGGAGCTGGTTTTAAAAACATGGGCAGACAGGCTATTATCTATTGTCTTACACTAGGATGAATCTTTGCATGGCATCATTCACACCATGTCTGTGTCTGGGGAATACCATCTGTGTAAACTATATGGCCTAGAAGGTCCAGGATAGTAACACGCTGCAGGACACGTGCAGAACAGATGGCCCAAACCACTCTCTGCCCATCTGATTGCTTTGTGACTCACATCCACCACCGTTGTTGTCCATGCAAACACCTGGCTGCTAAAAGTCCGTCTTTAGATGACATGGGGGTTACTTGGCAGCGCTGCCTGTGCAGGAGCCCAGAGGGCCAGCAGACCCTCTCAGATTCCAATCTGAGTGCTTTTAGAGAGTGATGAAAAAGTAAAATGATGTCACCCAGGTAACGTCTCTGATATGGGCCCAGTGTGGTGGTTGTTTAGGAGCTTGTTGGATGTGGCCAGTGATCAAAGCTTGGGAAAACCCAGTGCACATTCTGGATCAGTGTGGTTTTGCAAAGAGAGCTAGTTGGCTGTCTAGCAGAAAGAAGCTGTTGAATAGGGAAGGAAAATACTGAAGACACAAATGCCCTTGGTGACCTTCCATGTTTTTGGCTCTGGGATTGCACATCGCAAAAAGCTTCAGTTTTCTGTTTGGATGTTTAAATCCCCTGACTTTTTTGCATATAGATATTTCTAGGATGCTTGTCTATCCATACTCTATAAATATGAAACAATTGAATAAAGAAAACAAAACACTAAAGAATTAGATTTCAGCCCTTCACTTGGCTGAGTACCAGAGAAGGTCCTATTTAATGCATGAGTCCTCGCCCTGAGTGAGGCCCTACTAGTACATGATTAAATCCAGGTGAGATGAAAAGTTTGCACTGAGAAACTGGTCTCTCCCGCAGTACTTTCCTGTTTCCATTTCATTGACTGTTAAGTGGACCCGTAATGAATGGGGAACCACCACACTGTTTTGGTCACTTGGTTTGAGTTAGCAACTGGGCATAAAGTGGTCCTGCTTTCGGTTACTGTGATGGGTTATCTGGAAGCCTGCAAAGCCATGAAGCTGTGTGCTGACCTAGACTGTTATTTTGTTATATTCCTGCCACTTCTCCCAACTTATGACACCCCAGCTTCATACCCTGTAGGAATTTTGTGAAGCTTGTAGCCTATAAGATCACTTTATTGCTTAGACAAGAAGCCAAGAGTTTTCCAGAAAGTCTCTTCCTGGAGGAGCCTTGACTTACTGAAACCACTTAGTCTATGAGTTAGGAGTACCATCCTCTCCTGGCCGTCTCTGCTTTCCACAATGGCCATTTATTCAGACCCACGTGATTTCCTGTTCTTACTGAAAGTATTGGCTGCAATGCTTATTTTGGACATGATATTATGCCGTGTAATAAATTTAAGTAGCCTTTTAAACAACAGAAACAATTTGGCGATTGGAGTTGTATCTCAATAGACAGTATGCTTGCCTAGCGGACACCAGGCCCTGGGTTCCCCCGCTTGCTCTGTATTTGCTGGCACATACCTGCAATCCCAACACTCTGGAGGTAGAAGCAGGGGGATCAGAAGTTCAAGACCACCCTAGGCTAGATAGTGAGTTTGAGGCTGCTTTGAATCAGACAGTTTGCCACAAACAAACAAAAAGCAATTTTTATGTCTTTAGCCCTAAAATGGCATGATAGCAGAGTAGTATTTGAGACTTGATGGGAAAGGGGCAAAGAAAGCCCAGACTAGGCGGGGACTTGGAGTGAAGCTTGGCAGGGAGCATGCGCAGGAGTGTTTAAAAGAGAGGGAGGCCTTAAAGTTTTGCCCTACATGACTACAACATGGTCTTCTTTCATCCACTTATTGGGAAGATACTAACGTGGAGTAAATGATGGTGTGAGGTGGCTTTGGGATTTATGGCTTCCTCAGGCTATGGCCATTTTTACAGAGATTAGTTGCGCTGGGGATCCCAGGTTTCCTGTTTGTATTATCCACACTTCCCACGGTGGTTGGGACTAAATTGTCCATTGCGGAGTTTGGAAAGCAGTCTGCGCGACGCAGTAAATTGAGCTGCTACTTTCTTACCCCGTCTCACGCAGTCCATTGTCTTTGAGGTCAGATGTGCTCACACACAAGCTCACACACGCCTCGCCTCTCACCTGATGCCAAAGCCAGTCCCTCGCTTAGCTTTGCGTACTCCAGTCGTCATTGGGCCTGCCTAGTAGATGTCAGGAAACACACAGCCGGAAGACTATTGACCATTGGAATGTGATTTTCTTTGCATCCTTCAGAGTGAGGGCTATCCTGTCCCTGATCAGCTACAGCAAAAGCTTAGTAATGAGATCCAGTTATCTAGGGGAACTTATAGAGAGAAACCAAGTGTCCCTATGAAAACATTCCATGATTTAGCTGGATTAACTCCCTGGGAAACTGTTTTAAAAGAATTTCTCTTCCAGAGGATTGCCAGTGTATTCTCCAAAAACTACCAAGTCCACGTGCATGTTAATTTGGTTCATCATCAGTAGCAAGGGTAACATGGACCCAGAGGTCTGGGATACCTGGTTTTGTAGAGCTCGGCATCTTACCTGGAGTAGCCAGGAGGCAGCAGAGAGAGGATCTGCCTGGGAAATGGGCTTTGAACTTGACCTACTGGGGAGTCAGGATCAGAGTGTGTGGGGCTGTCTCCTCTGAGCAGTGTGCTCCTCAGCCTAGGGCACAGGCTCAGTTAACTGTCCAGAAAGGGAGCTCTTGGCCACCCGTCTGTCTTTCCAGCATACAACTCTTCTGGCTTCAAACCTCCACGGGATCATTACTGGCACTATTTTTCTTCTGGTTTTGTCATTCTGCTGAGATGTCAGTAACTTGCTGTGTCCAGAGACAGGAGGTTTGGAGAACAAAACTGAAAGCAGTTCAGGGACTGTTCATGGGACTTTCCTTCCTGCCTCCAGGAGATTCTGGGACTCAAAGGCAGCATTTGCATGTTGAGCTGCCTGCATACTTCGGCAGCAGGGTCAGAGTGTTGGTGGAACTGTTGCTCTCATTTTGTCAGCAGCTAGAGGGTTATTTTATATCATAGACGGGATCCTTAAATTCAGGAAGATTCATGTCCTACTAACCCTGTCCTCCTCTGCAACAGCCAGAAATGTTTCTAACTGTACAGAACCGTATCTCACAACAGCACGCAACTCCCTGTGGTTGGCTTGCAGGCTGTACTTCCCAGAAAAGAAAGGATGAGGTGAATGTGGGCTACCCCCCTTGTGCCCTCCCTAACCACTGGTGACATGCGTCCCCTTATGCAGATGGAGTTGGAGGGAGAGAAGAACGGTCAATTTCAAAACGGTGCTTTTGAGAAAATGTAAACCCAGGATGTGTGCAAATCCCGGGTAGGTTCCCAGAGCAGAACGTCATCAGCCTTTCCCTCCTCAATGCCCGACTTTATTGTTCAGGAAAGGAACAAATAGCCTGTCCTGTTCCTGCCTTTACTCTCCATGTTGGGAATCTTTTGGTTGTTTTTCTACCCGTAAAGGCATCTGTGGCTAATTTTAATGATTTGTTATCCTATGATTGATACACAGCAAAATAATAGCCACATGTGTTGCAAACAGTTGCCTCAGCCTCCTACCAACGAGAGCATGGCCCGCAGAATTGGTGACAGTTGTCAGGTCCTGTTGCTTTGTCAGAGTTACAGAGATGTTGACGATTAACAGCTGCGGGGATCACCATTGATGGAATATGTTAGCATTGCCACAGAACTTTCACAAAACGACTTAACACCTCATATACCAAAGGCCTCTTAGAAATGACAAGAACAAAGCGCACAGATGCACATGCACACACCACAAACCATTGGGGCGTAGAGGGGGCAAAACTGAAAACTCAGCTGAAATAGTTTTTGGCTCCGGGTCAAAGGAGGTCTGAGGAAGCCAACCCAAACAAAATGCGTTCAGATGGATCTTATTCTCCTCCAGAATTAAAAAACATTAGGATTCTCAGCTAGTCCGGTACCTTATCGTGACCCAGTCCTAATGCCAGAGGGAGGAAGCGAGGAAAACAAGGAAGTGGTGAAAATTGCAGAGGGGCTTTAGATCACTAGAAACATTTCTGGCTGTTGCCGTAGACGACAGGGTTAAAAGTACATGAATCTTCCTGGATTGAGGAATCCTGTCTATGCTATACAATAACCCCTTCTAGTTGCTTACAGAATGAGAACAGTAATGCCTCCGATACCATGACCCAGCTGTCTAATTTTGCACGCAGTGCAGTGTGCAATGCTGCCTGGGAGTTCCAGAATCTTCTGGAGACAGGAAGGAGAGCCCCATGGGCAGTCTCTGAACTTTCCGTTTTGTTTTCCAAATTTATCCTAAGAAGTTACTAGCTGGTTAGCAGGTAAGGTAGCCAAAGAAGAATAGGTTCAAATACAGTGAAAAGGTAGATGGAATCCTGGTTAGTAATGGTCATAAGGAAGTGAGCATATAACCATGTGATTCTCTGTTTATAGGTGTTAAGCCTTGGGTCTGGCAGCCCTACGTCCATTCTGAGCTCTCGGCTGTCCCTGCTCTACTCTCTTATCTACTGGCCTTAGAGCCTTAGTTACATATTTAGTCCCTAGTTATTTCTTGATAAATATCCAAGGTGGGGATGGTTTACTTCAAGTTTCCTGTTACAGAAAATGCACTTTTCCCTTAGATATTGGGATGGTGAGTTGGTAGCAAATAGACAAATTAGCAAATATGGACAAGATAGAATTGCATTAGAACATTTATTTATTTTTTTAAAAAATAATCTTGGTATCTATTGTATCAAGGTATTCAACATAAAGTGGATCTTAAAATGATCTGAATTAGCTCCTATGTGTTGCTTTATTTTACAATAATTTGGATTAATAATACAATTTATGCATGTCAGCATGTTGCTTTTCTGGTAAATATCTGTGTAATTATGAATAACTGGCTCTCTGACTGAGTAGCTTCTTTGAGAGCTAGCCCATGCTGTGCACCCAGGTTGAAGCATCTCTCCGATGGGCCTCCCTGACAGCGTCTCCTCTATTCTGTCACTGAATTGTTAACACCTTGTGAAGAAAGGGCTTCCAGAACATCTGCTACAAGCCGGAGCTCTATTTACATGGATGATGATTGCGTGTTGTCACTTATTGTTCTGAGCATTACCCTTGAGTGGAGTAAGAAAGTTTGGACACGCAGATATACCCATGTAGACATGCAGAGAGATACACAAAGGCACACAGAGACACACACACATTCACACATACTCACACAAACACATGCAGTTCCAAGCACTAATTTGACAAATATATTAAGGGAAGAGCTCTGGGTTTCAAGATCTTTTCTTTGAAAGAACTTGTGTGTATGTGTGCATGTGTATGCGTGTGTCTGTATGTGTTCCATAACTCTTCTTATTTATTTCTGGTACTTTTTATACTGAAATTTCATGCTAAGTTGGACATTTCTTCTCTAAGCAGACTGAAACTTGTATCAGGTATTCACAATTTCTCCTGGCAAGAAAGAAGCGGTAAAATGTTCTTATGCACATTTGAGAGCATGCTGGGCTCATGTTAGTGCAGTGCTTCCCATTTCAGAAATCAGTCAGGGCAATTTCCTCTGTTGACTTTTTTTTTTTTTTTTTGGTTCTCTGATAGTCATTGGCACGTACCTTGAACAAACAATCCTCAAAATTACTTGGGTTGTATTCCTTTGGCTTCTGATATTCTCTTTTTCAAGGTCACAACATAAAAATATTTAGTATAAAGCCTTAACAATGCAGTTTTCTGACCAGCTACCCTTTATTTGTATTGAATAAATCATGTGAAATACAGTTTGATACTGAGGTGGCATTCTGTGTTGACCTGATAGTCACAGACCTTGCCACACTAATTAATGTGTACATGTAAATCCATCCATACATCTCATCTATAGTTTGCTAATAGGATAGGATTAATGGATCCTGAAATTGTCAGCCATGATTAAAGTCACAGCGTTTAGATTTACACACATTTGGGTTTAAATTCCAGCTTCCTGATACATTCAATCATGCTGATTTCTCTAAACTTGGACTTCTTCATTTGTATCCTGGGAATGAATCACTTGAATAGCTGTTTTAAAGGCTTCCATTTAGATTAAAAAGAGTGGCTCATTAAAGTTCTCGGTATACTACCTGACATCACAATGAGGGTTGTCGTATTTTATTTCTTCTTATTATATGGTGAACATTTTCAAATGGATAAGTTTTTGTTATGGCTGTTTACTTGCATTTATTTATTTATTTATCTCTTACTAGGAACTTTAATTACCAACCCATCTGGGCCAACACAAACTCTGAAATTCTTTTTTTACTTGACCAACTAAAAACCTTTACTGGAGAAAAATGCAAAAATAAAGTCCCTCTAGGCATGGGATTCTTTTAACACACTTTGTCAAACTCGAGTACTTGAACTCAACCCATTGTAGGGTCTGTGTCTTTTTAGCCTTAAAAAATACTGAATTCAGATAGGTGCTCAGTGAACTATGCTAAAGAAGGCAAGGATGAAAGAAGATGACCGAATACCTCTAACATAAAAAAGAAGGCAAGAATGTGTATTAATAAATATTTAGAAGACAACTTGATGCCATGCCAGTTTAGGTATACAAGAGTATTCAGTTTCTTCTAGGGCCAATGATCTTTCCTGCTATTGCTTTTTGACTAGGTTTCCCCCATTTCAAATTTGAGCAAAGAACAGAAGTCTACCCCGATAATGGTTGCGATGGGACAATGGTCTTTACCATGCCACTTATATTTTAAATAAATGCTGATTGGCCATTAGCCAGGCAGGAAGTAGAGGTGGGGCAATGAGAATGCTGGGAAGAGGGAAGCACAGTTTGCAGTTGTGATCCAGACACAGAGCAAGCAAGATGTGACTGCATCGCCGAAAAAGGTACCAAGCACGTGGCTAATATAGACAAGAATAATGGGCTAATATAAGTTATAAGAGTTAATAAGAAGCCTGAGCTACTAGGCCAGTTTATAACTAGTGTAGATCTCTGTGTGATTTCTTTGGGACTTAAAGACTGTGGGAACCAGGCAGGACAGAAACCTCAGACAACAAATGGTAGTACTGCAATTACACAAGTGGGCTCACCTTGCTTGAAATCAAAGCTGTGTAAGACCACTGAAGCCTGAAGGGAGAATGATCTCAGCTCCCTTCTAGCCCCATTTCTCCATGTCTTGCATTCAAGGTGTGTGGTATCATCACTAATATGGCCTTATCGTGTAGTTCTGGGGAGCGACAAAGTGGAGGGGTTAGATATGTATTGTTTAGAGGCCTCTATGATCTTCCTGACAAGCAACTCATAGGAGATATATAATTCCTTGGACTAGGGTTTTCTGTTTAATGTGGGTACATGTGGAAACCCAGATATTCACATCTAAGTTCATATGCAGGGATGCATTTGTTTAGAATACAAGATACAGGCTGGAGATATGGCTCAGGGCTGAAGAGCACTTGCTGTTGCCCTTAGAGAGGACTGGAGTTCAGTTCCTAGCATGCATATCGAGCTGCTCCAACTCCATGGGATTGGTGAGGTCCTCTTTTGGTCTTTGTAATTACCCACACGAGTCCATACACACCCACGACCTTCCCACAAATTATTCTTTAGAACACAACAAACTTTTGTAACTTTAAGATGATTTAGATGAGTGAAAATGAGGACCCTGTTAGCTTCTCTAAAATGTTTATGTGCAGATGAGTAGTGTCCACAAGAGTGAATTGTCCCCTCTCGAATCAATCCTAACTTATTATCTAAAGTCATTTACTTGGGAAGAATAAGACATTTCCAAGTTTTATAAAAACTGTGAAAATTATTTCAAAATCTTGTGAAGGAAGATAGAAAACTGTTATTGGAGTGGGGATTGGAAAATCCTTCTGCCTTATATTTTGGCATAGAGGCCAGTGGGTTGAAGACCCATCATCTCAAGATGAGAAAGGGAAATGACAGCTGTCTGCGTCACTCTCGTTAAGAGTGGCCCTTCTGCCTTCTACTCTACTTTGCAATTCTTAATAATTGTGGTTTCCTGGAGGGTTCTCTGGTACATTTTTTTTTTTTTTTGGTTCAGCTAAGGAGCTAAACTCATTTTCAGCTTACACTGAAACTTTTAAGCTCCCTGAACTCTTGAGGCGTTGCTTGGATCTCCCGCCCCACAACTCTGCCATGGAATAATGCTTTGGAGAAAAAGTGCTAGCTGGATCCCTGTTAATACCGATGAATGATCTGCAGACTTAAGTTGAAATAGAGTAAAATTTATCAGCAGCTAGAGCATATGTGAACTCCCATTGATGTTGCAGCATCATGGAAAGAAGTGGTAGGTTTGGGTCATTGTGAGTCTAAGACATTTTATCAGGACAGAAGACCTTGATGGGAAATACAGAGCCCTTTGCGGTATAAATGTATTTCTTTATCACGACATCAGCAAGGTAAGGATTTAGGAATGAGGATACTGGGATCATGGGAGTACCAGATGTGTGGCCCTGTGGTCCACATGCCCACCTGAGCTCCTAACAGCCATCATGATTTCCCACATGCCTGTTCTCACCTAAGTACCTGTGATTCTCTACTGCTCCACTGAAGGTATCCCCTGGAGTGCTGGGGCCTTACTCTGATGCCAGAAAGTACAGGGCAGGTGAGGACCCCAGTGGCAAACCCGAGTCCATGTGGTATGGAGCAGGAAGGCTGTAGTCCTGATTTCAAGGGTCTCGGTGGGATAAATCACTTGCATGATCTACATGGCTTCTCACATGGAAAACAGCCAAAGGTGAGCTCCACTTGCCAATGTCGTACTCTGCCACAGCTCTATCGAACATTGTTGCTTCCGGGTGTCACTTCCTATTCTCTTATGTCTTCGAGGTTCTCTTCTGGAAGACCTTGTGCCATCTCTGCTTTGAAAGCACAACTAAGACATGATTCTCATTCTACAGGCAACCAATTTTGAGAATTTTAAGGCTAATTTTGTTTTTCTGTGCCCAAAGTCTCTTTTCTTATCACATGAAGTGGTTGGATCAAGTTGATCAGTTTTCTACTTATTGAGATAAATTTCCATTTATTTAGAGTTGCAGAACTCTCTTTTTTAAAGAATTAAATCAAATATTGTACAGAGTCTTAAAATGTAAAACAGAGTTAGAATCAACAAACAGGTGATTTTATGGGAGGAAAGGGAAGTGGGAATGGTGTAATTTATATCATAATCTCAAAAATAAAAGAAAAAGGAAGTATGTTTTTAATTGAAGTAGAATAACATCACTTTTCCTTCTTTTTCCTCTCTATCCCTTCTCAGCTTCTCTTCACAATTCTCCCACATCTCTCTACCGCTCTCAAGTTGATAACCTTTTTTCTCTGATTATTACTGCTTTTATTTTTATTTGATTTATTTTATTATTATTGGTGGTGTGTGTGTGTGCGCAGGCACAGATATATGTAAATATAACCTGTGGAGCCCATTTTTCTTATCTGTATATGGATGGTTTCAGAGCTGACCACACTTCATTGAACAATCAACAAAAGGGGCTCTTTCCTGGGAAAAGCTAGTCCTCCTTCTCCCAGCAAGAGTCGCCTGTTGTTCCTTTGCTAATGGTGGGACCCTGTGAAACTTTCTGTTTCCCCATATTAACATGTACGTGGATATTGCCATAGTTCTGGTCTTATTTGTGCAGCCATTTCTAGGAAAGAGTGCTTTACCTGGAGTGACCACAAAAACCAGGGAAGTTTAAAGAGACCACAGGTGGAAGGGTATTTAGAAGCAGAATATCCAGGTGACATCGGTGGGAAATGAAATAACAGGAGCAGGGCTCCAACTGGGAAGCAGAGGGAGTTCAGCACATAGGACAAGGAGGGACGAGGAAGAAATAGCATCAAGATTGTTTAATAAAGCCTCAAGGAGTCATACTGCTTTATATTTCTCTAAAATTATATACCATACATATATGTGCATCTATATATCTTTATATATCTATATCTGTATGTGTATTTATACCTTTATGTCTTAAAGTAAGTTAAACTATTTAGGTTGACAGTGCCCCAAAAGAACCATAGACTAGCAAAACCCCCAGTACCTGACATGAGAAACCTCCTTTCGAATGGTTGGACAGAACAATCCAAGTGATTTCCAAAACAATATGGATTATTGATGTAGCCCTTGGTTGCCCCTGAGGGGTTGAAGTTTGGCCCCTATTACTGAAGACACCACTCAGGAAATTTAAAGTTTGCTTTCTTTTATACGTCAGGCCCTTACTTCTTTGTAGCTCCCTGGGGCTTACTTGGGAATGCTAGGGATCCTGTGGCATAATTTTAAAACAACCACACTAGATGGTCTTGAACCCTCATGGACATCCTAAACTCTTGGGATTCTAGGCATAGGCAGAACTTGTTGGTGAGCTGGGTCATAATACTTTCGGGTTTTATCCTCAAACACACATTCTCAACACTGAGTGGCTCGTGCCTGTGTGCATGTGTGCTCAGTGTACTTCCATGTTCCAAAGACCAAATCAGGTGTGTAATTTCCTGGCGGGTGGCATGGCATGGCTCTCCAGAAACATTAGTACAAACACTCCAAAGTCTAATGCCATCGTAGGTGTTTACAGTGGTAAAAAGTGTCCCCTACTTAGCTTTGCTCTGAAGCACATTATAAGGACTTCAGATTTTCCACAATTTCATCTTGAAAACAAGTTCAGTAATGCATTCATCTTTAACAGATGAAACGAATATGGAACTTATAAATATTTCAAGAAGGCAGCATCCGCTGAAATCCTGTTTGTCATTCTCAAATCTTTCCTTTTGGCCGTTTCTGTAATTTTCTAAAGTTGTTTTCTTTTCTGCACTAAGGTATTTTGACTGGAGTTCTAAGATGAGATGACCTTCTTCCTGGAAGCGTCCTCCTGGCTGTTTACTTCCTTCTTCCCACGCTCTCTGCCTGAGCTGGGGTGTGTGCTGTCATCACCCTGTCTTCCCCCATTATTTTCCTAGACTACAGGGTACATCCCGTTGTCCTTCCAGGTAGACCACAAAACCTCCACTGATTGTCCTCCCTGGGAGTGGTTCCAACATATCTTTTACCCTGAAAGCCTTCCTAGAGGATCCTTTCTCTTCCTCTCAAACCGTGACTTGTGTTTAAATTATAGAAACACAAGAGGAAAAACATATCCCAATTTGTAATTTTAGTTTCAACAGGAATAGCTTTCATCTCATATCCATTGCTCATCATTGTAATCATGTTCCTTTTCTTTAGAATTCCATACATGTATACAATAAAATATGATCATGTGTACCCCGATTTTTCCCACCCAACTTCCCCATATGCCCTCAATGTGACCTTTCTCAACTTTGTAACTTAGTTTTCTATTTGATTTTGGTTTTATAACCTACTAAGTCTTGTTTGAAATGTCTGTAAATGCATGGCTATATAGGGCCATCCACTGGTAAAGAGTCACTCTCCCTCACCTCCCTCCACCAGCGCCAATCCACTACCAATAGCTTCTCAGCATGAGGTGAAGCCTAGAGAGCCACTACCCCATTCACGCTAGGACTTTCTCTGGTTTGATTTTTCTGTAGGTCTTTTGTGTAGGTCACATGGCTGATATTAAAAGATAGTATTTCACACCTGTCTTCCCTATCCACTGGCTCTCACATTATTTTTACCTCGTCTTTCAGGATCTTCCCTGAGCCTTGGTGTGTGTGCAGGGGTGCTGGTTAATACAGATGCCCGATTTCAGTCTGGGCACTCAGGGCTTATGCTCAGCACTGTGAGCAGTTACCCTCTCTCCACTGACTGCTTCCCACTACAAAAAGAACCTTCTCTGACCACGATTGAGAGCAGCCCAGGCAGACTGGCATAAATACAAATATAAAGAAGGCAATTCAACTGCATGGCAATTTAGTAAAATAATAGTGACAGTTTCTATCCTAGGGTCTATGACTTCCTCCAGCCACGGGCTTTTGGCCAGGATTATAATACCAGGCATTAAATTTCTTCCCATGGAGAGGGCCTCAAATTCAGTCAGAAGGTGATTATTTGTCCTACACAACTGGACCGGAAGGAATATTTTGCTGGTCAAATCAGTGTTTTGCTATACTGGAATGAGCACAGGTGTTTATTCTTCCCCACCAGCCTGCAAAACACCTTCTTGCACTATGAAAGCCAGCTATCAGGGAAGACATTTCCTGATTGGTTTGACCCCATTAGTTTCTCTATGTCATGACGCCAAAGTATATAGTGTCTTCAGCAATAGGGTCTTACGATGTGGTTATGCTGAGTAACCCAGGGAATGCCAATACCCTGTGTTGTTTTGTAGATCTCTGGGTCTTTCTGACCGATAACTCGAAGGGAGGCCTTATACTCTTGATTTTCATTTCAAACCTATTTCTTGTGGGAGCATCGATACCTCTATCCTCCAATGCAAGGTAATTCCACTTGAACTTTTTTGTTAAAGCTGTACTTTCAAATTATCTTATTAGCTAATAGGTTTCTACTAGGAATAAAAAGATTGAAGCAGGGAGGGAAGTGGGAGTATTCTAGAAATCAGGACTTGAAGGGAGTGATGACCCAAAGGAGGGGGCTATAAACAGCAATATGGAAGCCCTGCTATCTCACAACCCAACTCAAATTATTCTTCAAATATTGTGTTTCTGGCTACATACCCCCTTTCACCCTGGAAGATAAATAGAGGGCCATACATAAGAACAACATTCAGAGAAGAGCTAGAATACCCCATTCCCTCATGTTCTAACAACAAAAACATCAACAAAAACAAAAGCAAGCTTACCTTGAAAATATGCAATACTTCCATTAATTCTGTTAAGAGGATTTACATCTCCAAAACACAAATCTGAATGCTATTGGCTTAGCAGTTGAAAGTGAACCTGAAAGTTAGGGAGAAAGAAAATAACATGCCAAACTATCATGATCCAGCCCAGAGTCCTACATGTACCAAGCAGCTGATGGTTTAGTTCCTTTGACAATTCCTCATATACTGGGCCATTTTCTACAGTTCATCAATACTTTGAAATATAGGACAGCTGCTGTGTCAACACTGGCCATCTTAGAACATGCGTGTTACTCTACCAGGGCATCGGTTTTGTTAAATCATTCAGTTGCTTGCTTTGCCCTCGACATTGTTTAGTTTCCAGTGCTTGCTCTTCTTCCTTAAAATGTGCACACTACCGTGTGATGCCATCTGGATTCTTCCTCAGAACCCACCCGGGCAGGAGACTACACCTAATATGTCACACACCTGACTGCAAGTTGTTTTAAGGCAGGAGATCATATCACTAAGAAGCAAGTAATATCTCCCCTCCATTACGGCTCCCGAAAATGTGCTGGTCTAATAAATCTCTATTGCAACATATGTTTTAAGAGTTGCTCTTGCATAAGGCCTCATTAAGTACTTTCTGAAGGGCTCAGGGCTTCGTGATTTGGCCGTTTCTCAGAAGCACCAACTGGTTTTTGGTTGCTTTCATTTCTGTGTATGAATTATGTATCTGAAGTTTCTCTCCTACTGTGCTTGGCTTTCATGACATCCTAGGCTTTCAGTTCTCTCTATTTCTTTGTGAGATTATATGCTTTATCTTGTTCTCAGTCTGGCTTTTCCACCTTTGGACACTAATGTGAATGAGAAAACCCCTTTTATTTATTTCCTCTTGTCATAATCAGCTCCATGTTTAGCTGTCCTCATGGTCAGCTTATACTCCACAGATGACCAAAATCCTGCTGGCAGATGCCAGCGTGGTGGTACGCTTACCACACACTAATTTGTGGGGGCATTCCAGTGAGGGAAATAACAATTTTCTTCCCTGTTTTAGTTCCAAGATCCTTCAGCACATGAAGCCAGCATGTCTCTGCATTGTGTTTTATATTATTTCTGGGCAGGAATCACTGCTGATGTGTTAGCTCCTTCAGCACCAATGCTCCTAAGTATTGGCCAGCATTTAGCATAGCTAAATACTATGCTTCGTACTTGAAGAACTTTGTAAGGTTTTGCTTGTTTATAATCATCATCTTCGTTCTTTCCGTGGAACATCTGGCATGGCTATAAGCTGGGTTTGTTCTTTATTCTTTTGCTGTGACACCTACCAAAAGATGTTGCCAGGCTAAGACGCTGGGGTGGTATTTCATGCCGAGAAACCACCGAGGAGTCATATGCTCAGTCTGCTTTAGGGTGTTAGGGGCTGAGGCAGACCATCAGATTTATCGCATTGGCTAGTTTCTGTCAACCTGACACTAGAGTTGCTGAGGAAGAAGGAAGAGCAGTTGAGAAATTGTCTCCATCACATTGGCTTGTGGGTATTCTGAGGGGACATTTTCTTGATTAGTGATTGATGAGAGAGAGCCCAGCTCACTGTGCATTCTGTCATTCCTGGGTAAGTGATCCTGGGTGTTGTAAGAAAACTGAGGAAGCTGTGAGAGCAAAGCAGTTAAGCAGCCTTCCTCTGTGGTTCCTGTCTCTGCTCCTGCCTGAGTTCCTGCCCCAACTTCCCTCTGAGATGGACTGCAATATGGATGTATAAACTAACTAAAAAATTTCCTCCCCCAATTTGGTTTTGGTCAATGGTTTATCACAGCAACAAAGAGTAAGCTAAAACATTTATCTTTGTATCTTAATAAGAGTCGGATAAAACCCTGTTTTCTTGTGACCTATGTTTTTGGTTATGGGCAGTTGGTGACAGAAAATATGTTTCATACTGAGGATGCTCTTGACATTCTTCCGTGTGTATTGATTAAGCTACTCAACAACCAAAGGAGGCAGGGGCTAGTTACCCAATATATCCAAGGTCTCAACTTGTTCCTCTCATCAGTCAATCTGTTTTTTCCTGCCAGTTCTTTTTTTGCCCTGATGTTTTGCTTTTCTCAGTACTAAAAGTTCTCTCCACTTTAAAAACTTCTTTTTTATTATATGCTCTCTTGATTGATAATGATCAAGGGGGAGTAATAAGAGTAATTTTATTTACTTTCCATAACCAATGCTTTACTTATTTTCATTTTAAAATTTAATTTACTTATTTATTTTACATCATGACCTCATTTTTCCCTCCCTCATCTCCTTCCATATCCTTCCTCCATCTTCCCTCCGCCTCTCCAATCCACTCTTCCTCGGTTTCTGCTCATAAAAAATGGAGTACAGACCTAAATAGAGAATTCTCAATAGAAGAATCTCAAATGGCAGTAAAACAGTTGAAGAAATGCTCAACATCCTTAGCCATCAGAGAAATGCAAATCTAAACTCTGGGATTCTATATACACCTATCAGAATGGCTAACATCAAACATGAGTGACAGCTTATGCTGGAGAGGATGTGGAGTGAGGGGAACATGCCTCCACTTCTGAGGGGAATGCAAACTTGTACAGCTACTTTGGAAACCAGGATGGTGGTTTCTCAAAAAATTGGGAATCAATTTACCTTAAGACCCAGCTATACCATTCTTGGGCATATACCCAAAGGATGCTCAATCATACCACAAGGATACTTGCTCAGCTGTTTGTAGCAGCTTTGTTCGTGATAGCCAGAACCTGGAACAACTTAACCAATTCTTTTGATGCTTCTGGTAAAGCAAAAATAGTGCAGAGAAGAGGCAAGCTTCAAGTGGAACCATTTCTCCCCCTGCCTGGATACTAGCCTCCTGTGCTTTCTCTTCATCTCTTCTCCTCCCTCTTTCCTCAGTGCTGGCCTAGTTCCACATCTCTGTGACCGCTGTTCCATTCATCCTTCTTGGGAAGAAGACTTCTCAACAGGCCTTTAAAACACACGACGTGCTCTGACTCCCTTGGTCAATCGATGACAAATTTAACAATTGAAGCAGTGAAATGATCGTCTGAGAGCCCAGAAATATGTCAGAGTGATCTTTGAGGGACATAGTTTGTCCGTGTTGGGCATCCTCTATGTATCTTTCCCACATCAGCCCCGCATTCTCAAAAGGCGGACTGATTCCTTTGGGTCTGTGTTATCTCAGGCCACTTTATATATCCTGCAGCACAACATCTATTTCAGGCTCTTATGACTGCATGTTTATTTTTCTTTCCTGTTAGCTCATGAGACCCTTCATGGTAAACTTTCTGCCATTTCTCCACTTGTCCCATGGGCCTTAAACAACACTTGGCACACTGAAGCTGCGGGATGATTTGTTCGGTGAATGAATGCTTCCACGGTACACACAGGGTGGTGGTTCATGCTGATTTCCTAGAGTCTTGCTTTCTGTAGCTCCTGTTGTTGAGGAGGTATTGAAAGATAGATGTAAATGAGAACATATGACAGCGTGGGTCCCAACCACAAAGGTGTCACCACAAATACTCCGTTTTCAAGTTAAAAAATTTTAGTTAAGACCAAACCTAATCTACTCACATTATAAAATCCTCTTTATTAAAACTAGGACACGAGCTTCAACATGGAGGTCACGTTTCAAAATAGAAATTTCAGCATTTATGGTCAGGGCTTTCGAGAGGCAGTGGGAATTCTGTTTGCACATGTGTATCTGAAACTTGAGGTCATCTCCTGCGGTTCGGGAAGCTCTCAATTTACATATGAAATATGACCAAATTGTTTACATCCCTGGGTTTCCGACATGATTTTAGCTTGACCTGTGGTAAAGTTCGCCGTGTAGACACAGAAGGAGACGCACCTTCATCCCAAACTTTAGCTCACAGCACAAGGAAGTTATTAAAGAAGTCAGAGGAGAAGAAAAAGAGGAATAGCCGCGCTTCTGGTAGACGAAAGCAAGCAAATGCAGATTTAATCAATTGATTTACTTTTAAGTAAGCGACCAGATGTTTTCTGTTAGGTCTCTGGTGAAAATTCAGTAGGCGCCAGTGATACTGTACGGCGGGCGGCTTCTGATCAAATCTGAAGGGAAAGTCAGGGCTGTTCTTACTAAACAGGCTGTTACACAGCGAGCTGGTCACTCTGGAAGATCTTTCTCTCCAACGGGAATTGAAGGTTCCTTCTTTGTCTGTGCTCTTGCCCATCTCCATGTTCCCCTTGCTTTTTATCCCATAGACTAGGACACTTATGTGCTTTTGGGTGATTTGGAAATACTAATTGTCGAGACTTATCTCCTCTCAAATGGCAGGGTCTCACATTTTCTGGACTATCAGAAATACCTGTGGTGTCTTCTGCCTTTACCTGGGTTGTGGTCTCCCTTTGCACCATCCAGTGTGAAGAGGGCTGAGGTACTTCCCTCCTCTCCTGTTATCTTCATAACCAATCTGCCAGTCTTGCTATGGAAACATTAACCAGAACTCCACATGCTAGTACTTCAAAGGCTTGCTCCTCCAAAGACTTTTAGGAGCCTCCATCCTCAAAAATGCCAGTTTCTCATTTTTAGCTCCTTGCAAAAGCACTAGTGTCCAGAAGAGCTGTTTCTTTCTCATAAATGCTCTAGGTGTTTTTGTACTCTAATAGGCTTAGAATTTCTTTGCCAAACATAGTCTTTTCTTACACTTTCTGGTATGCATTTTTTTTTCTTCCAGACATACATCCTGTCACCCATCTTTGGATGAAAAGTCTGCCAGCTTTCAAATGCCTTTTGATCACGAGTGTCCTGGATGGTTTGAGGGCATGATGCTTAGAATGTGCTGGGCATGTAGTAATGGTTATTGACAGAAGATATGACATATCACTGATATAAACAGACTGTATGCTCAGGAAAACTGCCTTAGTCCAACACAAATGTCCCATGAAGGAAATGAAAGCAGCCCAGTTACCAAAGACATCCATTCCTTGGTTATATTTTCATCATGATCTCTCCTCTTATCAGCTACCCATTTTCTGTTATTCAATAACAGTGTATGCGGACAATTGCAACCGTGACTCCATATGGAAGAGCAATGCTAATATTTAGAACTGCATATTCACGGTAGTTATAGAATAAGTGGATCTTTAAAACTGCTCTCATGGCATTTGCTAGCTAAGCAAGCCTTTTACCATCTAGCAACTCTTACTCTGTGCGAGATGGGAGAAGTAACCATTGTTACTGATACCTACCCAGAATAGACTGATGTCTCTTTGGAATACAACTCATTGCCTGCCGAAATGAAGAGGAAGGGCTGACAGAGAGGGTAAGATGAAGACACATGGAAACTCTTGCCTGGTTCCTTTCCCTGTGCAGCTGCTCGGGGTCTGTTCTGATTTCCAATCCTCAGTGTCATCCTTTCTCCTGTCCCTCAAACTAAAACATCTGCGGGAGGAAAAAGCGAGGCGAGGCGAGTGTTTCCTAAGCGGGAGCCTGAGGAATGCTTCTTTGAATGGAGCTGACTTCTTACCCTCCCCAAGGGGCAGAGGTGTTGATGTGCTCCATCAGTAATGACCTCATAGGAAAGCCATGTGCATCGCAAAAGCCACCACTACACCTGGCACTGATTCAGAGAGAAGCTGGAGCCTGCCTCTAAGTGATCTCTGAGACGGAACTACCCTGTCTCCAATCTAGGCAATCTGTCGGCCTCAATCTGTGAGCAGGTTGAGGGAAATCATGGAGGAATCTTTTCAAGCCGGATTTTTGCAGTGGGAACGGGGAACACCTGATTTCACAGCCCCAACAGATTTTTAAACGCACTGCTTGGAAATGTTAAACTAATATTTCTCCCTCTTAAGTAAATCTTCCCTTAATTACTTATAAATTCAAGCCCTCACCCACTTCTTAGTCACCCCAATGGGTGTGCCACCTGTGAGGTAAACCATATGTGTGGCAGCAGTACACTGTTCGTGTGGAGCTTTCAGAGAGAGGCAGATTGCAGCCGAGTTATCATACAGTTGCGTATAAGATGGGCTGTGGGGGGGTGTGGGGAGAAGAGGAAAGCCAATGAGGGCACTTCAGATAGGCTGGGGCTGGAGATATGCTGTCTAGGGCACAGTATTCGAAGGAAAATAGAGGTTACACAGTGAAGGAGAGACTTCTAGTCACAGAGAGCTGCACGAGCAAAGAAGCTGTGTTCTAGGAAGCAGCCTAGAATACCCTAGAACTGTGCACACATTTGTTCTGATGAGGCATGAAGGACGGGTAGTATGTGCGGATTCCTTCTTTCCTCCCTTCAGAGCCTCATTGTTGTTTTCAACTTCACTATGATGTTTTGTCAACAAAACCAATAACAACCCCAAGCACAGGTCAGGGAGCCTTGGACTACATGACGCTGGTTGAGCCTTTGTTGCTTCGGTGCTCAGGGTAGCTCAGCTGATGAATTCTTGAAAGCAGTACTATAACTTTTCAGAGTTGGAGAATAGATGGCTTCACAGCTATCTTCTTGTTACTGGGCTGTGTCTCAGCAAAAGGAACTTCTTCCCAACAGGGACTTCATGTTCTTCCAAGAAAGAGTCTCCCATTTGTTTGGGTCCTTTTGGGCCCTTGATTATTTTCTACTTCCTTTCTTCCCTCCCTCCTTCCAAGTAATCATACTTGGAATCCTCCCTCCCTCCCTCCCTCCCTCCCTCCCTCCCTCCCTCCCTCCCTCCCTCCCTCCCTCCCTCGCCCTCCCTCCTTTCTTCTCTTCCTTTTTTTCCCTCCTTTTTATTAACTTTCTAGATAGAAACAGAGACCAGTTACACAAAATTCAGTTACTTAAAAAATGTGTGCAATTGAGTGTTGTGTCCTTTATGTTGTTAAATAGTCGAAGTCCCTATTTATCTTTTAGGAGAATTATGTGTTTGCCTGGGTCATAGTCTACTCCTTCTATACCCTGGTCTTCTAGACTTACCTTTCAGCTTTATCCCTTTAAAATTCTTTATTGCTATTAGTATCAGAGTCACTTTTGAGGCATGCAAAACTGACCATGCAACTTCCTTGCTCAGTCGTTGACAGGTTTATTATTAAGCAAAGTACAGTATAAATTATATTGGATATTTTCAAGCATTCAGATATATGCTTCCTTGTCTATGAATTACCTTCTTTTCCTCTTGCACGTTGATCCATTGTTTAGCCTCAGGGTACTTCCTTTTGCCAACCTCAGCACCTACTTACTGTATGCCAGGTAAATATTTCTCAGTTTCCTATGCACTTGCTGACAAAGATTGTGTTTTATCATTGATGTTTTTAGACATGAGCGGCAAAGACAACTTCTCTATTTGTAATGATAGGATACACTTAGAACACCAGCAAAGGATACTTTATTTAACTACTTTCTGTGTGTCTTCACACACTCGACTTTTAACAGAGCCATGTTGTTAGCATCTCCAGGATAGTTCACTTAAAAATGAATACATGTATAAGTTTAAGCCATAAAGATATAGTAGAAAAAATTACTCTCTTTGCAAAGAAAGATAAGTTTCTACTCAAAGTGAAAGATAGAAAAAAAGATGTTAGACTTCTGAAAATTGATGAGTTTTTTCTCTTTTTTATTAGATTTTTTTTTTTAAAACAAATACCAATCCAAATTCCCATTCCTTCCCCTTCTCCCATTCTCTCCACATATTCTTCTAGCCCAACCCTCCAATACTAAGAGAGGGCAATTGATGAGTTTTTGTGAGTTCTGTATATATTGTAATGGTATTCATTCTCTCCACTCTTCGAAGATCTTCCCCCTTCCCCAACTTAAGCCTCTCATTTTTTTTTTTTTTTACATTGAGACAAAGTTGTACTGCCTAAATACTCCTGAATATACAGCCTTCCACTAGAGTGTGGTCAACTAATCGGGGGGCACTCTTAGAGTAAATTGTCTTTCTATCTCCCAGCAGATAAAAATTCCCCATAGCTCCATGGCTTAGGTGATACTTTGCATATCCCCTCTCATGCATGGGTTTCGTCATGTTCGGGATTACACATACAGGTCTTGTACATGCTGTCACATGTGCTATTACTTCACATGTGCAGCTATCCTGATGTGTGCAGAATATATTGTTATCTTGTAGTTATCCACTTCCCTTGGCTCTTATGCTCCCTCTACTCTTTCTTCTACAATGATCTCTGAGACTTTAGAGGGAATATATATATATATATCCAAGTTTGGGCTGAGAATTGTGCAGCCTCTTATTTTCTATGCCTTGGTCAGTTGTGGGTCTCATATACTGCAATTAGAAGAAGAATCTCTGATAAGGGTTGAGAGATTCGTTCATATGTGGGCATAACATTGCATCATTAGGAATCAGCTTAATACCATGCCCAGTTAGAAAAATAACAGTATGTACTTTTGAGTTGGACTTCTCCTTCTTCTATACCTATTATTCTTAGTTTTGGTCTTTTCATGGTGTCCCACATTTCCTGGATATGGAAGGGAAGGGGGCAGAGAAAAAAATGTATAGCTCAATAAAATGGATAAAAAAAATTTAAAAAAAGAAAAATAACAGTATGATGTTTTCCACTCAGTCTATGACCTATTTACCATAAGCTCTTGGCCCAATCATGGCAGCTGGTGTGGATTTCATCTGGTTAAATAAGCAGGGCTTTAATACAACTAGAAAGGGGTTGATCACTCCTGTGACATTTGTGCCACTATTGCACCAGTGAGAAAGTTATAACAGTTCTATAGTGGTAATGTTTTACTCGTGGAGCCATATTAATGACATTTCTATGATGATAGATGTTTCTAGGTGAGAAAAATGACATTTTTTGTTTTTTGATTTCAAACACACCCAAATCTTCACCATACCTTGGAAATACAAGTTCTGAAACAAAACTTCCCAGCTCTTGCTATTAAAGAGTAAAGTCTACTTTTTCAACATTAAACTATAGGCTTGTTTCATGACTTTCTTTGGCCAAGAAAATCTTGTGGAAATTACCATACCCTCATTCTGAGTATAGAATTCCAACGACCTTGTGTAGTTCTGCTGTCTCTTAGAATCCTGCCACAACATGAAAACAAAGCCAGGATATCCTGACAGACGATGAGAAACCATGTGGAACAGATATGAATCATCCTATCTGAGGTCTTTGTGGATGAATCAATCCTCAAGGGACCTGCAGTTGACTGTAGATGCTAGACATGACTTCTTCGTTGAGCCCAGCATAAATTGTAACCAGCAGAATCATGGACTAAATGACTCCTTATGCCATTAATTATAGCGCAATGTTATGCAGAGAACTATTTCTCAGCGATAACCTACTTGTATCTTACTTAACAATTTAATTCACATGGTAGTTCCTTGAGTACCATCTATAGGAAAACCATCATTGTAGGTTTTAGTGGGATACAAATATAAGTGAGATTGGGGCCTGTTTGTAACTAAGAGGAAATTAACCCTCTTGGGCTACTTCAAAACCTAAGTGATTATAAGTGGAACTTTAATATCTCATTCCCACTTAGTTGATGGTCGCTAACTCCAACCTGGAAAAATAAGATAAAAGAAGAGGAAGATTCTCTAGAATTAGTTAAAAGTGATGTAGTCTGAGGTCTTTAATGGAGGCAGTAGGCTGTTCTGGCTACTAGGTGCTCTCTATTCCCGAGGTTAAGATTAGGTTCTAAGAATAATTGCTGTATTATGCTATGTAATGGGGAAGAACTATTTCAAAGTCTAATTAAAGACAGATTAAGTCTACTCTAAATCCGATGGAAATCATATGAATGTTCTCGACGTTTTCTCATAAGGAGCCATTGGTATGGAAAAGACTTAGTTTCCAATAAATTCTAAAGAGCTCAAAGGTTTCCCATAGAATGATGTTCCAAGAATGCTTTTAGCAACCAATGTTTATTCCCAGAGAAATGCTGAGAATGTAATAGAGTCTCAAAAACAATTATTGACTTGAATTAACTTTAAGAGCTTTCTTTTTTAATTATTTTGCCAGAAATGAAAGAAGAATGAACATTTGACTAAATTCCTGCTGATTTGTGTTTGAATAATCTCTTACTCATTTAAATATCTGGAAAAAAATTGGGAATAATTCTTAATAAGTTTGGTTAACAAGATACTGACATTTTTATCACATATTTATGATTTCCCTAATAAGGACAGTAAATTATAACTAGAAATTTCAACACTAAAATAGCAGTACTTGCATTTTGGTTATAGCATCAAACCTCATTTCATGATGGTACAAGCAAAGTACTACTGGAATTTCTGGGTGTTCATGTACACATGGAATTCGCACCAATGCTGATATTTATAATATCCTGCTAAATTACTTTTCTTTTTCTGTAATGAAATGCCATGACCAAAAGCAACTTAGAGAAGAAAGAGCTTGTCAGCTTACAGCTCCAGAGGGGGCACCCATAGTGGCTGGGTATGTAGAAGCTGATCATATATCTTCACACAGAACGTGGAAAGGGACAAACCGGAAATAGAATGAGGCTATGATCTTGCAAAGATCACTGCCAGTGACATACTGCCTCCAGCAAGGCTCTATGTCCTCACAATTCCATACCCTCCCAAACAGCACCATCAACTGGGTGCTAAGTGTTCTAATACATGAATGTATGGGGGACATTTCTCACTCAAACCATGACATACTCTCCCTGACCCCTTTAGGCTCCTGGAAACATCATAATGCAAATACATTTAATTCAACCTCAAAAGTCCCCGTGTTCTTTAACATTTAATCCCAACACTGCTCAAGTCTGAAGCTTCCTTTAAGACTTAAGGTGCTCTATTAACTGTAACTCTCTATGAAACAAAAAGAAGCAAATTACATAGTTATAAGATACATAGAACAGAAAACAACATTTCCACTGCTAAAAAGAGGAATGGGGGCATAATGAGAAAATATGGCACTAAAGCAAGACAGGATATTATGGCACCTTTAAGTCATTTTGCATAAACCATTTAGGATATAGAATATGAGTGTCATATCAAAGGCAATAGATGGAGTACGGCTCTAGGAGGCACTGGGGAAAAATGGAAAATTGTCTTTGTTACTTTATGGTCAAGTTAGAATAAGGCAGTTTGGAAAATCATCCATCAGGTAGCTACCCCAGCACGTCTGCAATGAACTACGTTCCAAAGACACTGGACAGTGTGCTCCCCACTTGCTCCCAAACCGCAGCAGGTTAGTACAAAGCCAAACCCCTTCAGGCTCTCAGTTAAATGGCAATTGAATTAGGCGGTGTCTATGAGGGAGCCACTGAAGAGCTGTGTGCCTTTGAATAATTCCTTCAGCCTCTCTGGGGCTCTAAATCGTGACAGTCTTGTGATTTATAGAATTATAAGTCTTTCGGAGTTCTACAAATCCTAAAAGTCAAAACCCGGTCCTTCTGCTCCTCAGAACCAAGAGTTCCTCTGTGGTTACAAGGGATGCTTGCCAGCCTTTCCAGCTGTGGCATTAGTACATTGCCTCGCTTGACCTTGCAAACAGGTTGTCCTCAGAAAGTGAGTGCCGATGTTTGGTCCCTGGTATTTGCTTTTCTCGGAAGTTGAAGAGTGTCACCAGGCCAGGCTGGAGCATGTGCAGGAGCTTACCTGACTTTTGGTTTTCTTCAAAGGCCAGAGTTGGACGGATGTTCGGCTGTCCTTGGATATGCCACATTCACGGGGTGATGAAGTGTGGGTGTAGTTTCGAACTACAGCCCTCCGTTGACTGATTTAACATCTCTAGGGGTGAAGCCACGTTTCTGCATCCATTATGTTCTTCCTATCATAACTGACTGCAGTCAGACTGGGGAGGCAGCTTCTTAAGTAAAGTGTTTGCCACCCAAGCTCATAAAATAAAGCCAGATATGCCTGTAATCCCAGGGCAATTGAGGCAACAAAAGGGGGTTCCTGTGGCTCTCTGGCCAGCTAGACTAGCTTACTGGCAAGTTCCAGGCCAATGAAAGATCCTATGTGTAAACAAAGTTTGAAGGCTCTTAACTAAAGTTTAGAGGTTGTCCTCTGGCTTCCACATCATGCATACACGTGCACATGCTCACACATGAACACACACATACATTTGTGTACATAATAACCCATACACAAAATGATGGCAGTACATCCGTGTCTATTACTAAGGTCCCTAGCTTGACCACCACTCGGGAAAGTTAAAGGTCCCAGGTTTGTATCATCTGAGACATGTATTTCCTTTAGCTCATCTTTTCATTTTCTCTTTCTTTGTATTTATTTACAGGCACTTGTGTGTTTGGTTCTTCTAGGAAAGGTAGAAAACCAAGCTTGAGCCCTTCCCTTCTTCTTTCTTTCCTTCGTACCAGGAAGCAGAAGTAGACTTGTCTTGCTCTCTTACCCTTTTTTTTTTTTTTTTTTTGTCTATAAAGTCTATTCACTTTTCTGAATAGAGTTTCCAATTCTGTCTGTGACTGACTGATCAATGTCTTTCCTGGATTATCATGAAACATATGAAGCGAATAAGAGGAAACACGTGTAAAATCTGCACTCCTTAGTTTACATACATGAGCTGATCCCTTGAGGTCACACATACAGAAAGCTTGGACAGTTACATCGTTCTTAGTTTTCCCATCAGGCGCCATGAACTTTCAGATTTCCACCAGGAACTGTGAAAAGTGCTCAGGCTAAAAAAATAAAACCAAAAAATGTCAAAATCTCATTCCGTTTGGTAATTAATGCCTCCAACACCAGGAACTTTTCCTCAAATCTCTGCCCTGGCCTGCGGTCACTGAAGAAAGAAAGAGCTGTGATTAGTCATGCTTGCCACTAGAGGGCAGTGCTGACCATTAACAGAGTGGCCAAGGAGGCCACCTTTGGATTTTTTTTTTTAACTTTTTTTTTTATTGAAAAAAAAAATTTCCGCTTCCTCCCCGCCTCCCATTTCCCTCCCCCTTCTCCCGCCCCTCTCCCCCTCCCCCCACTCCTCACAGATGTGCCCAAATGTTTGGGTTTTAGCAGACTTCAGATCCACTCCATTTTACAGCCAAGATTAGCCATCACAGAGACTATCTAGTGTCTCTGGTTTACGGGAGTTAACGATTGTGAACACCACTCTCATGACCCCATCTTATTACCTCCCCAAGTCCTCGTTTTCAAACACCAACACTTGGAGCCACTAGGACTGAATTATGATTTACTGGTATGTTTTGAAAGCCAGAAATTTTAAATTTCAATGAGATACAAAGCGATTGTTTTTCTTTCAGGCTCCCTCCTTTGTGTGTGTGCCAATTTAAAAAGAAATCATCCCTTAGTCCAGGTTCATAAAGACTTTTTCATGTGTTTCACCTGGAAATGCCATAGTTTAAATCTTTACACCTAGATTTCTATTAACCACAATGGTAGCTTGCTTCAATATAAGGTACCAAATATGGGCTAATATTTATTCCTTCCACCTTTAGAAACATTCTCATTTATGGAGCCTAGGATGGTCTTGATTCATTATGGACTGGAGAAGGCTATTAACTTCTAAGCCTCCTATCTCCACCACCAGAATGCAGGGAATAGAGATATGTTCTACCATGCCCAGCTCATGCCTTGGTGTCCAGCCTTCTAGGAAAGCCCTTTATAAACTGTAGGCAGATTTTTTTTATGGGACCACCAGTCTTCCAATAATGACATGGAGATATTATTAATTTTGAAATCTCAGCCAATAGTTTAGGTTTGTTTCTAACTAGCTCCTATAACTTAAATGAACTCATTTCTATTAATTTACTGTTCGACTCATGACTTTATTACCTGGTCTCCATATTGCCCATCCTTCTTCTTCCAGTGTCCTGTCTACTCCTAAAATCCTGCCTAGCTATTGGCCATTCAGCTTTTTATTAACCCAATCAGAGTGACAGATCTTCACAGTGTACATAAGTATTATTCCACAACAATGAACTGAGATACATTTTTCAGACCCTCAACATTAACCTCTTAGCAATTTTTATTATCTATTTTCAATTTTTTAAGATTTTGAGGAGTAGAATCTGAAACTTGGGCCTTCCTTTCTTAACACATTGTGAGTTAACAACTATTTTGGTCATAGATTTGAATAAGCACAGCAACATATAACATTATCTGATTTGTTTCCTATCTGTAACTACATGGATACATTGGTATTATATACATTTTGTACAGTCTTCATACTTTATCTTTTAGGAAACCAAACAACACAAACAAACAGAAAAGGCAAATCCAGCTGTAGGAAGACCACAAAGAAGTACCATCTCAACATGCTTCTATCTGAGATACAAAATGAGGGCAATGGCTTTCTAACTAGCAACTCCACGTTGCTGGTGCCAAGCTCTTAACGGAACTCCCTTGAATTTAAATGTGTTCAGTGGAAATGTGTGAAAAATTGTTTTCACTAGTTCCCAGGGCAAGATGTTGGAATTTGTAAACCATGGTCAGATTGCTTTAATACACATTGTAAAAATAAGCTATTTGATAAAAGACACTTTTAAAAATAGTTCCCATGTCTTTGGGGAAAATGCTCTTATTGTGTGTTAAGGACTCAGTGAAAGACAGGAAGCAATGTGTGAGAATACAGGGGCAGGAGCTGAACACGGTGGTAAGGAGACCTCTGAGGAAGGCTGCCTTAAGAGATGGCTGACATTCTACAAATTTGTCAAAATAACGAAATCTCCAACTGAAGTTGCTGTGAGGCTGATGACAAGCTACCAGGTGTGGGGATAAATCAAAGGACGAGTTCTCAATTACCAGAATGGAAAAATCCCAAAGATTAACTGTCTGGTGCACACTGCTGAGCCATCTACTGAAAGGAAGAAAAGGCATGATAGAAGTGATGGGTTCACGATCTTAGACCCAGAGAAGGGACCTAAGAAATGATTTCAGACTGATCCCCTGAGCACCAATGGCCTACCTCAGAAAGAGCCCTGGAAACAAACCAGAAGGCATCATCCTATGACTACATGAACTGAAGTTGTCTGACCACCACTCCACAGACAAGACAGACCTAGAGGAATCCCAGACAAGAATAAGGACAATGATCAAGGGGTTTCTATACGAACATTGATTAAAGAAATTGAACGCTTTAGGCTAGAAAGCATAAAAGCTAAAAGGGAATATGATCAAAGTCTTATGTCACGTCTATGATGACATGGGATACAGACCTGTTCATAAAATCATGTAAGGAGTGTGGATCTCATTGTATGTTGCCTAGCTTGAAAACTATTTCCTCACAGAAAGGCAGGACATTTAGTGAGTGAATTTTCTTTAATGGATGACTTAGGCCGAATAAATAGGTATTTTCTGGGAGGATTAAAATTATGGGTGGGTGGTAGAATTACAAAGGAAGGGTTTGTATAGTATCTGTGGACATGAAGAAATTAGGTGTACAGTTCAAGGGGACTTAGCCAAATTGCCTGAGGTAAGGGAATCTTTTGGATTTGTGATGTTTCTTTACTTAAGGGGATGTGTTAGGAATATTATATATTCAAAATATTCATCTTGGAGATGTCGTTCAAGTTTAAATGTGATATTCACTCACTCGTGTTTAACTTCTGTCTTATATACAGATACACCTGCATTAACTTGTGTTTCATTTACACAAAATCCACAAATGTTCTGTGGGACATTATAAGTGTGCTTGTGTTTTGACATCGATGGGCCACTTAGGTCAGGTATGGAAGCTTTGACTTGTGGCGCCCAGTCATTTTGCACTTCACACTTTCAGATTACAGAGCCTCCACTTACATTATTTCTTGTAAAGCTATCATGTATGTGGATTGTAGCATGCTTTGGTATAAATCTGCAAGGAAGGAATCTGGACTCGGGGAACTATGGCACAGAATGTACTGCGGAGAGGAGCGAAGTCTCCGTTCTGTAAGGGAAAGAGGCGACATATTCTCTGCAGGATTTTCTCCATGCATGACCGTTTTCCTATGGCTGGGTTAACTGTAAACTTTTCTACTTTATTATAGGATTTTAACGTATTATTGAGTTCATAGTAATTACATGGGCTCACCAGAGATCACATGATCAATTTTCTATTTCTGAGAATTCTAAGTTGTTTTCAAACCAAGGCAAACTCTTCTGTGATACTATGGAAAACAATGATATTTCTTAAGGAAAAAAATCTCATTTGAGGCAGGTCTAATGAAATGAAAGGATGGACATTTTTGAGAAATGAGGTTTTTGTAAAGTGTCCTGGAATCTATACTCAATATTAGCTATAAACAAACACACGAATAGCATATGGTACAGAGATAAATGAAGCAATTTCTAATTTTATGGCTAGTTTACTCTCTGTGATTAATGTAGCTGTACTTTAAAGCATCATGCAGTGCAGATAGTTCTTTCTAGATATCTTATCAAAAGTACAACTACAAGCATCCAGGGGCTTCATATTTTTAATTTTAAGGAGATTTTTCTGTTTTGTTTTTTTAAATTTAATTTATTAGATTTTTTAAAAACACCAATCCAAGTTCCCTCTCCCCCCTCCTATTCCCTCCACATACCCTCCCACCCCACTCCCATCCAATTGCTTTGTGGAAGGTCCAAGGCCCTCCCTACTCTATCTAGGCTGAGCAAGGCATATAGTCAAAGAGAATAGGATCCCAAAAAGCCAGTACACACAGTGAAAATAAATACTGGTGCCACTGCCAGTGACACCTCAGTATGCCCCAGCCATGCAACTGTCAACCACATTCAGTTGGGGTTTTCCTTCTAGTACTTCCTGTAAGGCTGGGTTTGTGGATACGTATTGTTTAAATCTGTTTTTGTCATGGAATATCTTGTTTTCTCCATCGATGGTGATTGAAAACTTTGCTGGGTATAGTAGTCTGGGCTTGCATCTGTGGTCTCTTAGTGTCTGCAACACATCTATCCAGGACCTTCTGGCTTTCATGGTTTCCTTTGAGAAGTCAGGTGTAATTCTTATATGTTACTTGACCTTTTTCCTTTGAAGCTCTTAATATTCTTTCTTTATTCTGCATGTTTTGTGTTTTGATTATTATATGGTGAGAGGATTTTCTTTATCCAGTCTATTTGGTGTTCTATAAGCTTCTTTTACCTTCATAGGGATATCTTTCTTTAGGTTGAGAATGTTTTCTTCTTTGATTTTTCTTCTTTTTTTATTAATTAATTTATTTAATTATTAAAGATTTCTGCCTCTTCCCCGCCACCACCTCCCATTCCCTCCCCCTCCCCCAATCAAGTCTTCCTCCCTCCTCAGCCCAAAGAGCAAGCAGGTTTCTCTGCCCTGTGGGAGGTCCAAGGACCACCCACCTCCATCCAGGTCTGTTAAGGTGAGCATCCAAACTACCTGGGCTCCCACAAAGCCATTACGTGCAATAGGATCAAGAACCCATTGCCATTGTTCTTCAGTTCTCAGTAGTCCTCATTGTCCGTTATGTTCAGCGAGACCGGTTTTGTCCCATGCTTTTTCAGACCCTGGCCAGCTGGCCTTGGTGAGTTCCCGATAGAACATCCCCATTGCCTCAGTGTGTGGGTGCACCCCTCGCGGTCCTGAGTTCCTTGCTCGTGCTCACTCTCCTTCTGCTCCTCCTTTGGATCGTGAGACTTCAGTCCAGTGCTCCAATGTTGGTCTCTGTCTCTGTCTTCTTTCATCGCCTGATGAAAGTTAATATTCAGGAGGATGCTTATATGTTTTTCTTTGAGTTCACCTTCTTATTTAGGTTCTCTAGAATCACGAATTATAGTCTCAATGTCCTTTATTTATGGCTAGAAACCAAATATGAGTGAGTACATCCCATGTTCCTCTTTTTGGGTCTGGCTTACCTCACTCAGGATAGTGTTTTCTATTTCCGTCCATTTGTATGCAAAATTCAAGAAGTCATTGTTTTTTACTGCTGAGTAGTACTCTAATATGTATATATTCCATACTTTCTTCATCCATTCTTCCATTGAAGGACATCTAGGTTGTTTCCAGGTTCTGGCTATTACAAATGGCCAAAAGACACTTAAGATCGTGCTCAACTTCCTTAGCAATCAGGGAAATGCAAATCAAGACAACATTAAGATACCATCTTACACCTGTCAGAATGGCTAAAATCAAAAACACCAATGATCGCCTCTGCTGGAGAGGTTGTGGAGATAGGGGCACTCTCATCCATTGCTGGTGGGAATGCAAACTTGTGCAACCACTTTGGAAAGCAGTGTGGCGGTTTCTCAGGAAAGTCGGGATCAACCTACCTCTCGACCCAGCAATACCACTATTGGGAATATACCCAAGAAATGCCCAAACATACAACAAAAGTATATGCTCAACTATGTTCATAGCAGCATTGTTTGTAATAGCCAGAATCTTCTTTGATTTTGTTGAATATATTTTCTGTGCCTTTGAGTTGGAGTTCATCTCCCTCTTCTACCTCTCTTATTCTTAGGTTTGATCTTTTCGTGGTATCCAAGACTTCCTGGATGCTTTGTGCTAAGAATTTGTTGGATTTAATGCTTTCTTTGACCAATGAGTCTATTTCCTCTATAGTATCTTCAGTGTCTGAGATTCTTCTATCTTTTTTAGTCTGTTGGTTATACTTGTCTCTGTAGTTCCTGTTTGTTTAGTCAGATTTTCCATATGCAGAATTCCCTCACTTTGTGTTTTCTTTATCACCTCTATTTCAGTCTTCAAGTCTTGAACAGTTTGCTTCATATGTTTGATGTTTTTTTCTTGGGTTTCTTTGAGAGATTTATTAATTTCTTCCTATTTTTGTTTGTCTTCTCATCCATTTGTTTAAGGGAGTTTTTCATTTCCTCTTTAAAGGTGTCCATCATTTTCATAAAGTTATGTTTAAAGTCGTTTTTTTTCTGCTTCTTCTGGGTTAGAATGATCAAGCCTTCCTGTTGTGTGACTACTGGGTTCTGGTGTTACCATGTTGCTTTTTAGGTTGTTGGAGGAATTCTTGCATTGGTGCCTACCGATCTTTTCCTTCAAATGAGGCCAGAAGTGTCTTTGCCTCTTGGTCCAATCCTTGCAGTGACTGTCTGAGTGTTTGGGAATTTTTCTTGGTCTGCTCTGTGCTGTCAATATCTGTCTAAGAAAGCCTCTGAGGTCTCTATAATCCTGCTCTCTTCGTCTTCTCTCCTGGTTTGCCCTCTTGGTGCTCTCTCAATTCCCTCAGTGTTGTAGCAAGCTCTTGGTCCCCTCAGTATTATAGCAAGCTCTCAGCTCTTAGGTGGGGTATGGCTAGTAGCTTAGGGGTGTTCAGTGGATGGTTTTGGGTTTTGGGGGAGCCTAGCCACAGGAAGCTGCCTACTGGCTAGCTAGAAAAGACTAGGGAGTTGGGGGAGAGGCCCGGGGTTTTATCCCACTCTGGAGGTCCTAGAGGGTGGGGTGTTCTGCAGTGTGGCTATTCACTCACCTCTTAAGTCCCCTCAGTATTGGAGCAAGCTGTCTTTCAGAGTTCCACAGAGGTTGCAGGAAAGGAGATTTTTTTTTTCATACAGAGATGAAGGATAGCTGCTTTACCTTCCTCTCCTGAGTCTGACTGTTTGAGACAGCAAAAGTCTGATTAACAATTTTACTGAAAGTTGTCAGCATGATTGCTTCAAGATGAGTTGAGACAATTTATTTTTTCTTAAAGTACTTGAAGAACATAAAAGGAAAAATAAATTCACCAGTCCCTTTGTGATGAGAAATCAAAGAATACTTTTTCCTTGAGATAATAACAATTTAATTAAAGAATTATATGTATAGATATAGAAAAATAATTACAATTTCTACAATAAGGATGATTGGAGTCAGTGAGGAAAGACCAGAGAGCTTCACAGAGCAGAAAGGAATTGCATTGAACACCGGAGAATGAGCATAGATTATGCCGATAAACTGTGGGATTAGAAATCTATTGGGAAAGGGTTCTAGGCAAACCCCATGGCATAGCTGGGGTATTAAGAGATAACTTGTCGGGAGTGAGGAAATTCATTCTGGAGGAGAGTAGAAAATGAGATCGAAATAGAGATGGAAGACAGATGAAAGAGTTTCCGCTTTATCCCTATGTATACCGGGGCCCTTTGAAGAGCTATTTAATAGTAAGGTGACATAATGAGTATAGCATTCTTAGATGATATCATCTAGGCTTGATGTGGCTAATGGAAAGGAGCAAGGGGGACAGAGTGAAAATACCAGACCCAGTGGACTGAGAGGGATCCCAATTATTGTCTTTGGAGGTGGATGCAGCATTTCAGTTTGTGTCTACCAGCAAGGATAAGTAGAACCTGTAACTCTTCCATTAGGGGTGTGCTTAAATTCATATCCCACCTCAGAGCAACAAGAAAGGTACTGGGTTCTCTAAAAACTTTAGTAGTTGAAGGTCTTTTATGACACCTGCCTTTTCCCAGTGTGAGAACCAAGGAGAACCTGGTCTTTATCGATAGAGTTAAGATCAAAGGGAAGTATTAAATGAAGATGTGGATACTGAAATGTGTGGTCCATTGGGGAACAATCTTTGAGAACTTGCTTCCTCGGGCTGCTACACGGTTCCAAATGTATCAAGTGTTTGAATATACATCTCACCGGTCTCACTACTGTGGGCAGGCTCAGGATTGAAGTGTCAGCTTTCATCAGCTCATCAAATTCTGCTGTATAAGAGGCTCCCTCACATACGCCTTAAGCGCGCTTCTTCCGGTTGTGGGATTTTGAGCTAATTTTCTATTCCCACAAATAAAAATGGGAGTAACAGCCGGAGGATAATAAGACTTATCCTAAAGGGGAGGACTAAAGGCATATAGTGGTCCCTGCTCGAGGCTATGGCTTACACTCATCAGCAACCTGTCACCAGCGCTGTGAGTAGGACCCAGCCCTACACTCTGGTTGGAATTCTGGGTCAGTCATGACTTGTGGGTGGGGAGAGCCACAGTAGGTGATCCAGAAGAGATATTTGTGAGAGACAGACATTTGGGGAAGAGGACCAGTACTTGGGGCAGCTGGCGCTGAAGCCTGCTTTGTAGTGACCTTGCTACTGGTCTGGCTGATGGTGCTTTGAAGTTGTCACGAGTCAGCTGTCACAAAGAAAGGCCACATCTGAAGAGAAGAATGAAGACAAGTGAAAAGACTCTGGGACAGAGAGGCAGCATGGGGATAAAGTGGCCTCATTCCTTTAATATTTATTATTAATTAATTCTTTCAGAATTTCGTATAACGAATTTTGATGATATTCAGTTTCCTCTCCCACTTCCACCCACATCTGTACCCTTCCCTACCCACCCTATTATGTCCTTATTAATTAATTTATTTTTTGCAAATTCATTCAGTCAAATTTATGCTGCCCATATACTGTTGAGTGTATGGTTAGCTACTTATTGCAGCATGATTCAACTACAGTCATACTTACCCTTAATGAAAACTGACTGTCTCAGCTGCCATCAGTTGCCTCAGGTGGGACTTGGCAGCCACTCCCCATCTCCATCTTGGGACTGTGTCTGGGTTGTTTTGGTGCTTCATAGAATGTGCCCATGCCCTTCTTTGTGGGCCTCTTGTCTCAGGACTTAAGGAATCAGGAGATGCGCCAGGGACTGGAAAAGAAGCAGAAGCTCTGCTCTTCCAACTCAGAAAATAAATGAGAAGCTGGGCGATGATGCGCTCAGCTGGAGAGACGCCTGGTGGCCCTTGACCCCTCAGAGCTTCACATTTGCTGCTTCACTTCAAACTTTCAAATGCCACACACCTTTCTCTTTAGGTCATGTTTGTGTTTTCCCCCTCGGGAAAGGGAATCGGTAAACAGCCCCCAGGGTCTGTCTGTGACATTAGTGCAATCACTACAAGATTCTCTATCCAACAACACAATAGTCCTTCTTCCAGCTGCTGTGTAACATCCCTGCATTTCGCTAGTGGAGGGAAGTTTTGAGATGGAATTGGCTTTGGGCGAGGCAACAGGTCTTCTTTAGAGATTGTTATGCAAACGGTATCCTCATTTTAGTTTAGATATTTATTAATCTCTGGGGGTTTTCTTGATCCCGACAGCAACTGGAATTCCAGACTTTACATGACTTTTATACACCTTAAGATGGGAGAACTATTTTCTGAGGACTAGAGTTGTAGGCAGAGTGAAGATGAAGGCATTTTGAAAACAACTTCGACAATACATTGCTGATTCAAAAGATACAGGTATATGAATGTTCCAATTCCTAGTAGTCATAAATTCAAGCTCTCTAACCTGACAGTTAAATAGGACAAATAATGACTGAACTCTCCCCTGAAGGGAATGATGAGGCTGTGAGTATGGTCAGCTCTTGTGTGTGTCAGCCTGAGGGGAGATGTGGCAGCAATTGAGGTAGTCCTGCCCGAAGCAGAGTGCACGAGCGTGGTCGTGAGGTAGACTGGCTGCAGTTGGTGTGCAATCTCCTTCCTATTTGTGTGTTCTTGGCTCCAAAGCTGTCTTCTGACTACATCAGAGCCTCACCCTCATCCCCAGGCTTTTAAGTCATGGTACAAACAAATGACTGTTTCTGAGCATCTGCTGAGAGGTGACAAAATGAAAAATGAGGGAATGGAATGGCAGCTGCTGCCATTTCTTACTCTGTCCACAGCACCTACCCTGTCTTTTCCAAGTGGCTAAAATGGCTTACATTTCCTTGTCTGCCCTTGTGTATTGTAAGGACTCAGATGTGCTTTTAACACAGTCACTGTTTCCTCTAAATGCTTCAAAACAATTAGAAAAAAAAAAGCTTGAACTGAGAGGCAACACAACCGTTTTTTATCTTTCTTTGTTTTCCTTTTTTTTTGCTATTTTAATGAAAATAAAATTTTATGCAATGTGTTATGATCACAGTTTCTCCTCCCTCATCTCCTCTCTCAGACCCTCTTCACGTCTCCACCTATCTAATTCCAAAACAAACCAAAACAAAGCTAAAAAGGCAAATAAAAACCAAGCAAAATAGAATTTTTTTTTAAAAAAAAAGACATATGCATACACAAAATCCACAACCAGAAGCCATAATATATCAGAAAAATACCAGGGAGATTAAAAATGCCCCAAATGAAACAATATAAGACAAAATGTCTACAAAAATACTGTTGTGTTGATTTTGTGTTGGCCATCTATTGCTGGGCTCGTGGCCTACCCTTAAGTGTGGTTTAGGTATCCGGGAAGACTCCACTGGATAAAAACTGACTTTTGCTTTGTAAATGCTTCTCAACTAGAGATAGCATCTTGGTTAGGGATGGGAGCTTGAGTCCCTTTCCCCCTCTCGGTGCTGGAATTCTGTCTGTTTTGGACCTGTGCAGGCCCTGTGCATACTTCACAATCTCTGTGAGCTCATATGTCCAGCATTCCTCTTAGATCTGAAAGACACTGTATCCTTGGTGGTCCCTCTGCCTCTTACCCTATTTCTACCACCTCTTATGCATTGTTCCTTGAGCCACGAGGGTAGGGGTTGGTGGAGACATCCCATTTATGACTGAATCTTCCAAGGTCTCTACCTTCTGCACATTGTTCTGTTGGGGTTCTCTGTGTTCATTTCCATCTATTGCAGGAGAAACTTCTGGGAGGATGGCTGAGTCAGAGATTGAGCTATGTGTTGGAGCCCACTCCCACAGAAATCAGCTGGGGGTACCCTGAGAGGGGGTGCTGGGCTGAGGAAATCTTAGATTAAGAGAAATGAAGACAGAAAATAGGATAGACCAGGAGGACTGAAGGTCAATACCAAACAGCCCTGAGTTTTTTTCTCAGCCAACATATATACTACTTTCAGGCAAAAGGCAGAACAAAGAACAGTACAGTCAGCCACCTCCCTGCACTGTCCTTGGGAGGAAGATCAAACAGGTGTATTATCTCAATACAAGAATTCAGCTGATAGCAAG